>NC_044311.2:83084182-83395115 GCF_007474595.2 Lynx canadensis | reverse complement strand
AAGCATAAAGCCCCGCGTCGGGCTCTGGGCTGATGGCTCGGAGCCTGGAGCCTGTTTCCGATTCTGTGTCTCCCTCTCTCTCTGCCCCTCCCCCGTTCACGCTCTGTCTCTCTCTGTCCCAAAAATAAATAAACGTTGAAAAAAAATTAAAAAAAAAATAAAAAAAAAAGAAGGAGGATGGACAAGACAATTTTGAAATATTTCAGTGACCTTCCCTGTTCTTATTTAACAGATTCTAGGAGACAGGGCTTGGAAGTAACATTTGAAAAGTTATGGCAGATAAATCTGGAGACAAAAAGACTCAGGCTGGTCAGAGACAGTGGACACTGTTGTGGACTTTCGAGAGATGAGAGCACTTATCCTCCCCAAGAGGTGTCCACCAAATACTGTTGTTGGCATGCCAGCATTTCCTTCATCTAAAGAAAGAGTTCCAGTATTCCTGGCTTCCCCACAGGCAGGCAGTTACAACACATCCTATTGGGTCCTTTCCCCTGGTGTCTCTTTCTTTTCTTTGCCTCATGGCTACTGCGTATTTCTGGTCCTTGTTACTACTTGTCTGGACCATGTCAGTACCCAGTCTCCCTATCTCCATAATCTCCCCTCTTCCTTTCGTCTTGCACGCAAGCTCCAGATTAGCTTTCCTGAAACACCATAGAAGCAGGACAGAACAGTGAAGAAGAGTGGGATCTGGAGCCGGCCTGGCATCCCAGCTCCAGCAGCTCAGTTTCCACCTGCTAACCTGGGGTGGGTTACCTCAGCACACTGCATTTCCGTTTTCTCTTCTGTGTCGTGAGGGTGCTCTTGGTGCCCCCATCCCATGTTTATGAGGAAGGTTAAATGAGCTAATCCACATCAAAGTGCCTAGTATTGAGTTGGTGTGCAATTAATATTGGCTATTATTAATGTTCTGTCTTGCAGTGTGAATTCCTCTTAGGTGCTTTGATTTGTATTTCCACCTTCAGATTCACATATCACTTTTCCATTATCCTCATTCGATAACATTTTTGGTTATATAGGTGAAGAAGCACTAAGGTTTTTTTTTTAATGTTTATGCATTAAAAATTTTTTAAGGTTTATTTGTTATTAAGAGACAGGGAGAGATAGAGCACGAGCAGGGGAGGGGCAGAGAGAGGAGGAGAAACAATCTGAAGCAGGCTCCAGGCCCTGAGCTGTCAGCACAGAGCCGGACAGGGGGCTTGAACTCACAAACCGTGAAATCAGCCTGAGCCGAAGTCGGATGCCCAACCGACTGAGCCACCCAGAAGCCCAAGTTTATTTATGTATTTTGAGAGAGAGAGAGAGAGAGGAGCGAGAGCGCAGGGAAAAGGGGCAGAGGGAGAGAGAGACAGAGAGAGAGAGAGAGAGAAAGAGAGAGAGAGAGAGAGAGAGAGAGAGAGAGAATCCCAAGCAGGCCCCACACTCAGCACAAAGCCCAATGTGGGGCCGGATCTCACAAACCGTGAGATCGTGACCTAAGCTGAAATCAAGAGTCCGACGCTTAACCGACTGAGCTACCCCGGTGCCCTGAAGCACTAATCTTTTGATAGTACATTCAGTTTGCTTCTTGGAACTCACATTACATTATCCAAAAATGCTTAAGGTCGTACTGTGATTTTTTAAAAAGGTACAGAAAAATTTTAAACTTGCTGTATTTATAGTTAATAAAGAGTGCTTCACATTTATTGAGCATTTATTTATGTGATAAGCTCTGTTCAAAATGATTTATATGGAAAACCTTATTTAATACAAAACCTTTGTGTTTGGTACTATTGTCAGCATACCCATTTTACAAGGAGGAAACAAAGATGTGGGGAAGTCCCACAGCAGGTTAGAAGAGGAAATTAGGTTAGAACCAATGCAGTCTGTCTTAAGAGCTCACATTCTTAAGTGACCTCTGTGCTATAAATATATCCTTTTTAAATGTCTGGTATCAATTCTGGGATGTTGCTTCTGAACATCAAAACACAGAACACATTTTAGAGGTGCCTGGGGGGCTCAGTTAAGCAGATGGCTCTTGATTTTGGCTCAGATCATGATTTCATGGGCTTGGGGATCGAGCCCTGTGTTCTGCTTTGTGCTGATAGCATGGAGCCTTCTTGGGATCCTCTCCTTCTCTCTCTGCCCTTCCCCAGCCCGTGCTCTTTCTCTCTCTCTCTAAACAAGCCAATAAAAAAATCCTACAGAAAACACTAAAAAAATCCCAAACCCAGTGGCATGCGAGTGCCAATCTCTGCTGTATGGCCTTGATGTTGCATCAGGCCTTGAGGTGGCCTGTTGTGTGGACAGTGCTCACTGTGATCATGAAGGCCATAACTGGTTTCTGTTGTTCTTAGATGTTAAGGTGTTCTTAGATGCTCTTAGGTGCTCTTAAACGTGAAGATGGACTGGAGACCACGAGGGCCAGGGAATTCAAAGTTTGTTGCTGTAGATAAAATAATGCCCCCTTCCGATAGTGTATTGTCTGATATATCACAACCCTCCTGCTGCCCCAACTACTGTTGGAAATTTCCTCAGAATGCTGGGACCCTGAAGCACAAGGCAGACTCATGCTGAAAAAATGCAGTGTCCCAATAAGACTGTACAAGGGCTAGTTTTCAGACTTGGTCCCACTGTCCTCATTTTCTTACTCACAGATACCAATTTTTATGGTATACCCAATTATCCATCCTATTAATAAATACTAAGCATCTTCTAAATCCAAGGAACATTAAGTTGACATAGAGAGTGTGTCTTCCCCAGCATTCCTTAAGGGAAATCCCATCTATCTGACACACCTCACTGCACATAATAGTTCTCCCATTTATTCAAAGTTTATTCAAAGCTATGTGTGATCAACTACTATGCAGAAAATGGTGCAGGGTGTTACCAAGAATATTAAAAATATAAAATGTATTTTAGAAAATGGATATAAATATAACCTAGGAGTCATTTCATCTTTTGAGGTGGAAATAAAAATGGATGAAATTTTTATTCCTCATTCCTCATCTTCTTTCTGATGATTTTTTTGGAGGGCTGTCTCAAAAGCTTAAGTTGCCTTAAAAGCGTAAATCATTGCTTCTGTGGAATTAGTTCAATTTGTGTATGATTCTTGCTTCTTTTTTACCCCTCATTCTTGCTACCCATTGGTCACTACCTCATTCCTTCACTTAGCACACATATCACTGGCATGACACTGAGAATGCCAGAGTTTGTTGAGGATTTGGGGGATATGGGAGAGGTTTATATTCACAAGTTACTTTCACCAACTTACAACATGGAATTTCTCATTGGCCTCTTTTTTCTTCAGAATTTAGTTAAACACCACATGATGTTGGGACTCTGCTATGGTCTGAATATTTGTGCCCTCCCCTTCCCAAATTCATATTGAAAACCTAATGTCCAAGGTGATGCTGTTAGGAAGTGGGGCCGTGGGAGGTGATTACATCATGCGGGTGGAGCCCTCATGAGTGGGATTAGTGCTCTTATAAAAGAGACCCCAGAGAGCTCCCCTTCGTCCACCATGTGAGGACACAGTGGGAAGACTTCAGCTGTGAACCAGGTACTGGACCTTCACCAGAACTCAGTCATGTTGGCACCTTGATCTTGGACTTCTTAACCTCCAGAGAGCTCTGAGGAATAATTTCCTGTTTTCTATAAGCTACCCGGTCTGTGGTATTTTGTTTATAGCAGTCTGGGCTAAGACAGACACCTTTCTTTCTTTTCACATCTTCCCTTCACTCCTTTAGGACCATATCCTCAGTTGGAGGATATCTTAACCAAAGCTGTCTTCTACAGAAAACTTTTCTTTTTGTTTAACTAACTGATATTTCTCCCTGCCATATATAGAAAATTTGAACTTTGAAAAGTGTAGGCACACCAAATGGTAATCGTGTATTAATAATAATAACCAAACACAGGTAACTAGTTATACACGGTTCTTAGGCTTGAGATGAATTAATTCCTTTAATCCTTATACCAACTCTATGATATACATACTCTTATCATCCCTATTTTTCTCAGGTAAGAAAACTGAGGCATAGAGAGGTTAGAATTCCAAACTGGGCAGTCTGGCTGTGAAGCCCATGCTTTAACAGTTCAGATATTCTGCCTATCATTATATGTATCTATTGATACAGCAGAGTTAAGTACTGAACAATTATGTAGTTTCTCTCTTTGTTTCAAAAGTGTCCTCATTACACTGGTTGTTTAACTTGAACTTCCTCATGTGGAAAATGAAGAACATGGCATCCATGAGCATGTCAGCTAAACAACATTGGTTTCAGTGCAGGAGCTCCATATGAGTGTTTGATGGGGAGTGTTTAAAAGGAGAACTGAACGAACAAAAGAGACAGTTGTTTGCAAGAAAAGGTTAGTGAATAGAACACAGTAAGCCTCTTAGAGGTAGTGTTGATATCACGCAAAATGTATCTTCTTTCCTCAGATTTGTGTACTATTTGACAAAATGAATGGTACACCTATTTGCTGATGGCAATATGTTTTATTGAATAATATATAGGGGTGCCGGGGTGGCTCAGTGGGTTTAAGCTTCTGACTCTTGATTTTGGCTCAAGTTGTGACCTCACAGTTGGTGAGATTGAGCCCCACATCAGGCTCTATGCTGATAGTGTGGGGCCTGCTTGGGATTCTCTCTCTCTCTTTTTCTCTCTCTCTCTGTTCTTCCACTGCTTTCTCTCTCTCTCAAAATTAATTAATTAATTAATTAATTAAAAAAGAAAGTAATATACAATTGAAAACCAATTATTTATCCCATTGTGACAAGATGACCTATATAGATTGGTAGACTTTTACGAAGTAAAAATGTATATATTCTTCATTAGTGTTTAATTTGGTAAAATTTAAAATGGTTGAAACACATGAATCTTAAATGCATTCATTCATATAATGAATAATAATCTTAAATAATTTACTGAGATTTGATGAACATAACCTATGTAACCAGCATATCAATCAAGACTGAACATTTCCATCATTCAAGAAAACTTTCATGCTCCTTTCCAGTCAGTTACCCACTCCTCAGTATGCAACTTATTATCCAGGTTCTTAAAAAACTTTTAGAAAATATTTATTTATATTTGAGAGAGAGAGAGAGTGCACAAGCAGAGGAGGGACAGAGAGAAAGTTGGAGACAGAATATGAAGCAGGCTCCAGGCTCTGAGCTGTCAGCACAGAGGCCAACGCGGGGCTTGAACCCATGAGCTGTGAGATTATGACCTAAGCCAAAGTCAAACTCTCAACCAACTGAGCCATCCAGGTGCCCTGGCCTTTTTTTTTTTTTTTAAATCACAGATTAGTTTAGTCTGATCTTGAATTTCATGTAAATGGAATCATACAGTGTATACAATTTTGTATCTGGCTTTTACTCAACATAGTATTTTAAAAAATTAGCATTTATTATTTTTTTTTTTTTTGAGAGAGAGAGAGAGAGAGATTGAGCAATCAGGATAAGGGCGGAGAGAGAGGGAGACACGGAATCCAAAGCAGGCTCCAGGTTCTGAACTGTCAGCAGAGTCCAACATGGGGCTTAAACCCATGAACAGTGAGATCATGACATTAGCCAAAGTTGGATATTTAACTGACTGAACCACTATTTGTTTTTTAAAGATTTTATTTTCAAGCAATCTTTACATCCAGTGTGGGGCTTGAACCCACAACCTCGAGATCAAGAGTTGCATACTCCACCCACTGAGTGCCCCAATGTAGTATTTTTGAGATTTATCCATGTTATTGTGTATCAGTAGTCTATTCTTTAATTGTTGGGTACTATTCTATTGTATAAATATCTCACAATTTATTTATCCACTTTAATTTTGTTAGACATTTCAATTATTTCCGGTTTTTGATTATTTGGAATAGAGCTGATAGAAACCCTCACGTACAAATACTTTTATGCTATGTTTTCACTTGTATAAAAACCTAGGAGTGGAAGTGTTGGGTCATAGTGTAAGTGTATGCTTAACTTTATAACAAACTGCCAACAGCTTTCTAAAGAACCGAATGTTATTGTGGGTGGTTTTTAATAAGTATTATTTTCTAATCATTTGCAATATACTACACTCCCAATCTATGAGGTTTCCAGTTGGACCACATCCTCCCAAACACGAATATATAGCATTTTCAGCCTTTTAAATATGGAGTAGCATCTGATCATTATTTTAATTTGCATTTCCCTGATGACTAACAATGTTGAAAATCTTTTCATGTGCTTATTGGCCATTTGTATATTTTTGGTCTTGAAGTTAGTGTTCAACTATTTTGCATATTTTAAAATTTGGATTGTTTTCCTGTTATTGATTTGATTTGTAGAATCAAATTTATAGAACTAGAGACCATGAATCTTTCAGTCTCTATTGATTTGCCTATTATGAACATATCATATTAAAGGAATCATAAATATCTGTTTTTTTATGAATAGTTTCATTTAGCATAACATTCTCAGGGTTTGCTCATGTTATAGCATAGATCGATACTTCATTCCCTTTTGTGACTGAATATCCCATTGTATGGAGATACTACATTTTGTTTCTCCATTTTTTTTTTTGCTATGTTTGATTTACTAGCATTTTATTGATGATTTTTTGCACCTGTGTTTATGAGAATATTGATTTGCACTTTCTTTTTTTTTCTTTTTAGAGCGAGCGAGAGCAAGAGAGCATGCAAGCAAGGAAGGAGAGGCAGAGAGAGAGAGAGAGAGAGAGAGAGAGAGAGAATCTTAAGCAGGCTCCATGCTCAGCACAGCCCCTACATGGGGCTCAATTCCATGACCCTGGGATCATGACCTGAGCCAAAATCAAGAGTCAGACACTCAACTGACTAAACCACCCAGGTGCCCCTGTACTTTCTCTTCATTAATAGTTTTGTCAGTTTGGGGAAGCTTTTATTTTCCTCCTTTAACTTATGAAAGACTTCATTCAAGATTAGTGTTCTTCTGGGGTGCCTGGGTGGCTCAGTTGCTTAAGCAACTGTTGATGTGGGCTCAGGGCATGATCTCATGGTTCAGAGGATCGAGCCCCACGTTGGGCTGTTTGCTAATAGTGTGGGACCTGCTTGGGATTCTCTCTCTGCCCCTCTCCTGTTTGGTCTTTTGTGCGTGTGAACTCTCTTTCTCAAAATAAATAAACAGACATAAAGGAAAAAAAGATTAGTATTATTCTTTCATAAATGGTACTCTTCCTTCCTAAATGTTTGATATAGTTCAGAAGTGAAGCCAACTGGGCTTGTGGAAAGGTTTCTTTGTTGGAAGGTTTTATTTACAAATTAAAATTATTTATCAGACATAGGATTGTATACATTTTCTTTGCTTTTCCTGTCAATTTTGAATTCATGTTGATAAAGAAATTCATCTATTTTACCTAATTTGAATATACTGGCATGAGAGTGTTCATAATATTCTCTTCATACTGATGTTATATGCCTATAGGATTTATAGTAGTATACCATATTTTATTCCTAGTATTGATAATTAGTGCTTTATCTCCTTTTATCTACTTAGCTGTAGTAGGGTTTAACAATTTTATTACATTTTTACAAAAAAAAATTGGCTTTGTTAATTTCCTATATTGTTTGTTTTATATTTCATTGATTTCTGCTTCTTCATATTTCCTTTCTTTGATTTATTTGGATTTAATTTGCTCTACATTTTATCCTGTTTAAAGGTTAAACATTAGATTATTGATTTAAAAAATGATCTTTTCTAACATCCAAATTTAAAGCTTATATTATTTAGTCCTAAAACCTGATTAAGCTGGATCACACAAATGTATAGTGTTTTGTTTTTATGAGCACATATTCTCAAATATTTTCTATTCCCCTTGTGACTTCTTCTTTTGTTTGCATTATTTACAATTGTGCTACTAAATTTCAGAATATTGAAGATTTGCTTCATCTTATTGTTATTGAATTCTAGTTTAATACCATTGTAATAAGATAATACACACTGTAAGATTTAAATTTTTTTATTATTGAGATTTATTTTATGTCCTATCACAAAGTTATCTTGAACATTGTAAGCAGTTAAAAAGGGTGTTAGTTTGTAATTCTTATAGTATACTATAAACATCAATTATGTCAAATTGATTGAGATAGTGCCCAAATCTTCTATTTTCTTACTGACTTTTAAAATAATTATAAAGGGGTGCCTGGGTGGTTCAGTTGGTTAAGTGTCCAACTGTGGTCAGATTATGATCTCATGGTTAGTGGGTTTGAGCCCCACATTAGGCTCTGTGCTATTAGCACAGAGCCTGGAGCCTGCTTTGGATTCTGTGTCTCCCTCTCTCTCTGCCCCTCCCCTGCTCACACTCTGTCTCTCAAAAATAAATAAATGTTAAAAATAAAATAAAATAAAATAAAATAATTAAAACATTTATTGTTTATAGTACTTTTAGGTTCACAGCAAAATTGAGAGGAAGGCACAAAGATATTGCATATATCCGAGGCCCCTACGCATACATAATCTCCTCCATTGTTAACATCCCCCATCACAGTAGTACATTTGTTATAATTGATTAACCTACCTAGTTGAAGTGTTTTCTTTTTCTATTTATATGGCTTAGGGTTGACTATGTGAGTATGAATATATAGGATAATTTTTTTTAAACAAATTTGGACTTTTTCAGTTTTTCTCTCTCCCTCCTTCTCTCTCTCTCTCTCTCTCACACACACACACACACACATACACACCTTCTTTCTTTGGGATTTAAATTACATTATATTAGATTACCTGAAGTACTGAGTACTTCCACTCTTTTCTTTTCCCTCTATCTTTAAATTAGTTAATTTCTATGCATATGTATTCAGGTTTATTGACCCTTTCTTTTGCAGTGTCCAATCTGCTGTACAACCTATCCAGTTAATTTATTCCGATACAGTATTTTTCCATTGTAGAACTCTCATTTAGTTCTTTCTTACAGATTTTATTTCTCTTCTGGGATTTCCTACCTCAGCATTATGTATACATTATGTCTGTACATTCTTCTTTTAATTCAGAATCATGTATAATATCTGTTTTAAAGTCCTTGTCTCCTAATTCCAACATCTGTGTCATGTTGGGATCCATTTACATTACCTTCTTTTACCTTTGACTGTGGGTTGGTTGCATTTTTCCTACTCCTTTGTGTGTCTAATAATTCTTGATTGTATGCTGGATATGATGGACGGTATATTGTACGGAACTTACAGTATGTTATTTTTCTTTGAATAATATTTAGTTTTGTTCTGGCAAGTGGTTAAACTACTGGTGGTTTCTTTAGATTTCATTAAAATTGCTCTTATGATTTATTTCCATTTTATCTTTAGTCTTTGGCATTACTCCTACTATAGGTCATGATCTTTACTTGTAGGCATGATCTTTTTAGAATTTCAACCCAATGTCTGAATTGCTCAGCGAGCCTTTTTTCACTCTGGATGGGTTAGAATTCAAACATCTCTGAGCATTGGCTAATGTCTTATACTTCCTTTCAGATGAACACAGGATTTAACATTGCTGTGGCTGCTCTCTAGAGGGTCTCACAGAGTCTTTACTTGCATGAGTATTGCATACTTTGGCCATGGACCAGAGGACAACCTCAGTCAAGTTTTGTCACTTCCCCTATTCTGTGCAGCTACCTCTTCTCCATACTCTGTCCCACAAATTCCAGGTGCATCAGCAGCGCCAAACTCTGATTTATGCTCCTTAGTTCAGTGAGATTGGCATTCTCCATTTAGGTCTGGCTTCCATGCTGCCCCTGGAAAATGGCTCCAGGTGGAAATCTGGAATTAACGTGGACCTCATTTCACATATTCCCTTTCTCTTAGGAATTACAGTTCTGTTATTCGATACCTAGAAATAGTTTCATAACAGATTTTGTCCAATTTTATTGTTGTTTACATTGGGAAGGTAAGTCTGATCCTAGTAACTTTGCTATGACTAGCAGCAGAAGTTCTAGAACTTCATCCATTATGTTTTTTTGTTTGTTTGTTTGTTTGTTTATTTTTGGGAGACACAGAGGGAGAGCATGTGCACATGAGCCAGAGAGGGTCAGAGAGATGGGGTGGAAGGAGGATCCAAAGCAGGCTCTGAGCTGACAGCAGACAGCCCAATGCAGGACTCGAACTCACCAACCATGAGATCCTGACCTAAGCCAAACTGGGACTCTGAACCGACTAAGCCACTCAGGCACCCTCATTTTGTTTTTATTTAATATGGCGTGCACAATCCATTCTTGGTTGCTAGGGCTTATGTCTTAGGTGGCTTTCTAAATCTCAAAGTTACGTGAATTTCAGGGGAAGAAGTTAAAGTCAGTAGAGTAAAAAAAAAGAAGTTCTTTTTTAAAGAAAAAAGATGTTTATCTTATTTAAAATACTTGAAATATGTTAATTTACTTTTTCATTTCATTTTGTGAAATCCATTACAAAACCTTCATTGATTACTATTTTTTCTTGAGTTAACTTTGAACTTTTTAGCTATGTATCATAAATCTTCCACTGTGTAGCTCCAACCTATCTTTCTGCTTTTACCTCCTACACTCTCTAACCTGATGCTCTAGTTGTGTTGGAGTATTTGTTCTTTCAAACACAAACCCTAGTGAACATGACATACTACATTCCTTATGATTCATTTTCTTATCTATTTTCAAATGTTATTTTACACTCCTTTGAATTTGATCCCGTATATGGTACGTCACAATATTCTAGTGAGAATAGTCATTATTTGATCACAAATAAAAAATGTCTTCACAAGTTCCCTTTTTGATTTTGAGCTCCTTTTCTACTTAGCATAATGCCAGGAGCTTGGGCCTCATTGCTTCTTCCATTTTTTCACTTCTCATATGTAATCGGTTACCAAATTCCATCAATCACAATTCCTAAACATCTGAATCTGTTCTCTTATCTTTATCCCTACTCCATTTGTAGTAGTTAGGCCTGACAATTTCTTGTATAAACAACCTGGTCTTCTCCATCTCCATCCATACTGGTACCAGAGCAATCCTTTTGAAACACATATTTGATTACAGAAAGTCCTGAATTAAAATCTTTCAATAGCTTTGACATGATTGAAACGTTGCACCAGGGTGGCTCAGTAGGTTGAGCTTCTGACTCTTGATTTCAGCTTGGTCTTGGTCCCAGGGTCATGGGATCAAGCGCCGCATCAGGCTCTATGCTGAGCATGGAGCCTGCTTGGGATTCTCTCTCTCCTTCTCTCTCTCTCTGTCTCTCTGTTCTTCTCCCCTGCTTATGTGCACTCTCTCTATATATAAAATTAAAAAAATAATAATAATAAGTCAAAGTTTCTTAGCCTGACTTTTAGGATAGTTAGCTTGCATGGTATAGTTTAGGGAAGCATAATGTAAAACCTCCACTCTAATGCCTATTAAGAAAAACTTTAGTGGTTTATAGTAAGAAAGTAACATAAAGATTTATGAAAGGCTTTTTTGATAGGAACAAGCCAAGTGAATTTTTTTCATGTTTCAAGATAGTTATAATTTAATGAGTTATTACCATAAGAACATATTGTAAATTGGTTATAAGAATTAGTTTTCTGATTTTTAGGTTAATAGTGCCAGTTTTTCAAAAATACTGTTTGTTGTTATTGATGAGTAAGAATATCAGTACATGTGTTTGGAGGAATGTAACATGACGGCTCAGTAAATATACGCCTGTCTTTCAATCTGTCTGTTTCTGGCACAGAATGGTGACATTATTAGAGAAGAGCTACCAGCAAAAGTAATATTAATGCTCAGAATCTGGCTCATGCATACTTTGATGAATTAATTAACTTTTATTCTAAGTATGGTAGATGAGTCATGGTAGTACCAAGGAGAATACAGGTGACAGCCACACAGTTGGAAAACAGGAGGAAATGAAACAAAATCCTTTGGAAAGGGATTTAGAAATGAGAGCGTTAGTGGGTGCCTGGGTGGCTCAGTTGGTTGAGTATCCATCTCTTGATATCAGCTCAGGTCATGATCTTGCAATTGTGGGATAGATCCTTGTGTCCAGCTCTGTGCTGACAGTGCAGAACCTGCTTGGGATTCTTTCTCCCCCCACCCCTTCTGCCCGCACCCAGTTGCACATGCACACACACTCTCTCTCAAAAATAAATAAACATTTTTTAAATATGTAAAAAAAGAAAATGACAGGCTGAAATCTACTCCAAGTTGGATCACTTGAATTCTACTTGTCAAATTATCTTCAAGGATTCACTTTTCTTCTCTGGGCTTTGGTTTTTTCCATTTGTACAATGAAGACATTGGGCTCTGAATATCTGAAATCTCTGTGATTTTTAATATTCTACCTGAATAGAAATTTTTAAAATGTCCACACTTCATGCTTTATATTTTAATATATATCAATGCTTTGGGAATTAGGGCCTTTAAATTCCTTAATGTTATCAATTGTCATGAGTCCAATTGACAAGAGCTCTAGGACCTCTCTCTCTGCTCTTCTCTCCCTCAGCATACCCTAACACAAAACAGGAAATGTATGTGTTTTGGGATATCATTCAGAATTTCTCACTTAGAAGTATAGTTAAGGAATTCATGCCCAAATCCTGTAATAATTAGAAAGTTTCTTATCTCAGTTCATTTTTTGACTTTAATTCTGGTTCTAGTTATCTACCTCCTGAAACTACAGAGGACTCCAGTACATTTTCTAGCTAATATTCGGAAATATTTTCAAATAAATACAGCATTCTTACCTGGAATATGTTGAAGAAAAAAGTGTCAGAGGCCGTAGAGAAGAAAACAGTGATTGGAAATGGAGTGACCAAGAGATAGCTCTGACTAAGGCTATAGTCAAAATACCAGTTCAGTGGATAAACGTTGGTCTTATGTAACTAGATCAACTATTTTGAATCAAAAATAGATCTACCCTATGACCCAGCAATAGCACTGTTAAGAATTTACCCACAGGATACAGGAGTGCTGAAGCATAGGGGCACTTGTACCCCAATGTTTATAGCAACACTTTCAACAATAGCCAAATTATGGAAGGAGCCTGACGAATGGATCAACTGCGAATGGATAAAGATGATGTGGTTTATATATACAATGCAATACTACTGGGCAATGAGAAGGAATTTAATCTGGCCATTTGTAGCAACATGGATAGAACTGGAGGGTATTATGCCAAGTGAAATAAGTCAGGCAGAGAACGACAGATACTATGTTTTCACTCATATGTGGATCCTGAGAAACTTAGCTGAAGACCATGGGGGAGGGGAAGGGGGAAAAAAAGTTACAGAAAGGGAGGGAGGCAAACCATAAGAGACTCTTAAATACTGAGCACAAACTGAGGGTTGGTGGGGGGTGGGGAAGAGGGGAAAGTGGGTGATGGGCATTGAGGAAGGCACCTGTTGGGATGAGCACTGGGTGTTGTATATAAACCAATTTGGCAATAAATTATATTTAATATAAAAAAAGAACTATAGGTTGGTTTCAGATTTAGTTTTGTATTCAGCAAGCTGTCTATAATCTAATATCCTTTCCATATAGCCAATTTTACTGCAGTATAAGCTATAATTTGTATAAAGACCCAGGTCTAGTAGTCACAATATGCCTTTGCATATACTTTATTATAAAGTACAATCATGTAATTAGACACAACTTTCCCTTAAATGAGTTGGCACAGTCAAGAAGATGAAAAGGAAGACCCTGGGGGTTGGCTGGGGTGGGGAGCAGAGGCATTGTGAAGAAAATAGAGGCATTGTGGGTGAGTTGAACTTAATTTAGTTTGATCAGGGAATTTTCCCATGTGACTGATCTCAGGAAGACTCATTCATGGTGACTAACACACAAGAAACAACATTTAGTAAGTCAGGTGTCAGTGGGTACATTTGTGCTGGTGAGACCTCTCTTGCTCCACTGCCACTGGGAATTACCAGTCTGTTTTCTACAAAGAGTCTCATGTTTAGTTCATGGAAAACCAAAATTGTAATCATATGCTTTTTTTAAATATGTGTAATGATTACAGAAAGACTTGGGTATTTCTAAGGAATATTTGAGGAGGCTGAGCTAGAATCTGGGTGTTGCTTTTACCTTGCCCCAGTGTCTGACAATCCTCATATTGTCAGGAATAGTGCAGACAATATTATTTAGTCATTCATTTTTGAACAGGTATTTATTGAGTATAGACTATGTGACAAATAACATGGGAAAAAACCATAAAAAATTAATAATTATTAGGAGAAAAATCCAACATGTTTTGACATGTGTTCAGTGGTCCTTTTAGAGATATTTAATACTGGGAGAATCTAAATTTCTGAGTAAAAGCCTCAGAAAAATAAAATAATTTACATCAGTGAATTTTACAGATATCAAAGCTTACATTTTTTAGTATAAAGCCTCTTCTAAAATAAAAATAATAAAAGCAAAAACCTCACTTCTTATCATTTTTTAAAATGTATTTTTCAAGTCTATTTTTTAGAAGATTGTGAACATATTTTACAACTTTGATTTCTCAGCACCATAATTATTATTAATAATTATATTGCACTATAAAATGGCACAGTCTTTCTCAGAGATTTGTTAAGGTGTCTGATGCTATTTATCCCCACAGTAAATAATAAAGTAGGCTTTTATTATTGTGACTATCTTGTGATATTTATTGGTTTGTTGTTTGTATACTTTTTCTCCTTAGAATTGTCATTTCTTACTTTAAAAAAAAGTCTGTCTCTTTCAATTTCTTTTTTTCCCTTCTAGACCAGAGGTCAGCAAACTTTTCCTATCAAGAGCCAGATAGCAAATACTTTAGGCTTTGTGGACCATATGGTCTCTGTCACAACCATTCAACTCTGCAGTTGTAGCATGCAAGTCATAGACAACACACAGATGAGTGGGTATGGCTGTGTTCCAATAAAACTTTATTTTCAAAAATAGGCAGTAAGCCTGAATATTTGTGGACCATAGCTTACCAACCCTGTTCTAGATTGTTGTGTATGCTGAAATAGCTATGTAGATTAATGTGTAAAAAAAGTAAATAGAATTTTTAAAAAAGTAAATACATGTGTTGAACTTAATGTGCTCCGACAAAATATACAAAGTTTTGTGCCATAATCTTATGACAGCGGTTTTAGGTACTTAGTCATCTTTCCTTCCCTTTCTCCCTTCTTTGCATCTTTTTTTCAGGTTTGTGTCTATATTGCAAATATTTGCAGTTATTGGACAAACTCCAGATACTTGCTTCATGTAAATGTGTACACATATGTTTTCATGTAT
Organism: Lynx canadensis; assembly: GCF_007474595.2. Taxonomy (NCBI): domain Eukaryota; kingdom Metazoa; phylum Chordata; class Mammalia; order Carnivora; family Felidae; genus Lynx; species Lynx canadensis. Next base: position 83,379,927 of record NC_044311.2, on the reverse strand, counting down.
CTCAGATATAGAGCTAAAGTCACTGTTACAGTGAAGACCTAGATAAGATTGGTTTGATCTCTATTCTGTGAAATTTGGAGGTGTAATATCCTCCACCAAGACCACCAAGTTTATGCAAATTTTCAGGGTGGGGTCATATTTTTATGGACCTTTGGCTCTGAATTCGACTTCTGCCAAATTAAGTCACTGTAGAGATTGCTTGGATATCCCTGTTCTAAAAAATTTCTTGGCCATTTTTACATCTCAGATTCTAGCCTCCTACTATGTTTCTCAGCTTTTCACAGTCCCTTCTGGATGGCCCCAGGAACTCCAAATTTGTCTAACTTTATTATGCAGATTAATTCCATTTTCTCCACCCTTACTCCCAAACTCCTCTCTGAATTCACTGTTCAGTTTCTAACCCACCAAGGTGCTCTGTGAACAAAAAAGACCTCTTCTTCTTTACTCAAAACATCCTGCTAAGAAGATAATTCAAATTTTGTGTGGAATTTTTTCCTTTATGGATGTTTAGATGGATGATTGGTTAGATGATGGATGAATGGATGGATAGACAAGTATTATTCAGTAGTATAAGCTTGGACTAATATTGCATGAAAGCAAATGTGGAAAACCAAATATGGCTTATTAGAGTTAATTTTGTGATTTTAGGAATTATTTAGGGTTGTTCTTCAACCTTTATAGCCAAAATACACCCAATTTACTGTTTCTATTATTGTTCACAATGTATGAAGTATTTCATTTATTTCTTGTGTGTTTGTTTTTTAAATATTGTTTTTTTATTTTTTTTTTAATTTTTTTTTCAACGTTTATTTATTTTTGGGACAGAGAGAGACAGAGCATGAACGGGGGAGGGGCAGAGAGAGAGGGAGACACAGAATCGGAAACAGGCTCCAGGCTCTGAGCCATCAGCCCAGAGCCCGACGCGGGGCTCGAACTCACGGACCGCGAGATCGTGACCTGGCTGAAGTCGGACGCTTAACCGACTGCGCCACCCAGGCGCCCCTGTTTTTTAAATATTCTAATGATTTTCTTACAAAAGGAATTCAAATATTTCATATGACAGCCAACTAAATTATAGAAACAGAATATAAGATTAAAAACAGCATAAGGTAAAATTAAGCTTAGACCCAAAGGAACTGCATTGTATCCCCTTGAACTTATAAATAAGGACTGGTATTTCTATTTGGGGATATGTCATCTAATCTCCGATAGTAGAAAAATGGTTCTCCCAGTCACCTAAATATTTAATATAAAAATGATTTACCTTATCCACAAGGTAAATTATTCAGTCGTATATTATTCAGTCATATGTTAATTCATTTAGCAACTCAATTGTCTGCAGAAAGCACTAGAAGATACTCTTCTAATCCATCAAGGAACTTAAAACCTGCTCCTAGAAATAATACAAACAATAATAACACAAATATGGTTAAATAATTGGAAAAAAATTAAGAGTGCAATATATGAGAAAGTTAATTTTTTTTACTTATATTTCCTAAACACTGCAATAACCTAAAATTGGTCTCTTGGAAGTATGCTTGGAGTGTTGAACTGTAATGAAAACCAGTAGGAATGCAGCTTATAATTTTTCTTAGCATTGCTAGAAGTATTTGACTGGAAAAGGTAGATCTTGAGTAAAACTAGTTAAAAAAAAAACAAAATAAAACAAAATCCATCATCTAATAAAGATCCACATTGAGAGAGGATGGAGATAGGACACTAAAGTTTTTTTTGCCAGTATTATTGTTTTGTATAGGTTTGCTTCATTCAATTTGTTTATTCTTTCGAAGGAAACACACTGCCAGGAGTCACAGTAGTCAAATGCAGAGCAGACAGAGGGTTGTCCCTTAAGGAGGTTCTAGTCTAGAGGGAGAGATAAACATGCAGACAACAGAGGAAGGACCCATGCTTCTGACTTCAGGCTTCATGAAGGGTTGACATTTGGACTATCTGTGATATAGTTTTTAATAAACTAGAAGAGATGTAGAGGATATTCTTGGCTAAGGACAGTAAATGAACCAAGGCTCAAAGGTTCAAAAGTTTGTTTTCAAGAAAAGCAAGCAAAGTTTCACAATCCATTGTTTATAGTCTGAATCCAAGAAGCTCTAAAATCCAGTTTGTGTGTATGTGTGCGCGTGTGTGTATAGGTATGTGTGTGTTTTGTTTTGTTTTTTAACTTGTAGCAAACTTATTTAGTGACACAACCTGACCTGAATTGATGGTAGGCTGTTTATAATCCTTATTTATTCCACTTATGGGAATATTTGTAGACATTGTTGCAGAAATATCAATCTTATTTATTATAGGTGCCGCCCCATCACAGAGAGGTTTCACTGGTATTTTATACATTAACTCCATTACATTTAAAAACACCACCGTGTGCTGCCCAAACCAGAATCACAGTACACACCTAGCCGCAGGTGTTTCAGATATGGTATTGTGGACCTGAAGTAATTATAGGTGATGGGATATTGTGGAGACAATGGTCAGGAAGCTAGACAAAATTGTACCAGTTTTTGAATTCCACGTTAAAGATGTTGAAAATTCTACTTTCAGCTGTAAAGAAACCATTATAGGCTCTTGAAGAAGTGAGTAAAGCATTCAATAATGTTTTATCAAAATTACTTTGTGTTCCTGAGCACACACTATTTTAAATTTCTTTCCCCAAACAATCGTAAAACCCGAGATATTTTCCTCTGAGTAACAGATAATGATGTCAGATGAAATATCTGTTGAAAATAGATGTTTACATCCATCATTTGTTTCCTTGTGAAAGTGTACGGGAGAAATAAGGACAGAGAGAGCAATTTCAGGTTTTGTTGGCAGTTTGCTAAGTATTATACCAGATAATATGGTCAGTGTTTGATGTCCCCAGATGACTTTGCTTTGAAAATGCAAGAATTGCTTCCTGGAAGAAAAAATAAGCAAAACCCATAAGAAAGAGTAACATTTCATTTTTGTTCTCATTCCCTTCAAAATAACGGGATTCTAATTAGATTAGGAGAATTAATTGAACAAAGATGAACAGGTAGAAACAGGAACAGGTAGAAAAAGTTCAGGAATTATAAAAATGAGTCTGGAATGCACCCATCTCAGTTTTTCTTTCTTGGGATACCTGGGTAATTAGTCTCTCACTTTTCCCAAGCTTGTAATAAGCGATCCTGGGAGCTTACGAACAAAAATACATTTTGCTTTCATTAAAAAAAAATCTCATTAGAGGGGCTGAAAGCAGAGGTAGACATGTAATAAAACCATGAATTGGTACATTCTCCAAAAAGGGTATTTGGTTGCTGCCTTAGGGATATTACTAGATCTACTTCCTAGACATGGTATATCAATCCCTAGAAGTCTGTACAGGGAATCAGAGAATCCCATCCAATTCATAGCTTATGCTTTTCCTGAAAATCTCTCTGTTTGACTTCAGAAGAACTGTGCATAATAATAGCATGTTTACAAACAGTTGGGGGCTCTCACTGGAGTCCAAGGATGAAGTACCTGCATTAGGGCCATGGAACAAAAAGTTTTTGACACTATAACCTCAAGAGTTATATATAGTCTGAAGATGTGACATTCCTAGGTTTTAAAAAAAAATCACTTATAAAAAATACTGATATTTTTTAAATCTTTTTTGAATGTTTTATTTTTATTTTTGAGAGAGAGAGAGAGAGAGCATGAGCAGGGGAGGGGCAGAGAGAGAGGGAGGCACAGGATCCGAAGCAGGCTCCAGGCTCTGTCAGCACAGAGCCCGACGCAGGGCTCGAACCCATGAGCCATGAGATCATCACCTGAGCAGAAGCTGGATGCTTAACTGACTGAGCCACCCAGGTGCTCCTTAAAAATTATTGATATTTTTAAAAACAAATAATATTTGTTTCTGCTTTTAAACGTATTCAACATTGGGGTGCCAATGTTGGGGTGTCAAAAGTAAATAAACAAAAAAAATTTTAATGTATTCAATGTTAATTATAGAAAATTCAAAAATACAAAAATTCAGGAACAGAAACTGATGATGACATCGATTGCATGTTTTCGTGTTCCACAGGCACTGTACCTCGTGCCCTATGTACACTATTTCGGTTAAGCCTTACCCTGTGGTCATTATTGTTCCCATTTCATACAAATAGAAGCTGATGGTGGGAGAGTTAAGTGATGTGCATAAAGTGGTCATGCCAACAAGTGGGAGAGCAAAGGTGAAGCTCAGGAGGTCCAGCTTGGGCATTGGCATTCATGCTCTGAGCAACTGCATACCACTGCCTCCCCTCGACCACCGATCACCACCAAAACAATCACCAAGAAATAGGCACTGTTGTATTTTTGTGTATATGATTTCAGTCTTTCCCCCCACGTGTCTTTATTTTTAAAAGCAATTAGTTAGATTTATTTTTAAATTCAAGTAATTTTAATTGAGATCCTAGTGCAGGCTGTTTCTTTTTTACCTCCTATGTTGGTCTTTTTGATGTGGAACTTATGCAATAAAATGGCTAAGACATGGTTTTGGTACTTGGTAATCCAGAATGCAGTCCTAATGCTGAGTGTCATAGGTAATTTACTTGGATTAGAAACAAAGTCCAAACAAACAAAAAACACTCTCCAAACAAGTGGGCATCATGTTAACACCTCCTCCTAAGCAAAAGCTACTTATATTCCTCAGCTCGAGGTGTCAGTGACGGCATCCGGCATGTGTTAGAAAATGGAGGAAGGATGGATTTTCCAAATTTTATCTTCGTATCCTTTCTTTTCCAAATGTAAGAATCCCAAACATTCTTAATAACCTTAAAGTTTTAGGACCCGCCTTTAAGAATGCTATTTCCATTTGCATTTACAGATTCTATATTTTAAGTACAGGAATGGCTATTGTGTGACTTATACCATGTCCTGATTTTTTTTTTTTAAAGAAGGCTCTCTTTTAAAAACATCCTAGTCCTTGTTAAGCAGACCACAGATCTTGGGAAAAAAGAGACAAGAATGGTTGAAGGGGATTAAGAGGTACAAATTTCCAGTTATACAACAAATAAGTCACGGGGATGAAAAGTATAGCATAGAGAATACAGTCTATAATATTGTAATAATGTTCTGTGGTGTCAGAGGGTGACTACACTTATGGTGAGAATTTCCTAATGTATATAATTGTGCAATCACTATGTTGTACACCTGAAACTAAGATAATATTGTATGTCAACTATACTTCAATCCAAAAAAAATTACAAACTATTAATTGTGGGGAGTCTATAAGTGCTAAACTCTGCATTAAGCATTTTCCTTTCCCTTTCTCCTCCCACCCCCCATATTTTGTTGCCACAGCAATTCTTCAAGACAGGTCAGTAGCGTAATTTTGCAAATGAAAACAATGAAACTCAAAGAAGTTAAGAAATTTGTCTGTGAACACACATGGCTAGTAACTGGTAACACTGGGATTTGAAGTCAGAAATGTAGAGCTCTGAAGTCCCAGATGTTTCGTATGATGTTACCTAAGAGTTGGACAATTTTAATATTTAGGACCTGGGGTGGATTTCCATCCAAATAGGAAAGGCATCTAAAGCAGAAAGAGAAAAAGGAAAAGAAATCACTACTTAAATCAATTTTATGGTTGTACACCATCTTGCTAAGACCCAATAATTTTTCTTATAGAATTTTTAAAAATTGAATTGAGATATAATTCAGATGTCATAAAATTCACCCTTTTAAAGTGTACAGTTGATAGTTTTTGTATATCCACAAGGTTATGCAACCATCCATCACCAATCCAGAACATTTTTCATCAGCCCACCACATAACTCCATACTCATTAGCAGTCACCTCTTATCCAGTTTTGATGAAGCAAAAAATCTTCAAAATCTTTCTTCTAAAAACCAAATTTTCTTAGATTCTTCCCTGAAACAAAAATGGTTTCTGGTTATTTTTATAGATGTAGGAAAGAATTTATAAAATAAATTAACATAACAAATGATTGATGCTGTGTAGCAGCCACTCATGCACAGAGAGTTGGGAAATTGAGGCTTTTCTTTTCATGAAGTAGCTTTATTTGTGCCAGCATGGGCTCAGTGGGCTAAGACCCAAAAAGGCTGAGCCCTGAGCACAGTGGGGGGTTGTCTTTTGTATGATTTTGTGTTCCTTTGTCTCCCATTTGTGGTGACATACAGTCTGAATGGACGGTCTATGTTGGAGTAGTGGGGAATGTTGTGCACGCACAGATAGCCAGGTTGCCTTCCCTTGTCTTAAGGTTTTCACCACATTCCTTAGGGAGGGGCTCTACCACATCCCCCCCCCTTTGATGCTCTGACCCCCTATTTTGGGTCAAAGAGTATTATCTTGGTTTAGAGGTTTATATTTCCTTAACATCATCACATGTGTGGCTGATTTCCTTTCAACCATTACCTCAGTGAGGCTGGAGACAGACAGTATAACCACGGGAGCTAGGCAAGGTAGGATTTAGCAGGCTTCCAAAATCAAGAGGATAATACCTATGATGGTTTTGAATCCCCCAAGATTTTAAAACCATCCTCCAAATAACTCCTCAGGGTCCAAACCTTTCCAAACCTTTCCAAACCTTTCGGGGATGTGAGCAACATTTCTCATTCGATCTGTGATCTCCTCTATGATTTTTCCATCATCATCTCTCTGTAGGCAGCAGTTGCTCACATTAAACTTTCCACAAACTCCTCCCTCAGAAGCAGGCAAGTAATCTAAGGCCAAGCGAATTTGATACATAGCATTGTACATTTTGGTTGCTGCTTGGCTAGTAAGTTAAGACCTCTGGCAGTTTCACTGGTTATAATTTCTACAACTGCTTGCAGTCTGATTATGAGGTTTAGCATGTAAATGGGAGTACGGTAGCCCCAAGACCCATCCTCTGCCCAGGTGGCAGGGCCATAATATTGGATTATATGCTTGGGAGGCCATTCATCATCTTTCCAATTGCCAATGTATAGGGCGCGTCATTTCCGTTGAGTCTCCCTATCCCCATACATGTGGACTCCTAAATGTTCCCCCCTGGCAAGGGGAGCAGGAAGAAATATGGATGAATAGTTCCCAGCACATATGGCTTTGACCAGCCTGAGGGAAGGACTATATAGGCTGTCCTTCCACATATACAGTATAGACCACCTGGGGCCTGCCATTTGATGGCTGAATCGACATTGTCCCAGGCCTCTCGGAGATGAAAGAAGTTAGACAAGGGATGGGTATCTGGCTCAAGGTGATCTGGGGACCATCACCATTGGGTTTCCCAGACAGTTGAGTTATAAAAATCTTTGGCCTAGGCACATTAAGCTTCCAACAGAGATGGTGAACTTTCTTTCCCATCAGGCAAGGCAGATTTTCCCAATAATTGAGGTTTTGAAGAGCCAAACCCTGGTAGTAGGACTAGGGTATTCTGTTCCATTATAAGGTTTGTGGGGGATCTAATTCTCTAGCGTCCCATGGTCATTGATCCCCCATGTTGGTTCCCCTGCATACATAGCAAGAAGAGATCTTAAGAGTCTGGGCTATAGTCTCTGCTAGGGCTAGAAACAAGTTCCTTGCGGCTGAAATGGGAGGGGGGCTACTTCTTATTTCTTCATAGAAGGAGTGGAAGACTTGATGGGAAATTGTTGGATGGGTGGTAGTGACTCCCTTGAAATACAGCACAGTCCCTGGGTCCCTGCCTCGTCCATGAATCCAGATGCCAATTCAGGTGCCCCCTTGCCACTTGGAATCTCCAGGGTTAATGATGGTAAAATTAACAAGGTTACAGGCCCTTGATGTAGCAGCCCCCTTCTGGAGGAGTGCTGTTGTGCCTTCTTTTTTCCAAGTAACCCATGAAACACAGCTCCAGCTGAGGCATAACAACTCAGGTGTATAGGCACATAAACCATTTTCCTCACAAATGTATTTGTCATTGAATCAATATTCCTGCTCCCAATCTAAGCCTCTTCATGGTATATCAAAAGTTCTTGGACTCTCTATGACAAGTGCCTGCTTTTTTTGTATGAGAGATGCATCTGGGCCAATACCTATAATCACACATACATCAAACAGTATTGACACCAGTCATTTGGGGTTAGTAATTTGTGTCCAGCTGACCAAGGCCCCCCTCTCTTGACAGGATCGGACTTCTAACCAGTCTTCACCTGGGAGTACTGTGAGTCAAAGCAAGTGTATTGATTCTCTCGTTGGCAGATAGAATAGGTGGTCTTGTGTCCGCAGGTCCCCAGGACTTTTCCTTGGCATGAGAAGTGGGTATGGTATAGTAAGGTCCAAGTGACTCCCTGCCCTGATCTGGTTATGTGAATACATGGGTCACATGATGAGGAATCTAGGTCTACAGAAGGGGTCCAGATTAGAAGCAATCAATACCAATGAAGCATCCCATCCACAAAGGGAAGGTGAGTGCTAACAGAAACCTCTCACCACACTTCCAGCTACCCAGGGCGGCCTCTGCCAATCCTATGGGGAAAGTAGAGCAAGAATCACAATGACAGTGAGAACAAGGGGTGATAGTGCATCACAATAAGGAAACAGATATAGAAAATAAGGACAGTCTATTTGTTCCACCGGACTGTCGATTCCTCAAGCTTCTGTGTAGATTAGTCAGCTTCCGGAGTGACTAAAGCAGGGCTGCAGTCTCCCAGAGTCTCTGGAGTTGTAGATTGCTTCTTCCGTAAGGTCAGCTTGCATGGATCAGGAATGCACTCCCAGTTTCAAGATGCCAACTGCACTCTGCTATATGAATCCAGGGACCCGCCTCGGCTACCTTTACTGCAATAGGGGTGGACAAAATGACAGTGAACAGGCCCCTCCAGAGGGGTTTTAAGGGTTGGACATTCCTTTCCTTCACTCATACAGCATCTCCTGGTTTAAATGGGTGAGGGTCTGTGGTCACACTCACAGGTGATCGCTCCCTAACCTAGTGGTGTAAGGTGGTTAGGGTAGAGCCAAGGGCCCACATCTGTTGCCTTAGGGTTAGGTTGCCTATATCATTTAGATCCCCCCTTATGCCCCCAATAATGGGGGGGAAGGGTACCCATAAAGGATTTCATAAGGGAAGAACCCCATCTGCTTAGTGGGGCTATACTTGATTCTTAACAAGGCGATTGGCAACACCTGGTCCCAGTGTAGGTGGGTTTCCTGACATAGTTTACTTAACTGCAACCTCAGGGTTTGGTTCATTTGTTCCACCTTCCCAGAGCCCTGGGGTTGGTATGCCGTGTGTAACTTCCAGGTGATCTTTAACCCCTTTGTCACCAGCCGCACCACCTCAGCCACCAATGCTTGCCTATTACCTGATCCCCTAGTGATAGGGATCCCAAATTGAGGAATGATTTCTTTTAGAAGTCAGGCCACTTCGTGTGACTTTTTCTGTGTGAGTAGGGAAGGTTTCCACCCAACCGGAGAAAGTGCACGCAAAGACCAACAGATATTTACAGCCTCGTACCCGGGGAAGCTTAGTGAATTCCACCATCATATTTTCAAGTGGGACTCCCCCGACATTCTGCACCCCAGGGGTGGCCTTGGGTCTCTGATGTGGGTTATTCCAGGCACATGTTTCACTTTGCCCACATACAACTCAGGCTATTCTGGAGAGTAAAGGGATGTAGAAATGTTGCCTCAGTGTAGTTTCAAGAGCTGTCTGGCCAATATGGGTTTCCTGATGGAACTGCTTGACAAAAGCTGGAGCCAGGGCCTCAGGAATTGCTACTCGGCCATCTTCAAATTTCCATCATCCACCAGGGAGGTAGCTTCCATTTTCAGTCTTAAACCAGGTACTCTCATGTTGTGAGTAATTAGGATCCCATTCTGCCAATGGACTAGGGAACAGTGCAGAAGTTAAAGCCGCTGATTCTGCTGTTCCTTTGGAGGCTGCAAGCTTTGCTTCTTGGTCTGCCAAGGTCTTGGTCTGCATGGTCATACCATGAAGCTGTGGTATCTCCCCTTTGATGTCCCCAACAATGCATGATTGACACTCTTGTAGGGGCCTACACAGCATGTAAGAGTTCGAAGATTTCCATATGTTATGTCTTTTCCTCCTGAGTTTATTATATCCTTGTCTTTATATAAAGTCCCATGTATGTGGAGAGTGGTGCAGGCATACTTAGAGTCTGTGTATATATTAACATGTATCCCTGCCACCACTTGAGGCAGGGCTTGAGTTAGCTCAATGAGCTCTGCCTTCTGTGTCAAAGTCCCCTTTGGCAGGGGTTTGGCCTCAATGATAGAATTCAGGGTCACCACGGAGTACCCTGCAAGGCATTCTCCCTCTTTCACAAAACTTCTGCCGTTTGGTGAAATACTCAGTGCCGGGGTTCTTGAGGGGCTGTTCCCTTAAGTCTGGTCAGCTGGAGAACACCTCACCTATGACTTCAATGCAGTCATGATCTGGTTGACCTGGCCCAGCAGGCAGTAGGGTTGCAGGGTTTAGGGTCCACACTACTTCTAGGTGAAGGTGCGGGTTCTCACATAGCACTTCCTGATATCTGATCATCTGGGTGTTGGTTAGCCAGTATTGTCCCTTATACTCCATTAATGTCAATTCTGAATTTGGCACTTGGACTGTCAATTCTTGTCCCATAGTTAACTTGTCAGCCTCAGACACTGAGAGGGCCATAGCTGCAAGTGCCCGTAGACAGGGTGGCCAGCCTTGAGCAACAGAGTCAAGCTGCTTGAAGAGATATGCCACTGGGTGATGCCATGACCCCAACATTTGGGGTAGGACTCTTACCACAATGCCAGTATGTTCATGAACGTACAAGAAGGACTTGTACGTGTCTGGGAGCCCCAGACCAAGTGTGTTGGTGAGGGCCCATTTGATATCTGCAAAGGCCCTTTGCTGTACTTGCTCCCATAACAGAGGTTCCTGCTCTCTACACTTTGTGGCCTCATAAAGGGGTTTTGCCAAGACTGAGAAGTTAGGTATCCAGATTCTACAGAAACCTGTGGCCCCGAGAAACTCCCAAACCTGATGTCGGGTCCATAGGACTGGGATCGAATAAATAGCCTGTTTTTGTCTCTGGGCCGAGTTGGTGCTACCTCTGGGAGAGGTGAAAGCCAAGGTACTTGACTTTCTTTTGACAGATTTGGGCCTTTTTCCTTGAGACCTTATAGCCAGTCTCCCATTGGAGGGTAGGGAGCTGCCGAGTTCCTTCCATGCAATCCTCCTGGGACCTTCCAGCCAGCAGTAAATCATCTATGTACTGAAGCAAGACACAGCCATGTTGATCCACTGGGAAGGCTCTTAGCTCTGAGGCTAATGCAGTGCTGAAAATAGTTGGGGAGCTTTTGAACCTCTGAGCCAATCTGGTCCAAGTCAACTGGCCCTTGTCACCTTTTTCAGGATTCTCACACTGGAAGGCGAAGATCGGTTGACTCTGGAGGGCCAGGCAGATGCAGAAGAAAGCATCTTTGAGGTGTAGGAATGTGAAGAAGGCACTTTTGGTGGGGATAAGACCCAAGAGAATGTATGGGTTTGGGACAATCAAGTGCAGGGTGATGGCAGTCTGGTCTATTGTGCACAGGTCTTTGACCAGCCAATGGTTATTGGTGCCTGGTTTCTGGATTGGTAGGAGAGATGTGTTCCAAGGTGACCAACAGGGTTGGAGGATCCCCTATTTTAGAAGTCTCTCCAGGTGCTTCTGTATCCCCATCTGTGCCTTAAAAGGGATGAAATATTGTTTTTGGCTGATGGGCCCTGCCCCCTAGCTTTAGTTTTGCAATTACAGGAGGTATGTTCTGGGCCAGTCATGGTGGATTGTCCTCAGCCCACACCCCTGGTACTCTGAAGGGCAGCTCAGGTCCCTGTTGCGGCTCCTCCATGAGAATGTAGAAACAACATTCTTCCCCTTGGAGAATTATGAGAGTCATAATCTTTGCTTCCGGCTTTCATGGGGTCAGAGCAGCTTGTCTGTGGGAGTTGAAATTTTTCTGGGCCTGCTTCTTTCCTAATGGGTCCCAGCCCATTAAAGCCATGGGGCAGTCAGAGAGGTACAGGAATTCATAGATGACTTCACGGCCACATAAATTTCATCACCAAGGCAGCAGGAAAAGACAGCGTGTCCGATTGCCCATGACTCCCACAATGGTAACTTGTCTCTGTGAGAGGGGGTCCACAGATTGGGACACCACTGAATGTTCCACCCCAGTATCTACCATGAAGTTGATGAGTTAGCCCCCCACATTCATTTGGATCATAGGTTCTTGGGGGCCTAACAAAATAGAGCTCAGTCTGTCCTAGTCCTCCTCATAGTCCTTGGTGGTTGTTTGTCCCACAAAATCATCTTTGGGGGCCCCATGAGGTCATGATGCTGGTTGGTACCAGCCCTGGACCACATGGCCTCTTTCTTTCTGTTTGGGACCCCACTGAGAATTGCCCAGCCACAGGGGGCACTCATTTTTCCAGTGGCCCTCCTGATGACAATGAACACACTGATTCCATCCTAACTTTGGTCCTAGGCAAGATGATCTTCCCCACCATTCCCCTTTTAGGCCCCGGCCCAGTCCCTGCAGGGCATCTTTCCAGGAGTGTTCTGACTATTCCACCAAGGCAGCAGCTAACAAATCTGACTTTTTACACATCTTCTGGCATTCTTCCCTCCATGCTGCCTGGTCATGGTTGACAAACACTTTAGTTGCTACTTCTAGCAACTGACTGGCCTTCATGCTGGCAAAACCCTCTAGCTTTTGCAGCTTGCACTGGATGTCCCCCCTCCTTGGGCCTGACCTATGGAATCTGCCTTGAATATCCACTGGTTAATGGGTGCCTCTGGATCAAAAGGGGTGTAGAGATGAAATGCCTCACATAGTCTCTCATAGAACTGGCTTGGGCTCTCTTTGGGTCCCTCGAGCACTTCTGATGTTTTACTCATATTTACGGCCTTTTCTTCCTTTCCTTCTTGCCATTTAGAAGGGCTTCTTGATACTGTTCAGTCCTTGCAAGCCCTCCATTTACATTTGAGTCATTTGGGTCCCATTTGGGGTCCTACCCAGGGAAGTGAGCCTGAGCATAAGCTTGGGTTTTCTAGCATCCCAGCCGGGATATTCTCCTCTAAGCATTTTAGGACTGCCTGGGTAATTTGGTGATGCTCCTCCATGTGGAAGAGGGTTGGGAGGAGTTGGTGGCAGTCCGTAAAGGCAGGTTTATGGGTTTCAATTATGGACTGCATTAGTTCAACCATAGCTTGGGGCTTCTCCATATAAAAGGGAATATGGTGCTTCCAATTTAGAAGTTATATAGTGTTAAAGGGCTGGCTTCCTCAGATCTGGTCTTCCTGATCATAATAGATAGGTCCCCTAGTTTCCTTCAGTGAAATCTGTAGGGGTCTCCGGTGTTGCTGCAGGGAGGGACTATCTCCGCTGGTCTGACCTTCTAATTGCTTTCTGGGATGGGTGTATGAAGTTAGGGATGGTGGTCCGGGCAAGCCGTCACATCCTGAGAAACCGGTGTTGCTAGAGGTGGCAAGGCCTTGGAACTAAAGACAGGCTCTGGTGGGATTTCAGCAACCAGGGCGGCTGGAGGTGCAGGTGGCAGTGAGGGGTACAGTGGGGCATATGGCTGTGGAGGCTCCTCAGGCTCTCCTGACAGAATGGGTTTTTCAGTTTTTGGCTAGCATTTGGAGGAAGCCATGACATGAGCCATTATAACTATAGTTCTCTTCAATGCAGACTTTTAGCCAAGGCAGCCAGGATAGAACCAGGTCTTGCCAATAGTCAATGTAAGGGAATTTGTCAGGGTGGCCTGGATCCTCCACAATGACCCTGAACACTCAGCTATTTCCTTATCAAGTGAGCCCTCAGCGTACCAGCCCACCCTGTATGATGGCCAATAAATTTCACAGAATGTCTGGAGCTTTCTGGGGGTTAATTTTACACAATAATCTTCTGAATATCTCTTTTTGAAATTTCTTAACATACACTTTAGGAGAATCAGTTTACTCTGCTTTCCTCCCGTTTCCTCCCCCTAACAGACAACTATCATTCACAAGAGAGGAAAAAGGGGGAAGGGAGGGACAAATTTGGAGAGGACGCACACTCGTTTCATCTATTTCTTGCCAATCTCCTCTTGGAGATATTTCAGGCACCTCTTAGTATTGGTAGGTTCAGTATCAAGCCCTGACCCAGATCAGACTCCTGAGGAACTCTGACACCACCCTAAGCCATATGAGGTTGCCAGGGAACCACGGATTGGGATTCAACACTCGATTCGGCCCACTGGTCAGGTCAGAAACTTTCCACTGAATGTCTCATTCACACACAGTCACATAGTGACTCCAGCCTGCTGCCCAGTGCCAGTCACCCTGGAGTTGTGGTTTCGTTCCTTATGGAACTATCAGGCAAATCTGGGAGGTGATCAGGATTCCCTTCTGCCACTTAGGGGCAGGTCTACCAAAACAAACCTGGGTTCTTATCAGTCTGATAGGTGGCTCCGTGAGCTGGTTCCTGGGCCTCACTAGGTTCCTTTGTGCATCCAGGGCCCCTGCCCCAGCCTGCCGGGAGGGGCTAGGCTCCTATGGATCAAGCAGTCTGCTGGTGCTAGGCGAGGTCACCTCTCCAGGTGCTCCAAGGTTTGTGCCCCAGTGACAAGGGAGGTGAAACACTGTCTCTGATTCCCAGATGAGCCCCCACGAAATGTAGCAGTGAGTCACACACAGAAAGTCAGGACACCGAGGCTTTTCTTTCCATGAAGCAACTTTATTCATGCCAGCACCGGTTCAGTGGGCTAGGAACCAAAAGCCTGAGCCCTGAGCGGAGCAGGGGTTGTTTTTTGTATAATTCTTGCTTCCTTGTCTCCCATATGTGGTAACATACAGTCTGAATGGGTGGTCTATGTTATAGAATTGTGAGGAATATCGTGCACGTGCACCTTGTCTTGAGGTTTTCACCACATTCCTTAGGGAGGGGCTTTACCACATTTTAAAATTTTAAGTTAATATACAGTTTTCCCAAATGAAAAATCCACAAAAACAGTCCCCATTTTATGTCACTTCATCAATATTTAATAGGCATTAATATTTATTTTTAAATGTTAATTTAATTTCATTCCATCAATATTTAGTAAATAAATTATTTATTACATGTTCTAGGTACTCAAGACATTAAAAAATGAAAGTTATAGTACCTAAATTTGTAGATAAAGGGGCTTACAATCTCTTGGAGAAGATATATGTGTGCAGGCAGAATAAAGTAAGTTTTATATTAGAGGAACTATAGTGTTCAGAAAAAAATTTCCTCGAGAGAGCATTGTGGCATTTGTGGTAGGTCTGAAAGAATGTGTGGGATTTTTAAAGTTAGAGATGTGTTCAGGTGATGGAAGTGAGAACACCTATTTGGAATTGTGCCCCATTTCAGTAATGAATTTTGATTAATAAGCAAATGGTACTTCCTTGAAATTTTCCAGTATTAACTATCTTGGATTGACTGATTTCAAAATTCTCACAATAAATAACTCATGCTTGACTATGATAAAGTAGAAATATTTTCCTTCTCTGTGACTCAGAGAGCTTACCTTTAAGTTTTTCTTATAGATGACAAACTTTGCATTTATTCAAAACAACTTGTTTTAAGGGCTGTTAGAAGAGAATGGAAAATGCCTGATTGTAGCAGCAAATCTTGAAGTATTCTTTCTTTGAAGATTGGTGTCTGGGGGTGGGAAGGTTGGAGAAAAATGCCTGGAAGTGCTAATCATCAACCAGATATCAGCAGGTTTTATCAGAAAAGTCCTACAAAAGTAACATCATTCATTGCCTGTTGAGTCTGTTAAGATAAGATGTACCGGGGCGCCTGGGTGGCGCAGTCGGTTAAGCGTCCGACTTCAGCCAGGTCACGATCTCGCGGTCCGTGAGTTCGAGCCCCGTGTCAGGCTCTGGGCTGATGGCTCAGAGCCTGGAGCCTGCTTCCGATTCTGTGTCTCCCTCTCTCTCTGCCCCTCCCCCGTTCATGCTCTGTCTCTCTCTGTCCCAAAAATAAATAAACGTTGAGAGGGTAGGAGTGACGAGCACTCTGCCATTTAAAAAAAAAAAAAAAAAAAAAAAAAAAGATAAGATGTACCTACGTTAAATGCCCTGTAACTAATAGTGATGTGATGGAACATAGGTCAGAGGTGGAGGTATACAGAGTCTGAATTCTGGGTGCTGTTCTTTTCTAAGCAGAGTTTGTTCTTTAGTGGAGGCAGTACCTATTAAGCGTGGCTAGAAAGTAAAGTAGTAGCATTTATTAAGCACTGGACGTTGTATATTTCAATGAGAGTTATCTCCTTCCCTTCAGCTCAAGTTTCTTAAAGTATATGAAGCTTTTACTGAGTGCTTGCTTCTTACCCTCAAAAGACAGATGAATTTACCCATTCTTTGTAACTTTACTGAACTCTGCAGTATTACCAGTACACTTATAGTTTACATATCTCTCTTCCTTGACTAGCTTTTTAGGGAAAGGAGTTAATTTTAGTTTCTAAATACTTGTGGGGAGGGTGGGTGGATGAATGAATGGGTTAAATGTTATTTGGAAACTTTACACTGTTTTCCCAGTGACAATGACCTTGTTTTGAACCCCTACCTCAACATTTAAAAAAAAATTTAATTTAGTTTTATTTCGGTTCCCTCCCTGGTGGTAAATATCGGTCTTTTAAAAGTGGAGTTTTTTTCCAATAGAAAAATTAGCAAATAACAGGAGCGGCAATTTCTTGCAAAAATATAAGCTTTTAAATGAAAATAATGTTCAAATGTCCTTATAATTAGAGATATGCAGATGAAGACAACATTTCAAAAAAACTGACAAAAATAAAAAAGGAGGACAATACATTCTGTTGGTGAGGCTGTGGGAAAATAGGCATTCTCATATATTGCTGGTAAGAATCCAAATTCATGCAAGACTTTTGAAGGAAACTTGTCAATACCTAACAAAACTAGTATACACTTATTTTTTGACTCAGCATTCCCGTTTCTAAGAATCATACTGTTTCAAAGAAATGGTCATGGGGGAAAAAAAGAGGAAAACTGAGAAAAAGACTTAACTATAGAGGATAAACAGATGGTTACCAGTAGGGAAGAGGGTGGGAGGATGTATTAAATGGATGATGGGGGTTATGGAGTGCACTTGTGATGAGCACTGGGTGATGTATGTAAGTATGGAATCACTAAATTATACACCTGAAACTAATAATATTACACTGTATATTAACTAAATGGAATGTAAATAAAAACCAAAGAAAAAAAGAATCACATTGTTGCGAGAATCTACCTGCTGACAATATGAAAATATGCAAGTGTTTATTGCAGTATTGTTGATAATAGCAAAATATCGGAACTAACTTGAAGTTCACTATACAGGGAAGAATCTACTCAGTTGTGCAAAGGAAGCATAGAAAAGATAAACCGGAAATTAAAGGGGCCAGTTACCTATAGGGAATGGATGGGAAAGGAGTGGAAAGAAGGGGAAGTGAGAACAGGACAGGAGGGATGAGACAGTGACATTTATGGGATCATGCATGTTTTGTAGATTTTTGACTCTTAGAACCATACCAATGTTTTACATACTCAAATGAGAAAGAAATAGTTAATTTTGATTAAATAATTAAGATCAGCCAGCATAGAACACAAATGATGACAAATGAACCTAACTGGATTACAAATGATTGACTAACCCATACTGAAAAGGATGGCGAAGAAAAGAACTAACCTATGTCATTTTGGGAAATAATATTTTGACTGGATATTGTAAGGCTAAAGACAAAAACAACTGTGCATAAATACAGTACTTCAGTGATGAATCCATTTCTCACAGGAATATTGGTTAGGAATTCTGTAACTACTTTAAGTGTATTCCAGATTTGAATAAATAAGTGAATATGTTATAAATAATAAAAGGTCTTTCACTGTCAGATAAAGAAGTTGCAAATAAGGAAGAGGCAAAGAGTAAAACAAAACTTGTGTTTGGTTGGAATTATAAGTTTAGTGATTGCTATCTTTATCTCTATTTCTATCCTGTCTCTATCTCTACACCTATCTGTAGATATCTACCTATTATATATCTACATATAGATGCATCTACATATAAATATATCCACATATAGATATTACTACCCATTTATAGAGAGAAATAGATATTTCAACAAATATGATGTATGAGTTTGTACATACATATATTTCCTGGCTCTCTCCACCAAGAGAGCCTAGGAGCAATGAACATCCCAGTAACAATGAGCACACTTAGCACCTGGATTTTGGTTTCTAAACACTATTTTCCAATAAAAAGAACTAGGGCTTATTAGAGAATTAGTTGATTCCTGAGCTGGGGCAGGAAAAATAAAAAATAAACCTGGAACATCTTGTGGTGCCAGAAAATTAAGGAATTCCTCAATAAAAAGATGTAGGAGCCAACCAGAAGGACCTCCCAATAGCTAAAGCTGTGACAATTTGAGCCACAAAATAATGATAGTATTGAATTATGACCCATAGAATTAATATCCATGAGGCCATACTGATATAAATAAATAATTGAATAAACAAATAAGAAGAGGAGGAGGTACAGATCTCACAGAAGAACTCCCATTTGTATAGAAGGAATGAGGAAAATACAAAGTCACTGTGTAATGCTATGCAATTACACAGTGCAATGATAATTGCTATAAGCAAGATCCACCAAATCAATGGATGAAAGTTTGAGGAGAAACAGGGTACAAACATAGCCTCAAAGTTTCTTCTCAAGAGATTTATCAACTATAAAAAATTTAAAAAGTAGCTTTATAGTGTAGAAACTTAGCAGACACTACCTTAACCAAGTGATTCATATTGTATCACTAGTTGATATCATGTAGCCCCTGATAATGATGAATTGAGAAGGAAAGAACATAGCTAATGTGACCTTCATGCCAAAATGAATAACCTTATACTAATCATTAAGAAGTATCAGACAAACCCAAATTAAAAGAAATTCCACAAAAATATTTGACTAATATTAATATGTGTCAAAGTCCTGAAAGGCAAAAAGTCCTGAGAGACTGTCATAAATGGAAGGAGACTAAGAAGACACAACTAAATGCAAGGTGAATCTTAGTTGGATCTTGGAGGATGGGGTGGGGGGAAACTAGTAAAATTTCAGAAAAGTTTGCAGTTTATGTAATAGCATGGTACCAGTGTGAATTTTCAGCTGTGATAATTGTACACTGGTTATGTGAGTTATTAACATTAGAAGAAGTTAGGTGAAGAGTATACATGAACTCTATAATCTTACAACTTTTCTAGAAGTCTAAATTTATTTCAAAATTAAATTTTGGAGAAGAATAACAACAAACAAAAAAGAACAAGAAGAAGAAAATAACAAAAATAAAAACCCCAATGTATGTCATCTTTTAAAAATCCAGTAAAACCTTGGTTTGTGAGCATAATTTGTTCCCGAAACATGCTTGTAGTCCAAAGCACTCATATATCGAAGCTAATTTCAAGAACGATTGGCTCAGTTGTGATCACATGATGTTTGGCATCGTGTATTATTTGCATAACAAGACATTGCTCATTTATCAAGTTAGAATTTATTATAAATGTTTGCTCATCTTGCAGAACACTCGCAGGACAAGTTCCTCGCAATCCAAGATTTTACTATAGTTAAACATATTTGGGCCACACATGTCAGTAATAAAGTAAGCTAGCTGCTAGTGACTGTTTTTGCCACGTTATGTAATAAGGTTGATTCTACCAAGAAAATACCATATACTGGGTGGCTTAAATGATGAACATTTATTTCTCACAGTTCTGGAGGCTGGGAATTCCAAGATCAGGGCCACCAGTATATCTGGTGTCAGGTGAGGACCCACATCGTAGTGCATATGTGGCTGTCTTCTCACTGTGTCCTCACATGGTCAAAGGGGAGAGAGAGCTCCCCACAGCATTTTTATAAGGGCACTAATCTTATTCATGAAGGTAAAGCCTCCCAAAGCCTCCACTTCCCAATTTTTCGGGGTTAGGATTTCAAAATATGAATTTGGGGGGAATGCAAACATTTAATGTGTGGTAATTGCCTATGAAAATTGGACTTGAAGGTATTTCTAAGACATGAGATACAGGCCTGGTAGTCAATGGACTGTACATGTAACAAAGACCAAAAGTACTATGTTAGCTATCATACTGGTCTTTATCTTTAAGTTTCTGTGTTGGTTTGGCTTCTCTGTGAAAATAAAGTTGCTTTCCGTTCAATAGACATTTTGCCATTAATATACTCATTAAAACTTTTGGGGCCTGGCAAAATTCTGAATATGTTATTACTAACTCAGTGTAGTCTTCCAAGCAGATAAATATACTGATTAATTGCACAGCTGATGCCAAGAGTCAATAGATTCCTATTTAATATGAACAAAAAATATCTCAGATAAATGACCACTTAAAAATCTCAGAACTCCCACAAATATGAATTCCTACAAACTATGAGTAAATAACTATAGAAAGGAAAAATTTAGATACTAAGAATTTAAACAAGTTCACCTATCATTATGTACCAGATTTTCCAGTCCTTCTCAGAAAGTGATAAATTATTTCATTTTGAAACCACACTAGTGAGTCACTTGCCAGAGCTGGCCCAAAGTCAATAAGAAAATAGAGAGAATGCCTAACTTTAAAAATCTTAATTAGAAGCAGATAACATAATTTAAAATTTGGTCATTATGTAGTAATATATCTTGAATTTAAAATAAAAAATATGATTGCAAGTAAAAAATTTGATTTTGGCTTACATAATAATAATACATAGAGAATGTGGAAGTTTTTCTGAAACTAAAATGTGCCACTTTCCTACCATCCATTGTGCTCATGGCTACTCCTCTTTGTTTTTGTTTTGTCCTGTTTTTGGATGTTATGGTACATGCAGAAATGAGTTCTCCTTAAGTACTGCCCAAGGTACTTTTAGGAAGACTAAAATATGTGCCTAACTTGAACCTGATGTCACCTTAGGAGTTACTTTAACAAACATGTAAATCAAAGACCAGATAAGGGGAGGAATCTTTACTTAAAAAACAAACAGATAAACAAACAAAAAAAAAAAACCCTAAGTCTAAGTAATAAAGCTCCAGTGATCCATTCCCTTTTGTACTTACTTTGATCAAAAGTTCATAATATATACTAGGAAAATATTTTGCATTAAAATGTTATGTGCTCTCTTTGGTTTAATCTGAACTCATCTGAGAGTTCCATAAGAACAACAACAAAAATCTATAAATGTGATCCCAGGTTTGTTTTTTCAAATACTGTGATGATCCCTTTTCTTTGCGATGAATACACTTGACCACAAGAACCACTGTCATTTAAACAAGACAGCAGCAGGCCATTTGAATACGAACTGTAATGGAGTTCGCTTTCCTGCCTTGCCTTCTAAGAGTTTGCAATTCTCTTGAGGAGAGGGAAGATTCACAAGTAAACTCTTCATATCATCAAATAGAAGAGCCACTATGTGTGACCATTAAGGAGCACCTAGAACCCTTGGTGGTGATCACCTGGTGGTGATAGAGCCTCTTCTCGCAAAAATGATAGAATATCTAAAGCACTGTCACATTTCCCCTCACTGAATCCTTGCAACAGCCTTGCCTGGAAGGGAGAGAGGCTCATAAATAAGGAAATTGGTGCTCCAAAGGTCAGGTGCCTTCTAAAATCACACATGGACCTGCTCACTCTGCTCAAGTTCCTTGAGGCTTATGCTAAACCGTTACTACATTTCAAGGAATAGCATTTCCCTCAAAGTAAAGAAACAGCTCTCGGCATTGGGTTCCAGAGCAGGAGAGCTCTACGGGAAAACTCTCTGCCTCTCTGCCTCTGCGTGTGCGGCATGAAGGGATATTTTTAGATGTTTTCCTTTTGTTAATTGCCTCTCCCTCCATGGGGAATTTCTATGGGCAGAATCCCCAGATGGGCCAAGTTACTCACTAATTCCCGAAGAGACTGGAAAGACAAAGGCCATGGCCCAGGTTGCCTGGGGCTTTAGAACTTCCCCAGTGATAACAATGCTGTGGCTTTAGCAAGATCTTCAAGGACCTCGGAGCCCACAGAGCTTTGGTGATCCCACTGAACAATGCGGCTAAGAGGTGACTAGAAGGAAGGCCTGGATGTATCCTCTTAAGTTTTGGAACCGCCCCAAATGACCTTGCTAGAGCTCTATTATGAAATGAGTTTAGAGAATGTGGAGCCAGCAGTGGCTATTAGCTCAAAAGGCCCTCCAGATGTCCTGGCTTGCATCCATCATCTTTGAGAGGAAAAAGGAAGAGGCTTTTGAATGAGTATTTCTCCAGGGAACTTCAACCTTAAGCTTCAACCTTTAGGGAACATCACAGGAACTGTAAATCAGGTTTAGCCTAGAGAAAAGAAAGAAGAAAGGGGTGATGAAAACCATTCTTACTCCTTTGCAGGGAAGAGGTAACCAGCCAGTGGCTTTGGAACAATGGATGGAAAGAAAATGTAGTATGTTTTTGGTTCGATGTCAGGGTAAATCTTCTAACAGGTTTTGTGAAATGAACTATCTGGGGAGTTGGTTGTTCTCTATTATCTGAACCTTTCAAGCAGAAATGCTAATATTGGTATAGACACTGGTGATCCTTGGAAAGTGAAAGCCACCAAAAAACCTACAGGTGAGGGGCTAAGTAATAATTGCTAACACTATTATGACACTTACTTTATATCAAGTTTTTTTTAAATCTTCAACAAGATAGATGCTATTATTATCTATAAGGTATATAAGGTAAATGCTATTTATCAACTCTCTTATTGATAAGGAAACTGAGGCACAGAGAGGTTGAGTAATTTGTTCAAGGTCACACAGCTAGAGTAGGAATTTGAACATAGGCTGCCTGTCTCCAGCACCTGAACTGCTCACTGTATTGCTGTGTCCTCTCAGGTCTCTTCTTGCCCTGAGGTTCCAGATAGGGTGGAGTCTGGTCCCATAGCCAACATTCTTTGTATGCTTCACTCACAAGACTTCCAAAGGGGCACTGACGGCCTCTGAGAATAAACAAAGCCAAAGGGGTGGCTGATGAAAAAAAATCGAGACCTGTAGACCCACAGGGAAGCTCACTGGTCATCTTTGGCGTCAGTTCGCCGAGTCAACCTACCAGAATATCGCACCAAAGCGAAGTGCTGTTGTTTTCAAATTTCCCGCCTCATCTGCCTCCCAGTCTGCACCTGTGGCCTTGCCTTCCTTCTGGCCTTCCTCTACCCACCCAGTCACTCCCCTCGCCCTCCGCAGCACTTGCCTCCCCACTCACCTGTGCTAGAGCTTTTTCAGAAGACTGGAGGCCAAGGAGACATCATGAAGTTGTCAGTTCTCTATTCCACACCCTCTTCCCCACTCTGCGCCCAGGGTGGTATGTGACTTACCCAAGGTCACAGAGCCCGGATCAGAAAATCCAGGTGTCCAGACTCCCACATCCGCGCTGCGCCTAGGCACACTTGCGCTCTCATGGCTTGCACCCAAGAGCTTTCTTTATTCCACATCCCCACCTCCCCAGCGCCGTCCCCCCCCCCCCCCCCCGCCAGTTCCCTGGAGTCGCTTCTGACGCTCCCGCAGCCTCCAGGGTCCAGCCCTTCCTGCGGGCGCTTCCCTTCCGCCGGATTCCCACGCTGGAGTCACCGTCTGCAGGAGCGCAGCCCGCGGGAGCGCTGCCTTCCGGGCTAGCTCGGCCGGGCCCCGCGGAGCCGCTCTCGGCGCCCCGCAGCCCGGCACTGCTGGGGTACTGAGGCGGGCGGGCGCCCCAGGCTCACCGCCAGACCCAGAGGGCCAGGGCCGGCGCGGGACCCCGTCCTCGTGCCTCCGGGCGCCGGCCCCTGGAAGGGCCACGGAGCCACCGTGACGTTCCCCCGCGTGGCCCGTTCACTCACCCTCCCTCCCTCCCGCAGCCCAGCAGCTTCCTTCGGGAAGTCCCAAAGTATCACGCTCGAGCTTACTGGGGTGTGGCCGAGCCGCCCGTCCCCCGCCCCCCCCCCCACCCCGGGCTGCCCCCAGCGGAGCTGCACTTCCTCCTCCCTCCCAGCCCGGCCGCGGCGCCCGCCGCGCTCCTGACCAGAGCCCCAGCTCCCTGTCCACCTGGGACGCGCGCACCATGGACTCCGGACCCGGCTGCCGAAGACAGGCGGCCTTTTGGTTGGACAATTAGCGGAGGTGGGCGGGGAGTTGACGAACCCCACACGCGCGCCTCTCCATGAAGATTCTTGAGCTTTCTTTGAAGAAAGGAGTGCATATGCTGCAGTGTCTCTGTGGAAGGAGCCTGAGGTCCAGCAACAGCCTAAGTGGTGAGAAAATGTTCTTTCCTCGGTCTTAAAACGCTGCAGATGCCCCCCACCCCACCCCTTTCCTCCCCCTTGGCTCCCTCTGCGCTCGGCTCCCCTCCTTTATTCCGCGCTGTCAGTGGGAGAAGGAAGGCGGTTCCCTAGTGGGGCGAGAGAAAGGCCCCGGCCGCCGGTTTTGTCTTTGGGGGTGTTTTTTCCTAATCCCCGAAGTCATCTGCGCTTTGTAGAACGCTCTAGCTCTCGCTGAGCGCCTGGACTGGAACCGCGGGTCTCTTTTCGAGGGGTGCTTATAAACTGACCTGCTTTCGCATTTCCTCGCGGCTCTCTCCTTGTGACTTGTAAGGGCGGTGTGCGACTTGGAGTTGCTCAGTGTCTCCTCTTAAGAAGTTGCTGATGCGTTCGACAGGAGAGGGGACTTTTAAACAGGTGGCTGGCGAGGCAGGTATCTTTTATTTTTCTTGCCTTGTCGGAGAAGTAGACATCTGGCCTTAGTCCTAGAGTAGCTTTGCCCTGGAGACCAAACAATTTCTGTCCTCGGTACTGAAACAGGAGAGTCTCAATTAGCCCTGGGTTTAACCAACCGGGTCCCTCAGGAAAGGCCCAGGGAGGGAAAGAAAGAAAATCAGACCCTTTTAATGACCTGCAAAATTTAGAATTTAAATGAAAAAAAAAAAAAGAGGAAGGAAAGAAGGAAAGAAAGAGAGAAAGAAAGAACGAACTAAGCTAAAATCAAGTAAGTGAAATTCTCTTCTGATGAAGCCCTACAAACGCGGTGCTCTTTCACCACACTTTGATTTGTGCATCTCTCTGTCTCTTTTTAAGGTGTAAGTATCCTTTAATGTGATTATGTCTACTAACCTTTCGACTGCTAATCTAGTTTTTGTGTCTTTTGGTTTTCTTTACAAAATGGGGGTGGGGTGTGAGGAGAGAGGACAGGTGCCCTTATTATGTCTAGGCAAGTGTCTCTTTGTGAAATAATTTGCCCATAAATTGCCAGTAACTTTAATGTTCAACAATTTAACAATATTATAATAGGCTTCATGTTTAAAACTTCGTATGCTATTCTGGGGGATCTGATTCATTTGGTTACCTCCCTATTTTCACCCTGTTCTGGAACTATAAAGATTATATTTGGAAAGATTAGAATATATATAGATTTCATTCATTTTTTCCCTAAAATTTTGACTTTCTGGATACTCACCACTCTAAATGAAAACTAAAAATATTTTAAAAGAACTAATTATGTAATTTATATGTGAAATATGAGAATATACACTTTTGAAATACAATCACAATGAGATCTTATATTTTTACTTTTGTTGAATTCATAAGATTATTTACAGTCTTTTTTGCCACCATATTTATAAGTGCTCAATGATATCCAACTGCTATATTTTAAATTAGTATGCTTGATGATGAAATTTCATATTTTGAAAATACATATCTCAGGAAGCCGGTAAAGATGTATGTTTATTTCAATTTTCCTTGTTCACATTAAACAACACATAGATTGCAACTTGGATATATGTTTTCTGGATGTGAAAAAGTTTAAGTATATATGGTGTGTAATAATGACAAGGTGCTACCTTGTGTAAAAATAGGTAACATATTAATTTATATTCAGAGTCAGTTTCTCAAATAGTAACAGATCCAAATAGAAGTGATAACATATGTGATGGGGCAGCATAGGTTGTTGTAAAATCATGAGACTTAGAGTCAGAAGACCTAGTTATAAAGCAGTCTTAATAAAATTACTAAGAATCCTTTAACTAAGTATTTTTATCTGGAAAAAGTGGAAATAATAGCTCTAGCCTGGTTCCTATATCTTGTTTTAAAAGATTTAACATGCAACCCTTGAAAACTGTTGCACTTTATTTCTTTATATGCTTTTTTACTTAATGGGGTGGTTGGTTAGTTTAGGGGATGATCACTCCAACATATTTTTTGTAAAATGGTTTAGTCACAAGTAGTGAAGATGAAGCTTCCTTCATAACTTTTCCACAGAGAGAGATAATATACAGAGATAATATATAGATAATAATATAATAATATACAGATAATATACAGAGTTACTGAGAGATTGTTTCTGGGAACTACATTGCTGTTGTTTGATTGTGGCCTTTCTTGGCTTATGATCTTGGATAACATGCTTGACCTTGCCATTCCTCAATTTATGCATAAGTGTTAATTACTATGGTAATAGTACGTACCTCATAGGTTGTGGTAAAGATTAAGCAAGCTGAGAATAGCTAAAGATTTGTTGAACTCTTACTATATGCCAGACATTATTCTAAGAACTTTGAGTCTACCATATATAATGTCCTCAGTATATTTTAGATATTATTATTATTGTGCTCCATTTTAACATGATTTCACTCATGTGACTTGTACCATTAGCATGGCATCACAGCAATTCCATGTGAATTTTTTTTATTCCCAGTGTGTGAATACATTGAGGTAAAGACATCAGATACATTTTCATGGAACAAGTTTATAAGAATAGAACTGGAATGCCCAATTTTAATTTTTTCAACTTACCTAAAAAGAAATATAATAATATTTTGAACTGTGTCAGAATGGAGTACAAAGTTTTACACCAGTAACATCTTCCCCATTATTTTACAGCTGAGGGAAGTAAGGGCCACAGGGGAGAAGTGGCATAATTTGTTTTAAGAAGTTAAAAGTTCAATCCCTTCCTCTAATGGATTGCTGCATTTTTGGAATTGCAGACATTTCAATAATTTATTTAGGTTTCATTAAATAAATGGAGTTAAACAAATACAAAATGATCATTAGTAACTTTCGAGCTTCTTAGTATAATTAAAATGTTTTATTGCTCCTGTCTTTCCTCTATAGTACCAAATGTTAATCTTGCCTAATATATCCATGATATTAGTTTATAAATCCTTTTACTTCAGTAGGATGTAGATAGTATGAGATATCAAATAGAAAACAATCTTAGACAAGGTTAAGTGGGTTGTTTATGGCTTTTTCCTGGTATCTTATGATCTTTTTTTTCCATTTCTCAAAATCAGTGATATATTTTTTTAAGCATGGGGAGTCTATCTATTGAAAGAACATTAAGAAGTTTAAATTCCAGGGGTGCCTGGGTGGCTCAGTCAGTTAAGCATCCGACTTTGGCTCAGGTCATAATCTTGCTGTTTGTGAGTTCGAGCCCCTCATTGGGCTCTGTGCTGACAGCTCAGAGCCTGGAGGCTGCTTTGGATTCTGTGTCTCCTTCTCTCTCTGCCCCTCCCCCACTTGTGCTCTGTCTCTCTCTATCTATCAAAAAGTAAATAAATGTAAAAAAAAAACAATAAAATAAAATTCTAAACAATTCTGCTTAGAGTATATGACACTTCTATTAACCTGGAAAATGCTAAGATTTTAGTTTGAAGGGAGAGGGAAGTAGATTCATTTTTCCCTAGATTTGGGATCTGTACAAAGAAACATAAGCTCACTGAAGAGTAGACATTAAAACAATAGCTTGAATGACTGCTCCCTTTCCTCTCAAGATCTAGTTGGGAGGAAAGCAGAAGCATTCTATCAAGGAAGGGTTTCTCATCACTTTGGTAGGAAAAACCAGTGAAAGAAGGATTCCTGTCCTAACAACCAGACTCCCAAGAAGGCTGTCTTAGGTATCAACCTGACAGAGGATGGCAGCACTTTTGGTAGTGGGTGCCCACAATAGTAGGAAAATAAGTGTGTATACCTGTGGGTGTGCACACTCATACCATAAGAGAGGGACAACACTGTGCTTGTCTTATCACCCTCAGCTGTTCCAGAAAAGCAGCCATTGACCTCTCCTCCTTCTGTACACAGTCATAACTCTCCCGTGATATCCTGTCAATTAGGGGCTGCCTCAGCCTGGTGGCACAGAGGATTACCAGATGTCCAGACATTGAGCTGTACAATCACATCAAGTAGCTTTGGTGTGGGATTGAAACACTCCGGGCAAAAGTAATTTATCAATCCTAATGAACACACAAAAGTAAAACCCAGTAATGCCCTTACTTTCAAATATAGCACCGCCATCTAAATTAAATTTGCCTGCTTACATTCAGTTTACATCAGCTAATGTATATCTAAGAGATTTAGGGTTTAACTACTGTACAAGACAGTCAGGTGATCTTGAATTTGGTTGCAATGTGGTCATTGTTTTAAGCCCATTTCTCAGGAAGGGATCCTCAACAAAGATAGCATTACACAGTTGTTTTCAACTTCTCTCTGCTTTACTTGTGAGTATGCAGTCCTTTACTCTCTTTACTTTTTCTTCAAGGATGTGGGTCACATCCAAAATTTGGAGAAATGAAAATAATGTATTTATAAATTGAGAATATTTTAGATTCTAATTCAGTCTTCAGAAATCCACCTAATTAAAAACAAATGGCAAAACTTACCTCTTGAAGCAATGTACTCAGTTGTTCACTTCATTTTAGTTAAGAAACATGGGCGATTTCAGTGTGTCACTGCCTTCATTTATCTAATCTTGGAAAACTTCACTAAAGAATAATTAATTGATGATTTATATGTGGCAATTATCTTTGTTGTAAAATCTTTCTTTGAGCTGGTTTTTATGTCATAATGTTAAAATTCTTCCTATTTAAATGTTGCTCCAGTGAGTACAATGAATAAGAATTATGCAATATACAGGGGCGCCTGGATGGCTCAGTCAGTTGAACATCTGACTGCAGCTCAGGTCATGGTCTTGCAGTTTGTGAGTTTGAGCCCTGTGTCAGGCTCTGTGCTAACAAACAGCTCAGAGCCTGGAGCCTGCTTCTTCTTCTTCTTCTTCTTCTTCTTCTCTCTCTCTCTCTCTCTCTCTCTCTCTCTCTCCCTCTCTCCCTTCCCCTCCCCTGCTCATGTTCTGCCTCTCTCTGTCTCTCAAAAATAAATAAATGTTTAAAAACTTTAAAATGAAAAGAATTATGCGATATACAAAATGTCCATAACTTTCTTATGGCTTTCATTTTCAAAGAAATTTTTGTTGTTTTACATGAGGTTTTCAGTGTTAATGTCAGAAAATTCAAGAAGTTCGTGCCTGTTACTAATCCACTTGTCATATAGTACTTTCAAAAAGCAATTTGCCAAGTGCCTACTATGTGCAAATATAGTAGGCATTGCCACTTTTCACTCAATATTTTGGGTTTTCCTCTTGGGCACATTGTAGGGTGGCACTACCCCATTCCTATGGAGTTAGGCTGGCCTTGTGACTTGCACTAGCAAATGAAATGCTCTACCAGCCAGAGCACAACTCACCTCAGGCTCTGAGCTTCTGATGATGTTTAAGGAAGCAGTGGCTCCATCAGCCTGTATCCCTGAGTGTCTACAATAAGTAGAGCCTCATTATGTGATTCATGATGGACATTTAGCACAAATGAGAGGCTAAAGTCTTTTTTAAAGTAGCTTAGATTTTTTTTAATATGAAATTTATTGTCAAATTGGTTTCCATACAACACCCAGTGCTTATCCCAACAGGTGCCCTCTTCAATGCCCATCACCCACCCTCCCCTCCCTCCCACCCCCCATCAACCCTCAGTTTGTTCTCACTTTTTAAGAGTCTCTTATGGTTTCGTTCTCTCCCTCTCTTTTTTTTTCCTTCCCCTCCCCAAATGGTCTTCTGTTAAGTTTCTCAGGATCCACATAAGAGTGAAAACCTATGGTATCTGTCTTTCTCTGTATGACTTATTTCACTTAGCATAACACTCTCCAGTTCCATCCACGTTGCTACAAAAGGCCATATTTCATTCTTCCTCATTGCCAAGTACTATTCCATTGTGTATATAAACCACAATTTCTTTATCCATTCATCAGTTGATGGACATTTAGGCTCTTTCCATAATTTGGCTATTGTTGAAAGTGCTGCTATAAACATTGGGGTACAAGTGCCCCTATGCATCAGCACTCCTGTATCCCTTCGGTAAATTCCTAGCAGTACTATTGCTGGATCATCAGGTAGATCTATTTTTAATTTTTTGAGGAAACTCTACACTGTTTTCCAGAGTGGCTGCACCAGTTTGCATTCCCACCAACAGTGCAAGAGGGTTCCCACTTCTCCACATCCTCTCCAGCATCTATAGTCTCCTGATTTGTTCATTTTAGCCTAAAGTAGCTTAGATTTTTAAGACCATTTGTTACCTGGCCTATCCTGATTGATATAGTAAGGAAGGACAGTTTAAAATTACTCAACACATCTCCAGAGGCAAGGGAAACAAAAGCAAAAATTAACTATTGAGACCTCATCAAGATAAAAAGTCTGCACAGCGAAGGAAACAATCAGCAAAACCAGAAGGCAACTGATGAAATGGGAGAATATATTTGCAAATGACATATCATATAAAGGGCTAGTATCCAAAATTTATAGAGAACTTATCAAACTCAACACCTCCCCAAAAAACAAATAATCCAGTGACAAAAGGGGCAAAAGACATGAATAGGCAATTTTCCAAGGAAGACATCCAGATGGCTAACAGACACATGAAAAAATGCTCAACATCACTCATTATCGGAGAAATACAAATAAAAACCACGAAGAGATACCACCTCACACCAGTCAGAATGGCTAAAATTAACAACTCAGGCAATGACAGATGCTGGTGAGGATGCAGAGAAAGAGGAACTTTTTGCATTGCTGGTGGGAATGCAAACTGGTGCAGCCACTCTGGAAAACAGTATGGAGGTTCCTCAAAAAATTAAGAATAGAACTACCCTATGATCCAGTAATGTCACTACTAGGTATTTATCCAAAGGATACAGGTGTGCTGTTTCAAAGGTGCACATGCACCCCAATGTTTGTAGCAGCTCTATCAACAATAGCCAAATTATGGAAAGACCCGTAATGTCCATTGACAGATGAATGGATAAAGAAGATGGCATATATATTTATATATATGTTCCCCCTCACACACAATGGAGTGTTACTCGGCAATCAAAAAGAATGAAATCTTGCCATTTGCAACAATGTGGATGGAACTAGAGTGTATTATACTAAGTGAAATTAGTCAGAGAAGGACAAATATCATATGACTTCACTTATATGTAGAGTTTAAGATACAAAACAAATGAACAGAAAGGAAAGGAAGCAAAAATAATATAAAAACAGGAAGGGGAACAAAACATAAGAGACTCTTAAGTTTAGAGAACAAACTGAAGGTTGCAGGAGGGGTTGTGCATGGAGGGATGGGCTAAGCAGGCAAGGGGCATAAAGGAGGACACTTGTTGGGATGAGCACTGGGTGTTATATGTAGGGGATGAATCACTAGATTCTACTCCTTAAATCATTATTGCACTGTATGCTAACTAACTTGGATGTAAATAATGATGATGATAATAATAATAATAATAATAATAATAAAGTTAATGGTAAATTCTTGGGCTCCACTTTCTCTATGACCTCATCTATAATATATAACCAATAGATGTATTGGTTTTCTTTGAAAATATTTGGGTAATTAGTTCAGCATCCCAAGGTATGAGGTTTTGTCATCCTTCTGATAAGTTAGCATGTGTTTGGAGCCTTGCAGGTACCATGTTTCTTAAATGATATTTATATTTCCCCCCAAAATAAGAATGAAGTAATCAAGTTCCATTGATGTTTGAGAATATTCTTTTAAACTTGTAATTTAATTTCAAGGCTCTTAAGAACTCCAGTTCTCCTTTCTACATACCCTGAGATGTAAAAACTACATATCTTCAAACACATCCTGAAAGGAAAGAACTAATTACAATACCTGAAAAACAGATACAACATGGCAGCTCTCATCTCTACTGCAGTTTTGCCAGACAAGGAGGAATGCAAATAAAATTGTTTTTCTTCTCCCAGCTTATACACTGAGAGCAGCATGCATGGGGAAAAAAACAGGGCATTACTTTGTGGTGAAGTGATTGGGCTGGGCTGAATGCTCTCATCTGTGTTAGGGACCAGCAGTCCATTTTCCTGACTCCAGGTTAAGTACAGCAAAAGACAGGAGGGAAGCCATTTTCTGGAAGCCTAGGATACTTGAGTCATACTAACTAACCCTTCACAATTGCTCACCCTCCCTTTCTTCTCCATCTGAGGACACAAAGTTAAAGAAATATGTTTCTGACTTCAAGGGTTGTCCTTTTTCACATTAGCAAGCATTCCTTGAGGGCCGTTTGCATGCAATGTTCTGCATTAGGCACTAGAAACCTAGTACAGAGAAACATATATATACACACACAAGCAAGAGGTATACTACTAGGCAGGATAGGATACGTGCCCAAAGTGGGATACTGGGGAGCCTCAGTTTGTTTCAGTTTAACAACCTCTTAGCTGAGTTAATGTTCTATGGTAACATCTCTGCGAGGAAGGAATAGTTAATTCTGCCTGGGATTCCTGTTAATCTCCCTGAACTTGGAAAGCATTTAGAAGTTCAAAAGGTAGTACTAGCATGGGCAGATGGGGGCTCTAATGGAAAGGAGTAGTATCTCAGGATATTTTAGTGGAAGAATGTGTTTGTATAAAAATAAGATACAGATATAAAAAAAGTAATTTTTTCAAAAGTAATTACCCTACCTCTCAAAGCAAGCCTACCCAGCTTTGCTCATATTCAGATATCTTGCCTAGTTATCTATGTTATACATCTCTTCTGCCCCTACCTCAACATGACTCCATTTATTCACAGCCTGGTACAATACATCAGCTTCTAAGAAAGCAAGTTGTATTCTCTGGTATCAGAGTTAGAAAGGATGTCCAGGGAGCACTTAGAGATCTGTTTTCCCAATTTCCATGGTATATCTTAAAACAACAAAGCTCTCCTTTGTACTGCTTCATGTATGAAATTGCTATCTTTATGCCATGTTATTTTCATTGCACATCATTAGGAATGCCATGTCCGAATAGTTTTTCTAAGCCATTAAATGTTTCAGGGCATCTGCATTTCCTAGGGTGCCAATCAGAAAGCTACTGTGAATCTGCCAAGACCATCTCTCTTGCTGAAATGATCTTTCTTGTTTATACATAAGCTTCTAGTACCATCCCACCCCCTCCACTCATTACTGTTTATAGAAACGATAGCATTGCAGTTGGTGTCACTGATTGCCTACGTTGCTGCTTCAATGAAGCCAGCTGGGATTCGATTGCATGGTCTTTAAATAAAACTTAGTGGCACAAAATGAATCTCTTTTTTGAGGGGAGGGGTGTTGTTGCTAGCTGGATGGTTCTCTAAAGCACTAATTATTGCGTGACTTGGAGGAACTTGAGAATCAGTAGATCGCCATGTTGGCTCAGTGTCTGACCTTGGCACTAAGGAAATTGTGAGTAGATGAAGCCGTTCTCAAAATGATGGTTATAAACTCCTTACCCACACCCCATCGTAGCACTCTGTACATAACTCAGTGACTGGAGATAGCCCATGTGCCTATGGGTCCAGCTACCCAAAGGCTAAAGCCAGAAGATTGATTGAGATCATGAATTCTGGCCAGCAGTTTTCTGTGACAGTCTGGTGACAGTCCTGTATTCACAGACAGCTCAGGAATGACCTGGAAATGGTGATAAACAGAGAGAAAAATTGGTGCTGCATTTTCTAAAACTGGTGCAGTAATAAAATGGAAGATATCAATCATGACTTTTGGACTTTTGACTCCCAAACTTCACTGTGTGTTAGGCAGGATTCCTCTTTATAGTTACATAATACAGATTAATAAACTAAGGTTTATCCTTAGATTTTTATGTCTATATACATTTATTTATTTTCTCACTAATCTGAATGTACATGTATGTGTCTGTGTGACTCTGTGTGTGTGTGTGTGTATCTTTAATTAAATGCATTCGAAATTGTTAATGGCAATTACCTTTATGGAGTTTGATGGCAGACACTTGCTTTATGTATTAAATATTTCTATATAATTTGAATTATGAAAATGTGTTCCTTTTATAATAAAAGTGAGTGATATATATTTCAGAGTATACAGTTTTCTGCTCACAGCAGTAAACTTTGAAAATGTAAACTCTGTAAAATAAGAAAATCAAAACCACAACCTCAATATAATCTCTGCACTCTTTGTGTGTGAATTTTTAAAATGTTATCACAGTTATGTGCTTCATTTGTTTCTTTTCTTGTGATCTTAAATAATTACTCTAAATATGGAAATACATATTGAAATGTTTGGAAAACACTCTTTTTTCCAGAAGGAATTATAAGAAGCTGTTAATAGTGGTTAGTTGGAGAGAGAAACTTTTGGGGCAGTAAAAAAGGTAGGCTTCCTTTTTTTTAGCTTTGTGTGTTTCTAATGATTTGTACGTATTGACTCTGTGTGTGTGTGTGTGTGTGTGTGTGTGTGTGTGTACACATATATCCGTATGTATGTCAGGATACAGCTGGATGGGAAACTGTGGATCATTTTGTATTTTCTTTTTATTTGTTACTTATCTGCATTAAAAATACTAGTAGACATGTCGATTTACAAAATATTCTTCTAATGATTTTAGATTACTTAATTGAATGACATTACATGTCTGTGCTACAATTATAATTTACCTCCTGTTTTTGGATATTTAGATTACATCCGTTTTTCTCTGCCTTTACATTTTTTGACTAATCCCCTTGGGTAGAGATCTTTGTGTGTGGTGGGCTTAGGGGATGGCATTTATGATAACTTTTCTATCTCCTCTTTACAGTTACCTCCTTCCTTAATCTTGAGTTCAAAATGGTTGAGAAAATAGACAAAGTTGTCAAACAGATGGCTATTAAACATGTTTGCTTTTTTACTGGATTGCTGGAATATTGGCTTAGAGAATGGTCAAAATTGGATTTAGCACCTTTCTCCCCAAACTAAATATTGACATATGCAACTCACCAGAGGGAAGATTTGGGTCTGTGGAACAGGCCTGCTGAGAAATCCAACCTTACCTCTGTTGGGCCTCACTAGTGGAATCAGAGAGATTTGGATTTGATGTCTACCTCTAGAGACACACGTGGATCCTGACCTACTTGTGCCCACCCAGCAGCTCAGAATGTGTCCAGCCTGCGGGTAGGCAGATCCACAAAGAGGGAGGCGGGGAGGACCCACAACAAGCTAAATTTCACCTGCCCCATTTTTTTCTCTCTCTAATCTCACCATTCACATAAGGTTTTCCTCTTTCTTGGAAAGGAATGAGAAGGGTGGCTGGAAGGTCAGAGACTCTCTTGCCATATGCTGGAAAAGGCAGAAGTGGCTCTTCTGTGGACCAAGAAGTAAGCATGTGAAGTGGGAGCAAAACTTTACTCCAATGTGTAATTTTCAAAAGCACAGCTACTTTTAAGGTATTGATATGCTGTTCTCCAGTAACTTACACTTCTAACAGTATAATATTTTCCTGGCTTTGTGTGACTGTGGGTGAGTTTCTTGGTCTCCCTGTGCCTCAAACGTAAAATGGGGCTTGATGATAGTGCTTAGGTTATAGGGTTGTTCTGAAGGTTAAATGCATTAATGTCGGTAAGGTTCTTCGCCTATGAAATCCCAAGCAAGTGGTCAGTGCATGGGGTTTTCTGCTCTTCTTTCTCTTGCTTTTCATCCCTCCTGGTGGGATAAAATACAAAGTGCATGCTGTTAGTGTGTGATTTGTCCCATCTTATTCTGTCTTTTAAGGTAAAAAAAAAATGTACAGCATACCAAAGTTAAGAATATACTTAAAATTTTAATATGTATGTTTACATTTTCTTTGTTGCTTAAGACAGGCCTTTTTTTTCAGGTAAAAGCAATAGGAATCTGTATCTAGCCAATTTCATTTGTGAAGATCTCAGTTTATTTCCTCAAAACAAATAATCACCATAATATCCACAGCATTAAGAATAATTCTGAATTTTATTTCATTGGTAGAAACAAATGTAAAATGGTATTAATGGAGTAATTTGCCTATAAGAGGTAATTTGGATGGTACTCTCTTCAGCGACTTTTGATAACTGAATTTCTGGAATTAATCATAGTTACACTAACTTTGTTCTTTTTTTTCTGTAAAAATTGTATCACATTTTAATTTATTTTTTGTTTAAAAAATTTTTAATGTGAAATTTATTGTCAAATTGGTTTCCGTATAACACCCAGTGCTCATCCCAACGGGTGCCCCCCTTAATGCCCATCACCCACTTTCCCCTCTCCCCCACTCCCACATCAACCCTCAGTTTGTTCTCACTATTTAAGAGTCTCTAACGGTTTGCCTCCTTCCTTCTCTGTAACTTTATTTTTTCCCCTTCCCCTCCCCAATGGTCTTCTGTTAAGTTTTTCAGGATCCACATAAGAGTGAAAACATATGGTATCTGTCTTTCTCTGTATGACTTATTTCACT
This sequence comes from Lynx canadensis, assembly GCF_007474595.2. Taxonomy (NCBI): domain Eukaryota; kingdom Metazoa; phylum Chordata; class Mammalia; order Carnivora; family Felidae; genus Lynx; species Lynx canadensis. The sequence goes on along the minus strand of NC_044311.2, from coordinate 83,343,423 downwards.
TAGCATAACACTCTCCAGTTCCATCCACGTTGCTACAAAAGGCCATATTTCATTCTTCCTCATTGCCAAGTACTATTCCATTGTGTATATAAACCACAATTTCTTTATCCGTTCATCAGTTGATGGACATTTAGGCTCTGTCCATAATTTGGCTATTGTTGAAAGTGCTGCTTTAAACATTGGGGTACAAGTGCCCCTATGCATCAGCACTCCTGTATCCCTTGGGTAAATCCCTAGCAGTGCTATTGCTGGGTCATAGGATAGATCTATAACTTTGTTCTTGATAGTTCATAATACTCAAGTTTCAATTCTCTCTTATGTAGGTAGAGTATTTAGATGATCAAGACAGGAGGAAACCCAAGTTATGTTAAATTTTAACCTTGTAGAATCACTGTAACTGAAAAACATTTTGAGCTCCTCAGGACTAAAACATAAATTAACTTTGATTTTCAAGTCTTGACAGCAAGTCTCATTTAGTAGATTGCTGATTTTCCATTCCTTGCCAACTCATTTCTAGGAAAACTAAAGATCATTTACACATTTACACAAGTCTGTCCTGGGATACAGGAGCTTTGTCACTCTTCTCTTTCAGTCTTATAGTAAACGAGATGGTGGATCTTCAGAATAATTTACTAAAGGGGTGCCTGGGTACTTAAGGAGGGTGAGCGTCTGACTTCAGCTCAGGTCATGATCTCAAAGTTCGTGAGTTCAAACCCCGCATCAGGCTCTGTCCTGACAGCTCAGAGCCTGGAGCCTGCCTCAGTTTCTGTGTCTCCCCCTCTCTCTGCCCCTCCCCCACTTGCACTCTGTCTCTCTCTCTCTCAAAAATGAATGGACATTTAAAAAAATTTACAAAAAGAATAATTTACTGAATACCAGAGGTGTACCACAGGGCAGGAAATGGAAATGTAAAGACAGATATTAGCTGTCACTGCTCCTAGAGTACACAGGCCATGTCCTTGTCTAAGAGAGCCTCCTGGTCATCTCCAGCCTATTTCTGCATTATAGATATTCTTTGTTTCCTTCAGAATTAGGAATGGTTGTTTCAGGTTCCAGAGACACAGTGAGGTTATTCCTGTTCCCATTCCAAGGTTCATTGCTTTTCTGATGGCAGGATGACTGGCAGCGGAACATCTATGTCCTTTCAGAGAAACACACTTCCAGCACAGAATATGGTCTGGTCACTCCTGGTTTAGAAGAGGCAATCATGGTAGTATCCTGTACATGTCTAAGTGTTTGAGTTATTCCATTTTAAATACTACCAGATGAGGAATGCTAAGTGTATGGCCCATGGAGCATTGTACCTTTCCTCCATCTTCCTTTCAAAGTAGATTGCAAAAGGGCTTAGTCTGGCATGCTCTTCTTGCTATGATCTCTTCCACAAACTCTTGGGCCAAATAAGACAAGCCTTTTAAGGATAAGCAAAGATTTTCCAATAGGGAAGCCTATATGTAGAGAAAAGTTCTTTATGAACTTGGTTCTGCTCAAAATATATCAAATTTAAATTACTAAACAGAGTAGTTAACATCTTAGATGGAAAGATCTGCTTCAGTGCTTGGAGAGGTTTTACAGCAACAGAAACTAGATATTGACTTATACTGGTATAATGAGAAAGTCTTGAAAGGTAGTCCCTCTGAAAATAAAGGAGTTTCTATGATAAGGGGAAATTCTATTTTTTAAAAAGTTTACTTATTTATTTTGAGAGAGAAAGAGAAAATGCATGAGTTGGGGTGGGGGCAGAGAGACAGAGAGGGAGAGAGAATCCCAAGCAGGCTCTGCACTGTGGGCACAGAGACCGATATGGGGCTGGAATTCAGGAATTTTGAGATCATGACCTGAGGCGAAGTGAGACACTTAACCAACTGAGCCACCCAGGTGCCCCTGGGGAAATTCCAAGTTTTATCCTATGGGGCAAAAGCTACTAACACTCCCCAAATTGTTATTTATCTAGTTATAAGAATTTTAACGTTGTCTTATTGGCTACCCCATTTCTTGGAGAGTTGGGTATTTTAGGCTTGTCAGAGCAAAGACATTATGGAGCATCACTTCATTTATATATTAATTCAGCCAGCATTTACTGAGACCCATACTACAAGTCAAGCTATGGGCCTTGCATGAATCCTTTTCTAAGATAACTTATACTTTGATAAGGGAAATAACACGTGAGCATAAATAATCCAAATTAAGGTATTAATAGTGTCCAAAGTGTGTCATTCTTAGTTACCATTGTCATTATTCTGCAAGGTACTATTGTGTTTGTAGCAGAAATAAATTCTCCCCAGTGTTCTTGTTTTTAGGTTACCTTCTCTGATAATTATTATTTGCTGTATGATTATTTGCCATGTGCTCAGTTCAAGTTCTAGTTGAATAGATTGGTTGTTAATTTGTTTTCATCATTCTAAGCTGGAAATATTTTGCTGTAGTTAGCAGTAGGCAACTAGCCTTGGGTGAATCACCATTTCAGTTTTGTTTTCCAAAATGCAATACTATGGATTCCATTACCTCACCTGGAAATGATGTTCATGGCTTTGGAGTTGGGGGGAGGCACAAGAAGGAATAAGAGATGTAATATATGTAGTTTGTTTTTAAAGTTAAAATACAGAAATGACCACTGATTAATATAACACACACTAATATGCCCAAGATTCAAGATGAATAAATTATTCACATTATGCCTTTTGTATTTCAGATATTTAAAAAAAATTAATGTTTGTTCATTTTTTTGAGGGAGAGAGAGAGAGAGAGAGAGAGAATGCATAGGAGGGGCAGAGAGAGAGGGAGACACAGAATCTGAAGCAGGCTCTGGGCTCTGAGCTGTCAGCACAGAGCCCGATGTGGGGCTCTAAACCACGACCTGGGAGATCATCACCTGAGCCTAAGTTGGACGCTTACCCTACTGAGCCACCCAGGTGCCCAAAATATTTTTAAAATAAAGGAGTCAAATATTTATTACTGATAAAATTTCTTAGAATTGTCCCCAGCTTCGTTCCAGAGTCTATTCTTCCCTCAGGTGTGAAACTAAAGTGACTATAGTATGTGTCCCTCTAGTCCATGTATTTATATTCTTTTAAAAAAAAGCCTTTTTAATGCTTATTTATTTTGGTGACAGAGAGACAGAACGTGAGCAGGGGAGGGAGACACAGAATCTGAAGCAGGCTCCAGACTCTAAACTGTCAACACAGAGCCCAACACGGGGCTCGAACTCACGAACTGTGAGTCAGACGCTCAACCGACTGAGCCACCCAGGCGCCCCTGTATTTATATTCTTAATACATGTGAGGTATGACACTGTTTTGAGAGTTTCCAAAATGTATATAAATGGTCTTGAACTGTATTTAACCTCTCTGCATCTTATTTTTTCACTCAGTTTTGTGTTTTTGAAATTCATCTCTGTTAATTGAGATTCATCAAGTTCAGAAACATGTAGCCTGGTATAGGGGAGTCTACTGAAGTGGCTGAGAACACAAACTGTTGAGCCAGGTTGCCTGGGTTTGACTTGGCTCTGGGACTTACTAGTCATGTGACCTTGGAAAAGTTTCTTGACCCCTCTAGGGCTTCAATGTCCTCATTTGTAAAATGGTAGTAACAATAGCACCTACCATATCGAGATGTGGTGAGGAGTAAAATGGATTAATATATATGAAATTTTTAGAATATATGAAACAAACCTATGTGTCTGGGGCTTGCTTCCTTTCAGAGGCAATTGGGCATTGAGTAGTGCCCAATGGGAAGCCACCGAAGCTGGAGAGGTTAGTGAGTCAGTAAGAAATAATAGTCTTCTGACCAAGGCTGCTGCTCAGTGGAGTATCATCAAATGAGTTTGCAGCATCTGCTGAAATTGCCGTATTATTTTGGGGTTTGGTTTATTGTATCAATGAGACTGCAGGAACGATGGAGAATGGTGTGAAGTCCGATTCCATTTCCCCTTGGTTGTAAGCTGCACCCTCTCCTCCCCTCTCTCCAGCGTTGTAAATAGGTGCACTTGGTCATCTCTCCTTTTGAATTGAGAGGGAGTGGCTTCTCGTTGAGCTGGAACTAGAATGAGTGCTAGACACTGAAGCAAATCCCTCTAGAGGTTTAAAAGGAAAAATAAGTGAAAGACTGGATGGAGCGGAGACTGTCCAATGACTTCAGATCTGTGTCAGCTCTACTTTCCAAGCCACCTGGGCCTCCTTAGCAAGTTCCTTATAGCCGAAAATAACCAGCTTCCTCAAAAAGATGGAAGGGCACTTCTAAGACAGATATTAAGACTGAAATAAGGCTTTGTTGTGATTGCTTTCCCCACCTCACGAAGCTTCTTAGCATGACCAAATATCAGTGATTCTAATGAACCTTGATGTCATTATCACAGCGCAGATACTAGGATCCAAGCATAATTCCTGTTTTGTAATCTTCTAACGGAGAGGGGCGAATTATTATATTATCCATAGAGCATAGTGATTCAAAATGTAGAATCATAATATTTGGTCCCTAGCCACAACCGTAGGAATTGAATACACACTTTTATGTGGCAAATGAAGAAACAGGCCCAGAAAACTTGAGACAGTTGTTCAGAACCCCATGTCTATATAAAGTAGACTTTGGATATTGTACTTAGTATACTTAGGATTTAGACACTAATTTGGAGTCTGTTTCTTTCATTCAGTCATTTCTTGATCTTAGGCAAGTTTCTTAACCTCTGAGCCTCAAAATCCATATCTCTAAGGTGGGAATAATCATCTTCTCCTCCATCAGAGCAGTGCTAGATGAAACAGTATGTATGCAAAGTGGCAAAATCTAAAAAGCATAATATAGATATAACTTATTTATTATTACTACTGCTATTATATTTGATGCATCTACGATACAAGGCTGTATTGGAGATAAAATGAAGCTCCATTTTATATTGTCGTGGAGAGGGTGTTAATGGCAGAGGCCAGTTTTATCAACATGGAATTTATAGCTGATTTGGAATAAGAATTATATCTTCCAATAACTATCACATCTTGTTGCACACAAAGTTTTGTGGTGTACCCTATTATAATGCTGCTCAAAGAGGATGCTGTTGCCAACAGCAGTATCGAACATTTTCCTTTTGCATTATGAAGTGGGACATCATGATAGAGGTTAGGGCATTTTGTTGATTCTTTTTACTGATGACTAATAACTAAAGTCTTGCATAGGGTGTGGAAATATGCAGGCGAACTTCTATTATTGAAGGCTTGCGTCACTTCGTTCTTGGTCAATGGTGAGCAAATATAAACTGTATTAGAGTTTAATTCCTGGGATCTACAGGCACTTTTGTCTATGAGGCAGAGGGAACAAATGAGCTACTTTTAGGATTATTAAGCACATTAATGAACAGCAGGTTCTAGTAAAAATAACTTAGCACAGGCAGAAGGAAATAGTAAAAACTTATATAAGCACTAGCAAGCAGACACATTTTAGACACAATTGGGTTCCTAGTTTCTGTTTGGCAGGGGCATATAGAGCTACATTAACTCTTGCCCCAAGGAATTAACAGTATGGAAAAGGGGGAAAAAAGATATAAGATTAAAAAGATATAAAAAAGACATCTTCAAGGGTAGGTGCTAGACTAAAGAAGGAACAACTTCTCTTGGAGGCAGAGAGAGATGAGAGCAGCTCCCTCTGCTTGGTGTGTATGTGTGTGTGTGTGTGTGCACGTGTGTGTGTGCACGTGTGTGTGTGCACGTGTGTGTGTGTATGTGTGTGTGTAGTCAGAGAGGCTTATGTGGGAAGGAGTGTGCTACCTAAGTTGCATTTTAAAGAATAAATAGGCATCCATGTCGCATAGGAAATGATGAGGAAGGGCATTTTGGGTAAAGGGGAAAATATGCACTAAGGCATGGGGCCAAGAAAGAGCATGTGTTTCAGGCTAAATTTGCTCATTCTTTCACTCATTTATTGGTGGGCTACTCTTCACCAGGTAGTGTTCTAATTGCTGAGGATTCAGTGGTGAGCAAAACAATGTCTATTTTAAGAGCTTTCTTCCTGGTGCAGAAGGAAACTAATAAATAAATAAACAACAGCATGCATATAATATCATGTCAGGTGGTGGTAAGTGCTATAAAGAGAAATAGATGTGTTAAGAGGATAGAGAGTGAAAGAAAAATCTCTTTAGACACGGTAGTCTTCTCTGAAGGAGTGGCTTTTGAAGGGAGTAAGCCTTGAAACTTCCTCTAGCTGGAAGGAACAACAAGTGCAAAGGTCCCGAAGCAGGAATAGGTTTGAAATATTAAAAAAGGAGCAAGGATGGCAGTGTGGTCAGAGGAAAGTGAGGAAAAAATGGTAGGAAAGGAGATTGTTTCTTGCCTTGTGGGCTGTGACAAATATTTTGGAATTTATTTTGAGGATTATGGAAAGTCGTGAAAGAGTTTTGAACAGGGGTGTGATAAGCCATTTACATTTTAAATAGATCACTCTGACTACAGTATGAAAATAGACTGTATCAGGGAGATTATTTAGGAAACTATTACAGTATTTCTGGTGAGAGGCTTGGAATAGTCATAATGTGTTAGGTGGTAAGACTTGGTCTGATTTGAGATATATTTTGAGATAGAGCTGATAGGATTTGCTAATTGATTGAGAGAAAGAGACAAGTCAAAGGTGGCTCAAGTAATTATGCCTGAGCAACTAGGTGAAGAGAGATCTTTGAGCTGGGAAACAAGGGTAGAATTGCTTTGGTGGATAAACTCGAGTGCTCTGTTTTGAATACCTGAAATATTACATAGAAGTGGAGTAGAAACATTGAGTTGAAAGAGAAACATCTGGAATTTAGGGGAGTCCATGGCCTGAGAGATGAGGCGTGATTCATCAGCATATAAGTGGTATTTAAAACCCCAGAACTGTGTTCAGTCACATAAGGAGTTAGTGTTGATATGAAAAGAAGAGATTTAAGGACTAAGCCTGAGGTTCTCCTATATTTATTTAGCCATTAGGAGCTAAATGCTACTAAAGAGACTCCAAAGGAGAAGCTTGAGCTGTGCAGGAAATTCAGGACAGTGTGACAACAGGAGTTAAGTGAAAAAAGTGGTGAGAAGGAAGGACCAGCTGGGTCACAGGCTGATGAGAGATCCATAGTTAGTAGATTGTGAATGGATCTTCAGATTGGTAAATGTGGGGGTGGGGGGCAGTCATTGCTCACCTGGGTGAGCTGTTTCAGTGGAGACATGGGTATGAAAGTCTGTTTGGAATGGATTAGAAGTAGAGACAATGGAGATAATGGTTACCAAAAAAAAATCTTTGCAGGATTTTTTGTGTAGTAAGAGTAAAGTTGTACAGGAAGGTCAGGGAATGTGGGATCATCAGAACATCGTTTTTTGAGAAATATTTATATGCTGATGAGAAGGATTGACTGGAAAAGGAGAGAGATGGGATTATTGCAAGAGGAAGTGGCCTCCCCTTGTTAACAAATTCCGGGCTTGGACCAGCTATATCCTTTCTTGTCAGAAAGGTCCCGTGTGCTCATATTTTTAAAGAGCTTCCCACTGATTGCAGGGTAGAGCTAGATTTGAGAACTTTTGTTTTAGGCAATGCTGTGCATTTTACAGTGGTTTCAAGAGTCCATTGACTTGGGGTGGCAGAAGATGGGGCTATAAATTTAGACTTTTTATAAATCTTTAATCTCTTAGCTTTGGTTTTTCTTGTTTTTGGATTTCTCCTCCTAAGAAAGCTAGCATTTGTGACTGGAGGCTGCTAATGGTTTTTGGAGCCCATGTGGTTTCTCTCCAGGGCTATGAATGGAAGTGTCTGGTTCTCACAGTTTGTGATTTTAAGCAAATAGTTACTTATTGAAAAAGTGACGGCCATATGCTTTCCTCTCTTGTAGGAATACACAGAAATAGCCATAAAACTGCCGAATCTAGCACAAACATGTTCCAGAAATTGGGTCAAAGTGGATCATTAAGGTTTACACCTGATATGTTGAGTCTTAGCACCCAGTTAGGTGCTCAGACACTTGATTATTTAAAGTGAATAATAGTGTGAAGGGAGATTGGATCTCAAATCCAAAGGCTCTGTAATTTACACACTATGTGAGTTTTGGCAAGTTTTGTGCATGCATATGAAGTGAAGCATGCTAATCTTTCCCTGGCTGTGTCTTAGAGTTATGAAGATCAAATGAGTGAAAAACATTTTATGGTTGTTGAAGACTTACAGATGTGTGTGTGTGTGTGTGTGTGTGTCTGTATGTATACATATATATGTATGTATATATAATGTATATATATAGTTTTCATGTGAATTGTGGAAAACAGTTTTTATAAACACACTTTCATACTGCATGACACAAATGTCTTGGAAAATAGACTATTCACAGTCCACCACCAATTGTGACGCAAAGTGAGGCTGATTAAAACATGTATGTATGTGTCTACAAATACATTGTTTAGTGTTATTTTTATTATATTTCCTCAGAGATCAGAATAATTTTTGGATTGTGATTATGTGAGAGGGAATAGAATGATACAGCAGGCTGTACTATTATACCCCATGCTGGTCACATAACGCTTGGAGGTGGGAAGGGGGAGATTATATCTTGTTGTGGAAAGCATGCTTCCCAAGAAATATTATTACATTAGAGTACATCTAGGAAATGATGACCAGGATATTACTAGGATTTGAAATCATGACTTATAAGGAGCAGATGAGGGCCATAAAGATGTTTAGCCTAGAGAAGAGAGCAGAGATTGAAGGAGAATTTAGTATTCCAGCAATTTCAAGGAAGTGCAAGCAGGTTTGACAGACTGAGTTTGAAAGGCAGCTCCGGGCTGAAGTACAACGGAAGTACAAGACTGCCACCGTAGAGAACACACAATGAATGCTGTGGCAGCTTATGACTTTCCAGTTACTGTGATCGTACAAGAAGATGCTTGACTGTTGAGGTATTGCAGAGGGATTCAAACATCCAATAAGGAGGGGAATCTGGGTGGTTCAGTCAGTTAAGCCTCTGACTCTCGGTTTTCTAGCTCTAATGCTCTGTGTCAAATCTAAGACTTCATGTGAGGAAGAGCTAGTGAATTTTCTGAGGTTTGGGGAGAGGTTAGAGGAAAAAAGACATGTGAGATGGTAGGTTGTGCTACGCAGTATAAAGGGTTTGGGTTGAGTCCAGAAGGTGCTGAGGAATATAAAACTTCTCTGTTCAATTCTGAAGTCTTCAGGTAAATTCCTGGGTGCGTATTGTCCGGTTGTCCTGTTCTGATCCAGGAGGTCAGAGCAGTGTCATTGGTGTGTAGCTTGATTTCTTCTAAATGACAGGGAAAATTTCAGCCTCTGAGGCCTCTTCATATCCTCCTTCAGGAGTAAAATTCACTGTAAAATAATAAGGCCCTTTAACACATAGCTCTGAATAAGTGGATACACTGAGTAGAAGAAGCACCAATGTAGTTTATGGGCCCACCTAGGTAACAAGAAGTCCACTTGACATACTTAACAGCTAACTGTGCTCCTAATGCAGAATTAATGTTTCATTTTTTAAAAAAAAATTATTTATTTAGTTTTGAGAGAGAGAAAGAGAGAGAGAGAGCAGGGGAGGGGCAGAGAAAGACAGGGAGAAAGCGAATCCCAAGCAGGCCCTGCACTGTCAGCACAGAGCCCGACATGGGGCTTGGACTCACAAACTGTTAGATCATGACCTGAGCCCAGATCAAGAGGAAGATGCTTAACTGACTGAGCCACCCAGGTGCCCCTGAGCTGGAGTCTTTAATTCTAATGAACTAATGGTTTTCTGGAATAGCGCTTTCTGAACAATGCACATGGTTGGTGTCTTCCACTCCTAAGCAGCCTTTCATTTCACTCTAATATGTTGTAATAATTTATATTTTATAGGCAAGCCATGTTTATGATGTGAAAAAGATGAACAAATACTATATAATAAAGGACAAAACCTCTATGATGTATGGTGCTTTTGAGTTTAAAAAACACTCATGTGTGAGGCACCTGGGTGGCTCAGTTGGTTGTGCGTCCGACTTCGGCTTAGGTCATGATCTCACAGTTTGTGGGTTCGAGCCCTGCGTCAGGCTCTGTGCTGACTGCTTGCTCAGAGCCTGGAGGCTGCTTCAGACTCTGTGTCTCCTTCTCTCTCTGCCCGTCCCCTGCTCACGCTTTGTCTCACTCTGTTTCTCAAAACTAAATAAATGTAAAAAATTTTTTTTAAAAACACTCATGTGTGGGGCGCCTGGGTGGCGCAGTCGGTTAAGCGTCCGACTTCAGCCAGGTCACGATCTCGCGGTCCGTGAGTTCGAGCCCCGCGTCAGGCTCTGGGCTGATGGCTCAGAGCCTGGAGCCTGCTTCCGATTCTGTGTCTCCCTCTCTCTCTGCCCCTCCCCCGTTCATGCTCTGTCTCTCTCTGTCCCAAAAATAAATAAACGTTCAAAAAAAAAAGAAAATTAAAAAAAAAAATAAAAACACTCATGTGTATCAACTGTCTTGGGACACACTGCATTTCCATGAAGTAAACATTATTTTCCCCATATTTCAGGTGAGGAAACTGAGGATCTCAGAGGTAAAGTTATCAGTGTAAATTTCCATGGTTTAAATGGATATCAAGTGAAGACTTAAAAGTTGTTATATTTTTAATCCAGTGAATCTTACACTATGCTACACCTGCCTTCAGAATTTCAAGTTTTCATATTATTAGATTATGAAGACTCAAAAACATGAACAACTGATCTTTGGTGCACATATTTCGTAGGAAGCTGTTTTGAATTAAAATTCCCTTCAAAGATATTTCCTGACTTAATTTGTACATTGCAGTATGAGATGACACAGATGTGAACCTTGCCTTCAGGGAGACTACAGTCTTATGGAGGTAGGGGAAGTTACAGATACAAACACCTGTGTAACAAGCAGTTAGGGATATGTGTTATAAGGTAGGCACAGACAAAATTCTAGGGAGGAATAAGAAAAAGATCAAATTGAAATGAAGAAGAAATCAGAGAAAGCATTATGGGAGAAATGTGATTATGTTAATGATTCTTTTTTGACATAGATAAACTTTGCTTTTAAAACCTTTTGACTTAAGTATTCTATATAGAGAAATACATAAATTGCACATTTATAGCTTGGTATAATTTCACAAGGTGAACACACCCAAGTAACCATCACATAGATTAGAAACAACACTGCCAGCATCCTGGTGACTCTCCTTCCAGTCACTACTTCCCCAAGGGCAGCAGTTACCTTGTTCTGACACTATAGTTTGCCTGTTTTAAAACTATGTTAAAACTTACATGTGTAAGAGTATTCATAACATTGCATGTGGCTCTAGTTGTAGTTTGCTCATTTTTATTGCTGTAAATATACCACACATCTATTATCCATTCGACTATTCATGGTCATTTGGGTTGTTTCCAATGTGTAGTCATTGTGACTAGTGCTACTGTGAACAATCTTGTACCTTTCATTTTGTGAATGTATCTATGCATTTCTGTTGGGACTAATCCTAGGAGTGGATTTTCTGAGTTATGGAATATGCCTATACTAACATAATGTTTGATGAGGAGAAGTAAGGATGGCAAAGGATTTCACTGGTGGAGGAGGAATCACTTACAAAGACCCATGATAGACCCCAGAGAGAATTCAAAGAATAATGAGCAGCTTAGGTGGCAGGAATATACTCTGTTTGAAAGTTACAGTGGAATGTAGATTTGGAGAGAGAGAAAAGGAAAAAGGGAAGAGTTTTGAGAATGCCTGAGCTATTTTACAGAAAGATAATTGTATTAGAAAGGCATTCGGCTGCAAGTCACCAAAGTCTTCAGAAAGTGTCTTGATCAGATGGATTGATTTTTCTCAAATACCAAGCTGTCTGGCAATAGGCATTTTGCTAGCTTTCACTCAAAAGTCAGCAATGCCATCCAGGATCTAGGATCTAGGATCCAGGATTTTTTTTACTGCGACATTCTTAGCATGTTGCCATTCATATTCTTACTTGTTGCTTTACAGTCTCAAGATAGTTGCTATAGCTCTAGATATCAAGTTGGAATTCAAAGCAAAGAATAACTGTGATACCAGACATATTAGTCTTTCATTAAGAGAGTAAAAGTTTCCCAAACATCTCCCCAAAGATTTCCTCCCAACTCTCATTTGCAAAAGTGGGTGATGCCTAGCTGAAAGTGAGGCTGGTAAATTGGGGCATAAAATTATTAAGACTGGCTCATATTAATTGCCATCCATTGCCTGCATCTAAGCGTATTGTTGCCCCAACGAACAATGGAGCCGTCTTTGCAAAGAAGAAAAGGAAATGGATGTTAAATAGGCAGTTAAGTGGGCCTTCCATAGTAATGATGGCCTCAAAGTGAAGAACTGGTCAGGGGAAAGGATTTTTATGTAATGTACAAATTTATATTCACATAAGAAAATTGGGAATTTTTATAGAGAAAGTAACATATCATTCCATTAGACAATTTACAACTCACTGGAGCTTTTTACTATTACTCTTTTGTTGTTGTTGTTGTTGTTAATGAGATGATGTGGTTAAAAAAAATCAGATACTATCTCTTAAAGGCAGCTTGTCCTAGCAAATTATCAGTTGCATAAAGTGACTTTTTACCAGATTTTCTGGAATAAAATGAAACCAACAAGCATACAAGCGTCGTGAGCTGCTGCAATTACAAGTGGAGTGGTGTAAAGAGATTTCCATGATGCATAAATTAAAACATCCCATCATAAGGCTAACAGATCCAAAATAACCTCAATTTGGTCCTTCATGTGACTATTTCTATCTCAAACCTGCAGTTGTTGATTTCTGACAAATTAATTTGTCATGAAGTCAGTTGAGTTGGTGCATAGAAGGACAGAACATTGATTTATGTCTTTCAAAAACTCATATGCATTGCCCTAATGGGAGAAAAATGGTCATAGGAATTTCTTTTTGTTTTAAGCAAGTCTTGGAAATCAGGTCAGTCAATAAATTCCATTTCCTGACAATTTATTCTCTACCAGCAGCAAAATAAGGTGCTTATTCTATTAAGGTTCGCAAAACATATTTCTGTCTCTAGTGGTTGTTTGTTTATTATCTTGTTTGGTGTTATGGCAGCATTACTACCTTAGCAAGGGTTAAAGTCTTCTGTATTGAGAAGAACTAAAGAGAAAGAACAGACTCACAACTGTGTCATCTCCAGTGTGATATTGATAAAGGCAGCACTAATGGACTGATTGATGTCATAGTGAATGTGATGAATATTCTGTCCTAGAAGTTTTACCCAGGAAGAGGAAAAGAGGGAAGGAATGTGAGTGTAGTTGAAAGATTCAGTTCAGACTTGAGCTCAGCAACATTTGGGTAACTCTGTTTTCATATGTGATTAGTAGTGATGAGCAGAATGTTTCCATATTAGGGAACATTCCCTAGATTGTTTTACAATTTCATAATTATAGTGTCTGTTGGTCTGTTTCAAAACTATATGTAGAACCAGTAGAAATGTTGCTTTTATAAAGGGTTCCTTGATGGACAAATTTAATTATTCTGAAAGATGTTATAGATTCAGAATATAAATAGAGTTACAGAAACAAGAGGTGATCTAAAAGCCTTAGATTTTTCTAAAAAGCAATTAATTATAGTTGAGTAATTGGGGGTATTGGAGAAGTGGTAGAATCTATAGTCTTATTATTTTGGATGTTTTGTCACAAAGTACAACCATGTTTTTTTCATTTTGTAGCCTCATATGTCCAAAGCACAATATTGGGCTGAGTGTACAATAGCCTGAAATTCACTCACTAATTCAACAGAATATTAACTGAGAAGCTTACAATGTGCCACTGCTCTAGGTCCTTGAGGTAGAACAGTGGACAAGTTAAAATGTCTGATCTATTGCTCCTACATCCTTGTGGAAACATGTATTTTTCATGGCATTTTCACCTCTTCACCAAATCATTATGCTTTCTAAGCAGATGAAAGGAAAGGGATAAGACTAGAAACAGGCTTCAGTTAATCTCAACCCAACAGGTTGCATAGGATATACAATATGAATTGTACATTCCTTACTTTTCAATTTACAATTAAATTATAAATAAAGCCCCTTTAGCAGTATGTATTTTGTCCTACAACACCTGATTGTACATACGGTTCAATATCCCTCAAAAGTCTCAACAGTGCCTTCAACAATAGATGGAAATAGTACAGATCTAAGTGTGAAGGTCTTCAGAATAAAGCCTGGTCACTTAGGTGACCTTGACATAGAACAGAAGCTGAGGACTAGGCTTTGGATGAACACAAACACAGGATAAGTTGGTATTTCATGTGTAGGGATGGTCTTGGAGAGACAAATGGACAAAGCACTGAGGTCAATAAATGAACAAAAGTCAGGTCTAGGAAAAAGATCTTTAGGCATAATCTATACCAAGGTTTTGAGTCAGCCTGAGGGACAGTTCCCAAGAGCTATGAATGTGGTCCCTGTAGTCCCCCAGAGGAGGGGACAGAATACATGCGTCTAGATACATCTAACAAGTGACAAAAGCAAGTGAAGCCGGCCTGTTGTTAGGCAGTGGGGGAGAACTGTGACAAAAAGAAAATCACAGCATTTTCCAAATGGGGAAATGGAGCAGGAGCAGCTGCTACAGAGCTCCAGCCAATTGGTTCTAGGCAGGAATGCAGGCCCATTGTTACTGGAATCTCTAGAAATTAAAAAAAAAAAAAAATACACACACACACACAATCCAGGTATTTTAGGTAAAATCCCATAATTTAATAATGTTAACATGTCAAATTAAAGCATAAAAAGCATAAAACACACTGCCTTGGTTCTGGTTCCTTTTAAGACAGTTTTTGTCCTGAGTGAGGGAGGCTACATCCTGTCCAACTAGGAGCCTTTGAGGTTTCGTTAATGGAATATCTAGCTATTTTACCCACTTCAGCCTCATATTTTAAAATATAAACTAGATTATGTTTTCTACTGCTTGTACTCTTCAATGGCTTCCTATTCCAATTGGAATAAAGTAAACCTCCTAGTATGTCTTTTAAGGCCCTTAATGATGTCCCTTGCCTATCTCTGCAACCTGATCCCGTTATTCCCTATGTTCACTATTTCCCAGACACATTATTCTTCTACTTCCTACAACATGCCAAAATTTTCCCAGTTTAGAGGTTTATAGTGTTTTATTCTCTCTTCTGGAATAATTCCCTTTGCTATCCATGTCTACTCTTTGTTTAGATGTATCATTCTTTGTCTGGGGATCTTCAACAATATGTTTAAGATATGTCTAAGAGGCTCCCACTGATCATCTAGTCTCAATTGGTCCTCCACGTTATTCCATTTGTCATAGGACAGTCTTTATTTCCCTTGTACCATACACTGAATACACTTTGAATTTTTTTTTAAATTATTTTTAACATTTAATTTAATTTTGAGAGACAGAGTGCACGTGGGGGAGGGGCAGAGAGAGACACACACACACAGAATCCAAAGCTCTGAGCTATCAGCACATAGCCTGATGCGGGGCTCAAACCCATGAACTGTGAGATCATGACCTCAGTCAAAGTAGGAAGCTTAACTGACTGAGCCACCAAGGTGTCCCTACAATTTGAACTTTTTACATAAAATGATTTGTTCATATGTTAATTATCTGTCTCACACATTTGACTGCAGTATCTCTGAGGATAGGGAGCTGTCTATTTGATTACTAGTATAGCTTCAGTGGCCAACACAGTAAGCATTCAATAAACATGAATGAATGGATCACTGTACATAAGAGGATATGGAAAATTTGTTTCTTATGTCGATTTGGTGCTGAATTCTTTGGATCTAGATCTTCTAGAACATTATTTCTCAAAGGTAGGTAAGGTAGTCATCTCTTTTAATGAAAGACTGTATCAATGGCCATCCAGTGCAATTTAAATTATTTTTATCATGTATAATATGTATACATAAATCTTCTCTTGTTTATAGCTGTTATAAAATTGTAAAACTAGATAACTTACAAATTAAGTTGTAAACAAGTCTTATAAAAGTAGCTTAATTCAAATTAATAATATTTATTTAATGTTATAGGTGATGTTTTAATGACATAAAATTGCTATAGTTCAGATGCAGTTCTATATTTAATGTTTCTGTGCTTTAATATCAATAATAATTATGCAGAGAATACCTTTTCACATACGTATATTGAACAGAATTAATAATTTATTGGTTTTGTTTGTTAATTTGAGGATATTTGGCCTCATACTTAATCAAACATTTGCCTGTTAGAAATCCTAAATGTTAAATTTAATTACACGTCATTCTCAAATTACTTTCTTTCTCTTAAAAATAAAGTTAAGGGGCGCCTGGGTGGCGCAGTCGGTTAAGCATCCGACTTCAGCCAGGTCACGATCTCGCAGTCCGTGAGTTCGAGCCCCGCATCAGGCTCTGGGCTGATGGCTCGGAGCCTGGAGCCTGTTTCCGATTCTGTGTCTCCCTCTCTCTCTGCCCCTCCCCCGTTCATGCTCTGTCTCTCTCTGTCCCAAAAATAAAATAAACGTTGAAAAAAAAATTAAAAAAAAATAAAGTTAATAAGTCAACATTGCTGCAAAGTACATTAAAATGTTATGTGAACTAGTTGCTAGAATTGGAATAAGTCAACATTGCTGAAAGTTATGCGAACTAGTTGCTAGCATTGGGAACAGAGATATTTCTAACTGCAAATTTGCTGCTTATTCTTACCATGAATGAGTTGTTGGAGCAATGGTATGCTCGGAACTGGGCTTTCCATAATACATCTGCTGCAAATTGAATGTCTTCTTACTGCTGAGGCACAAGTACTGTTGAGTTTTCGAATGTCAGATGATTACTCCATTTTCCTCTGTTTCAACAACCACAGACAGTTGTTTATTAGATGCATGGTGATTTCATCTGGCCTTTACTTTGAGCGAAACATCATAATCAAAGCCAGAAATATTAGTTCCAAAATTTTGTGTCAACAATCAGTTATAAAGTCATCATCTAGATGCCCTGAATATATCTAGCTGCATATATCTAGGTAAGCATACATACATATACAAACACATGTTTTTATATTTAAGATATTTGAGTGTATATATGTTTGTGTGTGGATACATAGACACCCCCTACCTAGCCCCTTACCTAATTTGAGAAACTGTATTAGAGGATCCAACTATGTTTCAACTCTCAAAAGCCTAGGCATTGACTAAGGAAGGTGAGGCTCCAGACTAAATTTGAAACATGTAGGCTTAAAAATACAAATAAGAAGATGAATCTCTCTCTAGTAGTGCATTTTTGTCTTTGAACTCAGTTCTGGTCTGGGGAAGGGTCACCAGTCTGGGTACACCATTCATATGGTTTTCTGGAATTGTGCTTCTCCTGAAGACGATAATCCTGTAAGTGCAATATGAATAGTGTCCCTGGAGTGGTGCAGTGTGGGCTTGTCCATTCAGCCATGGGAGAGTGCCTAACCTTCCATCCATCTCCGTGGCAACTGTCTTCTTCCATCTGGAGAAACCTGCATTTTCCCCATTCTAACTTTCACAGCCAACTGTCACTGTGGTATTAGTTTATATGAGAATTCCCTATCATAGTGTTATTTCCATTCTAAAAATTGATTCTTGCATATAATGAATATTTCTCATCATGGAGTAATGAAAGTAGAACAACAAACTGTTTCCACGGGGAGAAGTGACAGGTGGTCAGAGTCACTTACATTTTATCTTATGGAAGCCTAGAGTGAAGGGTTTGTGTGGTATTTCAGATTCAGTATTTGTATAAGGTTTTAGAGTAAGTTCTAGATCAATAAAAATAATGTCTCTTTTTTTAGGGGAATAAAATGATCTCCTTTAGAGTAAAAGAACATCTGATGGTTGGAAGTTCTTTTGCATGGAAATCAGAATCTTTGCACCTCAGTGTAATGATGGAGAGTGCTCTCTCAGGGGCACACTTGTTTCTCACAGTATCAATTCTCTCCAAGATGCCCTTCGTCTCCAATTCAACAAGACCAAAATAGAGTTTGCCATCTTATCTACTCAACTAGGCCACCTGTGTGTATGTTTCATTTCTATTAAGGATATAATCAGTTCTCTAATCTTCTAGTCTCAAGTTCTTAGGTTTACCTTAATACTTCACTTTATTTTCCTTTGCTATTGATAAATCACATATGATTAACACTTTTTTTTCCTTACAATGTGTATTATGCTACTAGTACTTTACAAAAATGTAACAGCTCCCTCATTTCTACAGTAAAAAGGCCAATGCCTTAAGCTTTGCACTTATTCATAGTTTGGCCTTATAACAATTCTTACTACATACTGCCATCCAGAATAGCTCATGTGATTGTTACATGGATTACTTTTCTGTCTTTGGCACATACAAAACTCATCTTTCTTCTAGGCTACTACTTATTTATATAATTCTCTACCTGGAATGCCTTTTAAGTCTTTCTCATTTAACCTAAATACTATCTTTTTCTCAAGCTATGCCTCAACCACACTTCTATATGTTGGTAATTGACACTGGAATGATGATTCCTTGGTGTGACTTCTTCTTATCATTTACATTCGTGATTCATATATTATCTAATCCATCCTTGTATATTGAGTCATCTCATCTTATTATTTGCTCATTTCAATTGAATTGATATGTACTAAATTCTTATTTGTGAATTATCTCCTTTTGGCATCTTAAGGAAATAGAACCATATCAGACATAATTGTGCCCATAAAAAGTATTCACAATCCAGTACGAAAAATAAGGTATTTTCACATACAGTTATTATATAACGTTTTGTTTTGCTTTTAAGGGTAAGCAACTTACATATAAAAGGTTACAGGAGCTTAGAAAATGAGAGGTTGCAGTTAGGGGGAGTAGGTGAATCCCCATGAAGGAGGTGGCATTTATCTGGGCTTTGAGACACGGGTAGATTTTAGGTAGGCAGAAAGGGAGCATTCTTTAAGGATGGACAACAAGAGCAAGAGCATGTGAGTGGCTATACTTGAGGGATGCAGAGGACAACTGAGTGTCCAGGAATGCAGGACTGCAGGTCTTTGGCAAGTGGAGCTTGTAAAGGTAAGTAGTCACAGACAAGACCAGAACCATAAGTTGAAGTCAGGTTGTGGGTTGTACAAGGCAATAAAGTCTATCCTAAAGTGTTTGGACTTTAGACAATGGAAAGTTGAATGCTGTGAACATGGGAATGAATCAATCAGTATTTTACCAAGTACAGTTTGTCTTTGCAAGTGGGTTAGATGCTACTCATTTTGAGGAAAATATGTAAATTATAAAGAATTGTTTAATTCTTTCACATTATCTAGCATAACGTGAAGCTATTTTCAGTAGCTTTGAAAATTGTATTATTATCCTTTTCTTTTACTGCCAAGGGGAGTAAATCCCAGAAAGTTTAAGTAATCTGCACAAGGTCACACAGCTAAAAGACACAGAACCAGACATTTAACCAGGTGTTAAGATTCATACTCTACACTTTCCTTCTTTACCATGTGTCTTTTTCTCAGTTGAATTTTTAGTTTTCCAGTAAAAGCTTTAATCCTCATTTAACAGGAAAAATTAAATAGTATGTATATATGTTTATATATGTTGTTTCTCACATGCTTTTTGCTTAGTTCTTTTTAGATACTAAAACATTAAGCGTGCAATCTCTTATATGATTGAGGTTCAAGACCCAAATTTGGAAACTCATAACGATCCCTATAATGAGGTTCAGCCTCCTTAACATTCTCAGCAGTGATGAGGTTGGTATGTAATAATGACATAATATTAAACTCTTGGGCCCAGAGGACCTCATTAGTTGCAGCTTCTAAAAATTATTCTACTTTCTTCAGATGGCTTCTTTGACTCTTCTTATTTGGACAAATAACTATATTCTCAGCAAGCTTTAGGATTCATTTTCTTGGTCTCTGACTAAGTATAGGCTCTGAAAAGGATTGAGCAACACTCCTGGTATAGTGATAAGAATGCTTTTAACTAAACTTTACAGAAAATATGACTCAACATGGCTTAAACTCTAAGGAGATGATCTGACTCATTTTACTGGGAGATCTGGAGGTAGTCCACACTTCAAGGTTGATTGGTCAAGTGGTCCAACTCTCTTATCAAGAATGTGATTTCTCATTATCTTTTGCTCAGCCATCTACAGTGTTGTAGGATTCCTTCTTAGACTGGTTTTACTTGTGGGGTTATAGATAGGATACTGCCTGAAGCAAACTAAGCCTACACTCAGTGGGACAGACTGGGCACCACTGAATTAAAAAAAACAAAATAAAAATTCATGCCAGACAATTATCATTCAATCACTGCTATAGACATAGTTTACATAGGTATAGACCTTAGTTAAACAGTTTGTTTGGGTGGGATTACCATGATTGTTGTAGAGTAATTAGGACCTACCTCTAGAGCTGGTATACTGGTAATTCTTCTCAAAACAAAATGGCTACTGTCCAATGGTTACTGAAAAGAAAAACAGGGTCTACTACACATCAGGGTAATGATATTTTTAAGCCGTTTATGCTTTTTCCAATTTCAAAGAGTTTTTTTTTTTATTTATGTCAACATACCTTTATATGAAATTTATTTTGGGGACTGCTGTTGGAGCCATTACTCAGCAAACCCTAGAGGCCTTTGAAGTGAAATTTCTGTTATATATAGTATTCTGAGCAAGACATGCAGTGAATGAAAAATTTCATCTGTCAGCATTATAGTTACTTCATTTTGGGGGGAGGTTAAATACAGCATGTTCTTTTAGAAAAAATAAATTAAGCATATGGAGCATTAACCAGTGCTACTCTCTTCCCTGCTTCCATGATTAGATCTAACCAATTATAATGCAGACTCCTTTGATTCAATTTTAAGTGAATATTGGAATAATTAATCTGTGTTAGCGCAACATGGAGACTAAGAAAACACTTTGATCAATCAATAGCAATTGGCAAATGTCAAAATATAATGCAGTTAAGCTGATTTGGATTCCCTTCTAAGTTTCAAAATATACTGACCTATCTTTTTTTGTTTTTTTAGCATGGACTATATCATATATGGCATAAGACTCTAGAAGACTTTTGCTATGCCCCATATTGCTAGTGATTGGAACATTGAGCAGCAACTTTTTATTTTGGTTCAATTTAGAGATAGTTGGAAGAGATCTCTTAGTGTTTCCTGTCATGAGATACTGGTTTCTGCACTTAGCAATTGCTCCACTCAGTTGGCAACTTTATTTGTAAAATACCTTGTTCTCTTATTATTTCTATCCATAGCAGCATTTGCTTCAGAATCCTCTTGGAAGAGAGGGTTATTGTCTTTGTCAATAAGCACATCTTTTCCCACTGTTGAACATAGCAACCACACAGCTTTCCTACAGTGTGTAGCTCCCTGGAATTAGTCATGGGCTCTCATACTGACATTCAATATCATAATTATATCTAGAGGAGAATGGAGGGAATTTAATGTTGAGATTTGACGTGTGATTATCCCAAATGAATTATTAGGATCCCATAGTCCTGGTATTGTTGGAGAAAGAATGGATTTTATGGACAAGAGTGAGAATAGTGAGGTTCCTTTGCGAAATCTCGTGATTATTCCCTAACTCTTCACTCTGTCTTTACCATCCTCATCGTTTAACCCTGAGTTTGTTTCACTAGGGTCATCATTAGATTCCTCGAGTTTCTTTCTTTATCCCCACTTCACAGAAAATAATTCTACATGCTGGTTCCAGCTGAATATACCCCAAGGTACTGATGTTCTCTTTGCTATTATCTTTCCACCATCTGCATGACAACCTGGAAAGTCCTTCTCCCTTCCTGGTCCCAACCCAAATCTTGCCTTTTAAACCCAGGCTGGCTCATACCTGTGCTACAAACCCTTCCCCAGTATTCTAGGCTACAATAAATCCCTAAATGTATTTGCTATAATCTTTAGGGTCTTCATCATGTGTAATTTTTATTTGTTAGCCTAACCCATCTTGCTCTTTTTATAAACATTAAGCATCTTAATATTCTAGGGGACAGGGAATGTAATTTAAATTTTGCAATATCTGGAATTGGATACACCGGAAGCACTGAATGAAAAGGGACTGAATGAGCCAGGCAGTATTATTAGAATATAAAACACGATTTTATTGAACCAGACTAGATTAATTGTTATATTTTTCTCCTCATCTTACTCACGCCCCTTGTTCAGGAGCAACGAATATATCTTTATTTGTTTTGGTTTGTTAGTGGGGGACAGGAACATTTGTAGGCTTTTTTCCCCCACATACCATTTTACTTGGTGAAAAAAACACCAGGTAACACTTAAAGTCTCCCAGGTGTTTTTTTTTTTCTTTTTTCTTTTTTGAGTTGGACAACTGAAGTAAAGAAGTGGACTAAAGCTATGTTACTAAGACTCCACGTGACTTTATGGGGTCACATATTCCAATAACGTCTGACCCAGATGGAGACAGACTTTGGGCAGGTGGCATCTGCTCTGTTTGGGGACCTATCAGAGGGGTGAGCTAAGTCTCCTGACATGGCTGCTGGTGGCTGCCAAGATGAGGGAGGGACTCTCTGCAGATTGCACTGGTGTAGTGTCCTATGGCCCAGAAAGAGGCTTGGAAATAATCCCCTTTGATATGAGGAAAATAAGGGAGGCCCGGGCACATTGCCTGTTCAGAAGGAAACGCATTTCCTTTACCCAGCAAAAGCAGACTGGAAGGAGAGCAGAATTGAGCATTATGTGAGAACCCATAGCTGCATGATGTTTGGCGGTGCTTTTCAAATATCATGCTTCTTTTAGGCATCTATATTTTGACCAATGTGTACAACTAGGGATTTATTCTGTTTTATATTTGTTCTACAGAAAAAGGTTCTAGGCAGAGAAAGAATTCAGGCACAAGGCATAACGTGGAGATAATGCCATTGCATTGTTGCATGCTTATTGGAATATGAGAAAATGTTTCTTTTGAGTTGATGCAAGTCAACAGTTATACTGAAACAGTGATTTAATTCTGAAGAGGAACTAATTAAATACTATGATATTAGTGAGTAGGGCATATTTTTTTAGTTTTTTTAAACTTCCTTTTTTCTTTAAGGCAGGTATACCTTTTAATTAGTTCATATATGCTGCCACACAATCTAGTACTTGAAAAATTTGCCTCAATGGCTGCAAGCCATTAATATATGATAAGGATATTTATGCGAAGAGTGAACAGAATCATCTTTTTGAAAAGTTATACTTAGGGAGTGGTGATGAACATCAGAATTTATAAAACAAAAATCTGATTTATATATTTATTACATTTACACAGTAGTTCAACATATGTTCTTTCGTTTGGACTCATAGTGTAGGGGGACCTAGTGTTATACTGTGTAGTTCGGAGTTGGGCAAGGGTCTGGCTCAAATCCTGATTTTATCAGTTACTAGCTGCATGACTACATGTATATTACTTACCTAAGTTAACAAGACTTGGTTTTCTCATTGGTAAAATGGTGATAATGGGAGTATATACTTCTTGGCTTGCTGTAATAAGTAAGAGATAAATGTGGTACTTGGAAAACAGTAAGTGCTCAATGTATGTTTCCTCTGAAAAGTTGAATAGGGCAAAGATATTAGCTGAAAAGGTCAAGATCAGAGAGCTGAAATGGGACTAGGTCTCAAGCCTACTGCCTACCAAGGATGTTTTAATTTTATAAATTCTTGGCAGAGATAAATATAGATAAATGTAGAATTTTTGCCTATGTTTTCACAAAGCCAGTGTGCTTATCAGTGGCATGAAGTAGAACCTATGGGTGCCCATGCACAAAAGCAGTGTCTCAGGAATTGAATCAAATATCTAATTGAATGATATAACGTGTAATCACTTAGCCTGTGATTAAGAAGCATCAAAATTTCTGTTTATGGTAGTTTTCTTTTCTGTCATGAACTTGAAAGATATAATTGATCAAACAGCATATTAAACTATGTCAATATGTAGCCTCAAGTGAAGTTAATTCTTAATTATTCATGCTTAGTTATCTACTATGAATAATTTTTAGCTGATTTTTCACACTAGATCATATTATCTTGTGTATATTTGTGTATATTTCTGAGTCCAGTTTTACTGTTCTCCATCCCCACCAGGACCTTCCACCTGAATAGGTGGTATACTTACAGAGACTTGAAATACAATATAAATGAGTCTTATATTTAAAATAAATATATTATGTTATATAACCACTGGAAGTAAAGTGTTTTGTGTACTGCAAATAATTTTAGCTATTCTGTCATTGATTCTTCTCCCTCCTCATGTGTGCTAATATACAAACTAAAAGTAGTCTGTAAACCATACTGCAATAGAATTTTCTTCATTATTTGGAAGATTTCATAATTTTTTTAATGTTTATTTATTTTTTGATAGGGGAGAGGGGCAGAGAGAGAGAGAGGGAGACACAGAATCTGAAGCAGACTCCAGGCTCTGAGCTGTCAGCCCAGAGCCCGACGTGGGGCTCGAACTCACAAACTGTGAGATCATGACCTGAGCCAAAGTTGGATACTTAATCAACTGAACCACCCAGGTGCCCCTGGAAGTCTTTAAATCACATATTTTCTCTTTGCGCTTCTGGATCCACTCTCCACTCTCCCAACTGTCCCACCTCTGCCTTCTACCTGGGAGGTTGACCTGTGTGAATCCTTCAAAGGGTTCCTATATACTCTGGCTGTTTATTGGATTTGTCCAGTGGGGAGCCTTGGCAGGTGATGAAAGGGCAAGAGAGTGAGATCAGATGTTTATTCTTCTGGTTCCTTTTCTGTGATGCCACCTCTAGCTAGGCATGACAGGGTGTCACTACCTGTTTCTGGGTAGCATGGCTTACACAACTTTCTCTCCTCTTGGTTTGAGTCACCCCTCTTCTTGTCTTGTCAAGCTAGTAGAGCTCTGCTAGCACTAGCCCTGAGTTCCCACACTGTCCTTACAGTTTCCCTACATGATGCTCTCCCTTCTTTAATCAGTTCTTTTGTAAGTAAACCCTCCTCAAGTTATCCTGATTTAGGAATGCCATGTGTTTCCCTTTGGGATCCAGTCTGATACCAACTTCAATCATTCAAAAGCACTTCTTGGACACTTGCTTATATATGGCTCTAATGTGTTACTCCTTCATTCAGGAGGCAGGAGCCATTCAGTGTTTCCCCATTGCTTTCAGAGTAAAAGGTATCCAAGACCATTCACAATTTGGCTATAATCAATCTTTCCTTCGTTATTCTTACTCCTCCAGATACCCTCTGTTCTAACAAAACTGGGCAGCCAGTACTTCATTCCTCAGTAAGTCCTTTTTGGAAAGTTACCTTACCCCTCTCTTCTCAGATCCTAAACATTAAGACTCTTTCCAATATTTCCACATGATGACAGTACTTGTGGTGGCAATTCCAGGAAAACGTGCCATTGGAATTTAATACTGTCCAAATAGGGAGCATATTGCAGGTGGCTTTGAGAACTGTAGACTTAATGCCATTGATTCATTCATTCATTAAATATTTATCAGGTACTTCCTGTATGTTGTGATAAAATGATGAGTTATTCATTAGAGGTCATGGAGACTGGTGTTGAGAATCAGGCTTTGGAGGCAGAACATGGGGGTTTATATTTGGATTCTTCTGCTTATTAGCTGAGGGCCTCTGAGCTCTATTTTCTCCTCTGTAAACAAAGAGAATATTTTCCTCACAAATTGCTATGAGGAATAGATGAAATAGGCACTGTGTTCAGCCTCTTAGATAAATGGATACAAAACAGAAAGCATCAAAATTGTAGCTATCATTATTATTTTCATATTTTCCTACCATTTGAAGTATGGAACCTCACATGTGAGCCCTGAAGCCAACGTTTAAGTCATGCATGGAAGGTCTTTGTCCGGGGAGTGACCTTGGGTCTGTTCCAAGTTCAGTATCAGATGTCACCTCACCTTGAGCTGTAGACATTCATGGGGATCAAAGAATTTGGTTTCTCTGCTGTTTGATGATAACTTGGGGAGTTCATAAATTGTAACATTATTTGCTGAATTGCCTAGGCTATTGTTCAGCAGGATTTTCCATACATCTATCTGTCCAGCTAGCTAGCTATTTAGTTTAATAATTTTAGGTTGGCAAGTAAGGCTGTTCAATCAGGATTGTATTTCAGATACATGGGAACTGTGTTCTGTCCCTCCAGGCTTCCCTGTCACAACAATGGCTTCTGCAATGATTTGTAATCCTTCCAATTTTGTGTCATTAAAAAATCATGAAATGAGATATTTGGTATAAAAAAACTGGACCTGTCCTAATGATACCATAATCCATAATGACTTTAGGAATTCTGGCTTTTTCTATTATTTTAGCTTTACAACCTCCCATCAATGAGTAAAGAAAAAAAAACTTTGAATTTGTGATTTCCTCATATTTTCTGCATTTATTTCAGAAACAATCTGGGAATAAGCTGATATTCTAGGACCTCTAATTTGCAACTATGTTCTTTGTACTTCCTTATCATCGACAGAAGTTGCATGTTTATAAGTGCATCACTTAACTTATCAGCCTTCTGTGTCCTGATCATTGAATTTACAGGTTAACAGGAAAAATAGTTGTCTTCTCTGGGTATGGTTGGAAGGTCTGGGAGCGCTCTGAAACAGTCCATCTTCAATCTTCACTAACTTTGGGTTAGAACAGACTACTGATTTAGGGTTCTCTGGCATGCTTACAAGAGCATTGTATTTTACAACTCCAGTTCTTAGACTCAATTAATTTAATGTTTTGCTCTGTTTTTGTTTATGAAACTAATGATTGAAAGCTACTTTAATTCAAGTTGCATTCAATAGCATTTCTTTAGTTACAGATGCAGAAATTCATTTTGAGTCTACTTAAGTAAGGAGGGAATTTTTATTAGAATACTAGGATTGCTCACAACAAGAGCTGCATAAAAGAGATTAGATACACAATTTCAGGAATTGGACAAAGGACTCAAGAGCCCTCAGAACACTGTCACTTCTACTATTCCCTCTCTCTGTTGGCTTTGTTCTCTCTCTCTCTCTCTCTCTCTCTCTCTCTCTCTCTCTCCCTCTCTCTCTTTTCTTATCCTGTTTGGGCATGGCTGCAGACACCTGGTCTTGTGGACCTAGAACAAAAATGATGGGAGTTTTCTCCAACCAATTCAGTATATGAAAATGCAAGAAAAGACTATCATCTTGGCTCATATTCCTGTCTATGCACCAATCACTGTAATGAAGAAAATGGGGTGCTATGATTGGCTAAATCTGACTATTACTGCAGCCTAGAAGGCCAGTGTCCTATGATTGGAAACTTTGTGAGAATTGCTTGCCCCAAAAAGGGATAGATGTTGCTACTGGAAGTAGGGGAAGATATTCTTGACTGAAAACAACAACAGATGTCCAATGCACAAAGGGGAACTAATTTTTAAGTTTTAATTTCTACATAATTAAACAAAACCTGTTTTACCTTATTGCAGAGTTATATTCATCCAAAAATATTTATTTAGTACTTTTTATGTTCCAGATAATAAGAAGATAAATATGATGTTCTCTACCATTACATTACAAATGAATTTTTAATAATTTACCCTATGTATAAGGCAGGCGTTCTTCCATATGCTATGTAGTAGATAACCACAAACCTCAGTGGCTTACAAGGACAAATGCTGAATTCATACTTGTATTCCATGAATCCTGGAGTAGTGTAGCTCTGTCCCATAGATCTTTATGTTGTGGATCTCATGCTGGATGAGTAACCTCTACCTAATACATTACATTTTCATGTTGGAGGTCAAGAGCAAGAGAGCTTGAGCCAAACCACACTTTATGTTGAAAGCTTCTGCTTAATCATAGCAAACATCAGCTCACAATTATTTTGGCCAATGCATGCCACCTGGTCAAGTTCAAAATTGATGAGATAGAAATGTGGTCTTTTCCCACCGAATGT
The DNA here is from genome assembly GCF_007474595.2 of Lynx canadensis. Taxonomy (NCBI): domain Eukaryota; kingdom Metazoa; phylum Chordata; class Mammalia; order Carnivora; family Felidae; genus Lynx; species Lynx canadensis. The sequence goes on along the minus strand of NC_044311.2, from coordinate 83,315,584 downwards.
ATGACAAATCACATGACAATGAGTAGAGATGTAACGTCTTATTATAGAGGGGCACAAATGATTAAGGACAGTAGCTCAAACTACTCCACAAAGCAGTATTGGGTTTTCACTCTTACTCGTTCGGTTTGTGTTCAAAAAAATGAAGTATTGCTAGGTAATTAATGATTGCCATCACTTCTCTTTAGAGTAGATGGAAATTAGATACAGTGTAGTCAGACTTACTATGTTAATTCTGTATTTAGTTTCCTGAATTCATCACCCACACATAAGGCTTTGATGACTACTAAGTCTTTGGTTACTCTCTAGTAACCTATTCATGATACCCGATTTCAAGTAATGTTAGCTGGTCTGGAAAATTTTTTGGCAGTAGGCAGGGGAATAAATAAGTAAAAGCATACAGAAATCAGTCTTAGCCATTCCCAAGATTAGGTTAGACCTCTGTGGTTTGAAAATGAGGTGGTTAAGATTTTCTCTCTACTGCACCATTTCAGTTGGCCCCACAACTTTAATTTCCTTATGCATTTTTGAACACATAGTAAGAGTTAGGATTACAAAAGTGAGTACACTCATAGGTCCTGCACACAAAGAAATCACAGAAGTAGATTGTAAATATGAAAAGTACATAAGTTATAGAAATCTTTTTTCAAATTTAATGGAAATTAAGAAGACAGTAACTACATCTCTCTGGAGCCTGGCATAGAGGGCAGACATGGAAACAGGGAGAGACTTCCTGGAACAGGTGAGACTTGAGCAGAATTGTGAACAATGAATAGAAAATATTTAAGTAGGAGTTGTATTTATGCCTTGAAAGTATCCACTAGTGGAATAGCAAGAACAAACTCAGAATGATAGAGACACAGACTCGTTTGTCTGTTTTTAATAGCCTTGGGCGGCACGAGGATACCAAACTGAGGAGCCAAACAGATGAGAGAAAGACAGTTAGAGAAAATGAGATCATATCCCTTCTTGGAGCAGAGAGAGTAATTATTCTCCCTCTCCTTCTCCCCTCCTTTGGAACAGCTGGACGTTCTTTAGAAGTTTTAAGTTATTGTCCTTCAAGGAGTATCTAGGAGATTTAAATTTTTTATTTTAATGTTTATTTATTTTTGAGAGAGACAGAGACTGAGCATGAGCAGGGGTGGGGCAGAGGGAGAGGGAGACCCAGAATCCAAAGTAGGCTTCAGACTGTGAGCTGTCAGCACACAGCCCGACATGGGGCTCAAACCCACGAACTGTGAGATCGTGACCTGAGCCACAGTTGGACCCTTAACTGACTGAGCCACCCAGGCACCCCAAGCCACCCAGGCACCCAAACATTTTCAAGTTTTTATTTTGGAAGCCCTGGGACTGTGGGCTTTGGGGGACATTTAGACTCTAGGAGCTGGTAATCATAGGAAGAAGAAGCCAGACAACAATATAGGATAGCATCAAATTTCATATGAAAGAGAAAGTGTTGTCGAAGAAGACATGAACTTTTCTAAAGTTGAGCCTACACAATGACATAGCAAGGTAGGGGTGCAGGGGAGGTTCTACCTACTGACAACAAGGGGGTACAATACCTATAGAAGTTTAAAAGTGTAATAAAGTCAAATAAAATCTATGTGCATGTTATTATCAGTGTGTGCAGGCAATTCCAAATTGTCAGTGATAACATACTCCCTCCCTAAAAGATCTGCTGCAGGGATGCATGGGTAGATCAGTCGATTAAGTGTCTGACTTTGGCTCAGGTCATGATCTCACGGTTCATGGGTTCAAGCCCCGCGTTGGGCTCTGTGCTGACAGCTCAGAGCCTGGAGCTTACTTCAGATTTATCTCCCCCTCTGTCTATCCCTCCCCTGCTCACTCTCTGTTTCTGTCTCTCAAAAATAAATAACTGTTAAAAAAAGAAAAAAAATCTTCTGCAGTTACAAACTATTGAATTTTAAGAATATATATAGGGTTGAAATTAACATATTTTAAAATTACTTATCTTTAAAAAAACACTATATCCCACATGGATATTAATCTGGAAACCTCTCAGGAGTAGTTTAAATAATTTAATAATATAATAAAATAATGTAAATAAAGCAAATAAAATAATTATAATAATTTAATAATATAATAAAATAAATGAAATTTAAAACAGTGAAATATAATACAAAGCATAATTTACATCCCCCCTCTTTTTTAAATCCTTTAAAAAACGTTTTAATGTTGGGGCGCCTGGGTGGCTCAGTCGGTTGAACGTCCGACTTTGGCTCAGGTCATGATCTCACAGCTTGTGAGTTCAAGCCCCGCGTCAGGTTCTGTGCTGACAGCTCGGAGCCTGCAGCCTGCTTCAGATTCTGTGCCTCCCTCTCCCTCTGCCCCAACCCACTCGCATTCTGTCTCTGTCTCTCTCAAAAATAAATAAACATCAAAAAAAATTTAAAAAAGTTTTAATGTTTATTTATTTTTGAGAGAGAGAGACAAAGCATGAACAGGGGAGATGCAGAGAGAGAGGGAGACACAAACTCTGAAGTAGGCTCCAGGCTCTGAGCTGTCAACTCAGAGCCCAGTGCTGGGCTCGATCTCACAAACGGCAAGATCATGACCTGAGCCGAAGTCGGACACTTAACTGACTGAGCCCCCCAGGTGCCCCCCCATTCCCCCCCCGCCTTTTTAAATAGTACATTCACGTAATTATTTTATTTTTTATTATTGTATTATTTTCATATTTGTTACTGGCTTGATTATACATAGGAGTCAATAAACTAATTTTTTTTGCCATTTGGAATATTTTTCTCTTATGAGTACTACTAAAAACAATTTTGTGGCATATAGGAGGGAAATTTAAAAAAATAACATGCTCTGGGTGTTGCACGTACTAGTTGTATCACTCCCTGGCTCCTGAAACTGGGAACAGAAGCAGGAAATCAGGGAAAGCTCTGTCCAAGGGATGGAGACTGTGCATCTGAGTGAGACCTTCCCCGTGGAGTACATCTCTGCAACTTGAGCAACACAGTTTTGGAGTATCCAGTCCTTGCGGGGCACTGTTCCTAGGACTGACATTATGATTGTGAGCAAGGCTCACACTAGAAGAGCCATACATTCTGAAAGTCATCATGTAAAATACAATAAATTAGAACACAAAATAAAACAGCATGGGGGTAATACGTGATGGGGTGAGTGGTAGTTTAGGTAAGGGGTCAGCTGAGGTTTTGGGAGAAGCGCCATTTGGTGAGAAGCCAGCTATGCGAGCATATGGAGGAAGAGCAGTCCAGACAGAAGCGTTGGCTACAGCAAAAGTGTGAAGAGAATAGGCTTTGTCCAAAAGAGAGAGGAAAGGCCACAGTGGCTGGAGTAGAATGAAAATGGGGAAAAGGAGTTTTGTTTTTGTCTTGCGGAAGGAAACTGACCTTTCAGAACCTAGAATAATAGATGTGCTCTGACAATGGATGTTTATGATAGTTATCAAACTCCACATGCTAATGGTGTACTTAATAGCCATAACACTGGATTTTCAAAGCACTGTAATGCATTTAGAAAACCCTCTTGTCATTTTGAGTAAAAACGTCTTTAGTGCTGAATTTTATTTTATTTTATTTTATTTTATTTTATTTATTTTATTTTATTTTATTTTTTATTTTATTTATTTATTTTAGAGAGAGAGACATAATGCACGAATGCAGGAAAGGGGCAGAGGGAGAGAGAGTGAATCCTAAACAGGCTGTATACTCAGCACCGAGTCCGAAGCGGGGCTGGATCTCACGACCCTGGGATCATGACTTGAGCCAAAATCATGAGTCAGACACTCAACCGACTGAGCCACCCAGGTGCCCCTTTAGTGCTGAAGTTTTTAAACATCTTTCTTAACCTTTAGCTTCTTGAGGCTCTGAATAACAATAAATTTAATACGACTACACATTTCATTTTCAAATTAAGGAATTTATTTTCATGGCCTTTTGATTATTTCACTGACTTCTTATACATTGCCTCTTTTTATTTTTACCTCAGGTGAGGAAATTAGAAGTAATTATACTCTTCATCTCATCGCACATTTATCATCCAGGTTCAGTGAAAATGCATCTCTCATTTTCCTTCCACCCAAAACTACTTTTTCCCTTTATATTCACTTCTCATTCCCATACCCCTTCCCATCATGATAGGCAGGGTCCCACATGCCCCATACATAAATATGTCTTTGTAACATATATGTTTCATGTAGGTATGCATTTTTTAGTTTACGTGAATGGTACTGTTATTTATTTCCTTTTGATTTTTCATTCAGCACTGTGCTCGAAGTCTGTCCATGTTGTTGTATGCCTGCCTATTTATTGCACAGTAGCCGACTTTTGGTATTTACTGTTTTCTTTTTCCATTCTCGTGGTGATGGAGTTGTCTTCATTCTGGCAGCTACAAACAACACTGGGGTTAGTGTCATGACATACACCCCTTTATAGACCTGGGTATCAAGCACCTCTAAAGAGACTTTTTTGGAGTCAAAAGACACTTAACAACTTAATTTCACTAAGCCTCATTTCCACAGTTTGCTAAACACACATGGCTTTTTCTTGGCTGGGCAGGTGATTGTGGAGGCCAGACTCTGCTGTTGACTATCCTGTGACAGGCAGCTCTCTCATCATTGGAGCAGAAAGTTACACACAGAGAAGGGGCATCTGATGGCATTCAAGGGTATTTATTTTATTTTTATTTTATTTTTAATTTTTAATGTTTTATTATTTATTTTTGAGAGAGAGAGACAGACAGACAGAGTACGGGGGAGGGACAGAGAGAGGGAGACACAGAATCCAAAGCAGGTTCCAGGCTCTGAGCTGTCAGTACAAAGCCCAATGTGGAGCTCAAACTTACAAGCTGTGAGATCACGACCTGAGCTAAAGTCAGATGCGTAACCAACTGAGCCACCCAGGAACCCCAAAGGGATTTAGAGCTATCAGTAGGGACTTCATACTATTTAGTATTACATACAGATTCATACATAAAAAAATAGAGATGTGTAAATATGCATGTGTTAGAAAATGTACACATAATTTCTAGATCTGTTGGCTGAGAAGTTCTAGAAACAATGGTACTCCAGCTGCAGTGAACACAGTTACCACCCAGATCTTCATTTCGAAACAACATATTTCAAGGAAAGGAGCCGATACCTTACAGGTATTTGATCCAGGGCTGGGCAAGCAAAATTCACGATGATCCTGGAAATCTTGTGATACCCAAAAGTGTGGAAGTGCTCAGAAAGGGATGACGTCTTGTCAAAGGAACACAGGAGCCAACCTAAAGGGCCTCTTAATGGCCAACACTGGGACAATTTGAGCAAGGAGCTATATAATGATAGTATTAGGTTTTAGCCCATAGGATAAAATAAGTATCTGTGAGTCCATACTGATAGATGATCAAATAAGTAAACGGGAGGAGGAAGGATTGCTTTTCCTTATGGAAGAATTCCAATCAATACGTGTGAAAGGAAAGAAGGAAACAAATCCCACAGTTACAATGGACCACAGCTAAGGTGCCCTGTGGATGCTAACATCAGTGGGTGGTTATTCAAGGAGAAACAGGATATTTGTATGGTTTCAAAGTGTCTTCCCCAAGATATTCTTTCCAGTAGAGAAACCTAGAAGATGTTGCCTTAACCAAACAAGCAAAGTTAATATTACTGGTAGTAAGACACATTGACATCATTAACTCCTTGATATGATGCACTGAGATGGACACCATTATTCCTGTGGCATTCTTTTAAAAAAATGCATAGCCTCAATTTAATCATGTAAAAATAGCAGATAAGTCTAAATTGTGGGACAAGCTATACAATTACTGATCAATAATCTTCAAAAGTGTCAAGATCATGAAAGATAAGGGAAGATTAAGAACTGTTACAGCCTGGAGGAGATGAAGGAGAAATAACAACTAAATGCAATTTGGGAACTTAAATAGGATTCTGGAATAGAAAAAGGACATTAGCAGGAAATCTGGTAAAATTTGAAAAAGGTCTGTAGTTCAGTGAATAATGTGATGCCAATGTGAACTTGCTGGCTTTTGAATTGCACTGTGGGTGTGTAAGTTAACCTTAAGGGAAGCTGATGAAGTCTTTATAAGGGTCTTTACTACTCTACTAATTTTTCAATTTTTCTATAAGTCTAAAATGAGCTCAAAATAAAAGAAAAAAAAAGATTTGTCTTTGAACTTACCAGACAGGAATCCTTGATTTCTCTGTTTACAGGACTTTATGTTTCCTGCATACCATAAAAGGAGCTTTTCGAATCTCTGTGTCAGAGTTTACCCATTGTCCAGAATGGGCCACCTGCATTTGGTGTCCTCAGTTAACCCAAAAGTCCAGTGGGCTGAAGACACAGAACTTCTCTGTGAATCCCAAATTTTCAGTTCAAATGCATTCTCTGAGAAAGTGTTGTGTTAAGTCCAGGATATTGATTGGCCTGGGAGTCAGAAGAGCTATATTCTGGTGAGCTCTGCCATTACTTAATAATGAGGCTTTGGGCATGCGGTAGTTCTTTGTATGCATACTGTGCCTATCTTTTAGAAAAGTACATAATCATTAATCAGCTTCTATTTCTATGAATTAACAACCATTTTTCTACTTCTATGAATTTACAGTCATGTAGCTCTCTTTTAATTTAAAAAGCAAACAAGAGACCTTCTTCTCTGTGATGTAGCTGTGTCTCCTAACACAGCATGTGGGAGGCAGCTAGCATGTGAATGCTTCCTCGCTTAATGAAGGTTTTTGCAACATAACAGTCCATGTTTTTTCCCTTCTGTGCTGTTCGTCCCTGTCCTACTCACCCGCTAGACTCACGATCTGGCTAAAGTGATACTCTGCTGCCACCCTGTGGCTCATTCTAGATACTGTGGGGCCAGGAAACTATCAAAGGGAAAACAGATTCAGGAATTACAAAAACATAGACCTTTGGAGGTAGACGATCTCTTAGAATTCACCTAAGTAAATCCCTTTGTTAATAAGAAAATTGATGTCCCAAGAAGTATACTGACCTTCCCGGTGCTACTTAGTCATCAGTGGTAGAATTAGGAGCTGAACCCAGGCAAGTGTGGCTGAATTTAATTTGTCAGACATATATGAATGACCAGGAGGAAAAGATTACAAGACCTTGAAAAAAATTTTTTATGTTTATTTATTTATTTATTGAGAGAGTGAGCGAGCACAAGTGGGGAAGGGGCAGAGCGGGGGGGGGGGGGGCGGGGAGACACAGAATCTGAAGCAGGCTCTGGGCTCTGAGCTGTCTGCACAGAGCCTGACACGGGGCTCCAACCCACAAACCAACGAGATCATGACCTGAACCAAAATCAGGCACTTAATAAACTGAACCATCCAGCTGCCCCAAGACTTTGAAATTTGAATAACAGAAAATTCCAAGGCATTTTTGGAGCTGGTCTCTACAGAATTGCTTTCCTTTTATTTTGTTCTATGAAGATATTACAAATATTTATGCCAAAAATATAAATTATAATTAAAAACAGTCACTGTTTCTAGCAGAACAGATATTTTAACCCTAAAAAGACAGGACATAACTAAGAAAATATGGCAATTCCTTTATTTTACATCTTTTATTTTGTTCTCACTTCACTACAACTTCTTTGCTGGTGTAAATGCCCATATACAAACTGCATTGGGGGGAAATATGGAAATACTGCTATAGAGGTGAAGGCAAGGGCCACAGATTTGAAGAACTGGGTCTGACTTCCACTCCTTTACATTCTGTGCATGTGAAGTAATGTAACTTTGCTCAGTCAAAGCACTGATTTCCTCCTTCTGGTTTGCCATTTCCTTGGCTATAGTAGTGACTACCTTTCTCTTGGAGTTTTGTGAAGATTACCTAAGAAAATTAGGTAAAATTGGGCTTAAACTGTAAAGCACAAAATATATGATTATTTTATCGTAATCATGGACTGAATTGAGATGAGACAAAGAAATTCATCAGTGATCTGAAAGCCCTCAGGGACTACTGTTCCTCTCCTCTGACATCATATGGAGGTGTGTGATGTATTGTGCTCTGGTGCCAAGCCACGACACGTGTAAATGTGTCACATGCTTAATTTTGTCTCTGAATGTGCACATGTGTGTTTAAGTTCCTGTTTCAAGGAGGCTCAAGACACTCCACACATTCGCGATTTCCTAGGCGACTTACAGGACTCAGCGTCAGCGGATAGGATTAAAGAGGGAAAGAGACAGAGTTTGTCAAAATCCATGTACAGGCTTCTAATGCACTTTCGCTTCTGTGAGGGGACATACCGAGGTGCTCCTCTGTCCAGTAGAAAAAAGCAGAAAAACTTTGCCATGTTTCTGCCCAGGGAGGAACATTCGAGACTTCGCGCTCAAGGATTTTATTGTGGGACTGGTCACGTAGGCACCCACTGCTTACCAACTACCAACATCCTGGGTTCCTAGAAGGAAGTGGATTTTGAAAAAATTATATTGTTTGTATATATAGTCTATACACAGTAAACCACCTTTATCAGTTAGAGGATGGAGGGAATACTCAAAAAGCCAGGTTCCCAGAGGCCAGCCAGAGGTTAATTTTGTAAGCCAGCCTTTCCAGAGATAGCAGCCTCGGGCTGCTTTATTAAATTTCTTCTGTGCAGTCCACAAAACTGAGGACTGTTTCTACAAATTCCAAGTGCAGAGTAAGTCTTGGGTTTATTGTGTCAACATTGCCATAGAACTTCACGTGTTCACATGATGTATATAGTTAATTCTCAGCTTTTACCTGTATTGTTTGTATACTTCTATGATATATTTTAAGTGTGGGGATTTTTGGAAGATACTAAGTCTTTCAGCTACCACACTGAGTACTTCTTTGAGAAGTTTTCCAGTGGCCTCACACATCAGAAACCTTTTGTAATGCCTTCTTAAGCAGCTAATTTGCATTTACCTTAACAGAAAGTTCTGTGATGTAAAAGTTCTCTCATAACCTTTAATAAATAATTGGGACTTTTCTTTAGCTTTATTGAGATATGATTGATCTAACATTGTGTAGGTTTCAGGTGTTGATTTGATACACTTATATACTGCCAAATGATTAGCACCACAGAGTTAGCTAACACCTACATCATGTCACATAATTATCATTTCTGTTTTGTGGTGAGAACATTTAAGATCTCTATCAGCAACTTTCAGGTATATAATACAGTATTATTAAGCTGGTAATGTATACCATAGTATACATTAGATCTGCAGAATTTATTCATGTTATAAGTGGAAATTTGTACTCTTTAACTGGGACTTGATCTGTTTGAGTTTAGATGCCAGAAAGGAAATTTCATTAATATATACTCACACAAATGTCATTATATGATGTGGATAGAAGTTATAATATGCTGTATTAATTATAATGTATGTGATCTTTAGCAAGGAAATCCATGATTAAAAATCACTGGAGACTTGGCCTTTTCTCATTAAAACACTTTTTTCCCATTTTATGCTTATGCTTTATTCTTTCAGGTCGAGGGCTTTTCTCAACTTCACAGCTAGACCTCCCTGAGGCATTTCTGGCACTCTCTTCCACACTCCTCACTCCTTCCTTACTGCATTCAGATGGGCTTGCACCACCTTCTCCCAATCCACTGGAAAGCCCTGTGAGCCAGTGGTGTAAAGCAGGGACCCAATCCACTGATATTTTCAGTAGTCATTATAAATTTGGCAAAAATGTGTTCTAGGAATATTCTGTTTATTTTATTTTATTTTATTTTATTTTATTTTATTTTATTTTATTTTATTTTATTTTATTTTATTTTATTTTTTGATCTCCAGTTTGTATTTGGTGAATTTGAAAGATGTATGTGGGTCATGCTTTTGGCATCTTTTCCATTTTGAAAGTGTCCCTGTCAATGTAATCCATTAGCTGCAATGGTTATTTAAAACTATGACAAATGTTTTACAATGTTCATTTAAAAAATCCATTTCTTACATGATTGCACTTTCCAGGTAAGCTTCAGTCTGTGAAAAACATGTGTCTCTAACAGTGTATATTTTATCATCCTGAGTAGACATTAAGCTCGTTGAGGCAGAGATCATGACTTATTAGTTTTTAAACTGCCTTCTCCACCATGTCCTTTAGCACAAACTCTGAAACATACCAAGTGTTTAATAAATGTATGTACTCTGGTTGAAAAGGAAAGGTTAGCAATGGTACTACTGTATGGTAGGAAGGGCTTAGAAATTAAAATGTTCTTGTCTCAACTCAACTCAGGTGACTCTGGGGAATTCATTTCATCTCTCTGAGCCTCATAATCCTTGCCATCGCTACCTCAAGGTGCTTTTATAAGAAGCCAGTTAAATAACAGATGGGAAAGAAGTTGCCAACTGTAAGGCACGATCCAAATGCAAGGTGGAGATTTTTTAGGGTAAGAAAAACTGGTGCTGTTCAAATGTCCAGGAAAGATGAAAATAAATTCTTTCCCAGTTCCCTCTGCCTTTTAATATTCACAAACATTTACTGAGCATTGGGCTAGTCACTGATGGTGGGAGAAAGGTCACACTTACCTTGAAAGACACAGCCCCTGAATTCAAAGAGCCGGGAATACAGGAGAAAGAGTTTAGCTAAGAGGAGGAATTTGTGCTCTTCCTACAAATACTGGGCCTGAGGAGCAGGGAATAGGGATGACCTGGAAATTCACAGGGCAGATTTGAGAGCTTCTGAGGTCTGGTGCTTGCTGGTTGAAGAGCAGGTACTCTATTCTAGGGTATGAGAGCAGTTGGTTGATGTGACATTTGTTTAAGAATGGATCCCCAAAAACCTAATACATAAATCTTCTATTCCCACATTGAGTTTTAAATGGTTATGTAGGCCATGGTGCATATTTGTGTGTCATTTGTTATTGAGCAAAAACAGTGAAAGCTGGAAGGCTTCAATTTCTTCTACTTGATAGTCATATCATCTGTTTACAAATACCCCTTCCTCTCCAATGTACTTTTATAGATGCCACTCTGATGGCTTGGGGCTCTTACATCATTGGCTCTTTTTAATAGGTTTAAAATCCTTTCTTCCTGATTTTGTGGCTTATTCCAAAACAAAACTGCAGAAAAATGGATACTCTAAGGATCTGTCGTGAATTCACTGGGGAGTCTGCAATTTCCTGCAGAAGCTTGTTGTCCCAATCAGCTTTGCTGAAAACATCATGTCCCAGAGTGGGAAAGAGAAAATCCTGTGAACAGAGTACAGTGGTTGAAAGGAAAAAGAATGTGTTATCTCTCCTGAGAAGGGTTTCATTTAGCAAAGGCTTCCATGGTAGCCATGCAGAACTTGCCTCTTAGGAAAGGGGATCCTGGCAATGATGCTAAGAGCAGCAGGAAGTAGGGGCTTGATGAAACTGGGGAGAGGTGAGCACGGTTAGCAGAACAGGAATTGCAGGGTTTATTACAATCAAGGCCTTAGTGTCTACACATACTTATTCCCAAACTGCTTTTTCTCCCAGGACTCTGCATTTTCAGAACTACCCATCACGGGGTTGTGCTTTCTCGGGACATTGAATGCGTTTCATTCATTGCCTACTGCCTAAGCTAAGATACATGTAAACCTAAAGTAAAGCTCATGTCTGGCTGGGGTGACTTTTTGCTACCATCCCTCCAATTGCGTGGGTAATTGAAAGTGGTTAAGAGGAAAGCTAACTTGCCCTAGGAACTTGATGAAACCCCACTCCTTCAGCAGTCTTCTGTGGTCAAGCAGGTGCTTTAGTATACTGGAGTTTTAGCTTGTGATATAAGTAAACATTTCCTAGAAGACCTCAAGTAGAACTCAGGTCAAATCTTGTGTTGTATAGGCCTCCTTTTCACGTACAGATTTTTTTTTCACTTCTATGTCAGGAACTGAAATCCTTCTCTGCTCTGGACAAGGCACTGGATTATGTTGCCAGCTGGTGGCTCAGCAGGTGTGCCTGTTTTCCGGTGGACATTCTGAGCATCGTTGCCATTTGTCCAGCTCAGTTTGGAGGCTTTGGGCAAAGCTCAGGCAGAGAATCTAGGCAGGCTTCTGAATTTAGAAAGAACTCTCTCTTCCTGCACAACCTGAAGATGAATAGGAATAAAATCATATGATGCAAGTGGCTAATACAGCTAGTTCTTTTGGGAAAGGAAAAAATTCAAACACAAAGGAAAAAATGGGAGCATGCTTTATATTTTGTTTGCCTAAGAAAGACAAAGATCTCATGTGTTTCTTTCTCATTAAGAGCCTAATAGTCATCAAAGTGTTCCCTAACTCTCTGACACATAGGCATTGATTTCACCTGCCCTCACCACCACATCATAAATGTACATGTGTCTCCTTGGTCTACAAGGCTAGAAGGTGGAATTTGGTCTAGTTCATCTTGGTAGCTTAATTGTTTATCACAGGCCTCCTTGCATGGAGAGTGCTAAATAAAGGTTTTCTAAGTGTTGAATGAAACATACAAACCTCTGAAGATTATCTTTAACATTATTAAGACTTTTTAAAAACATTTTTTTAATGCTTACTTATTTTTGAGACAGAGACAGAGCGTGAGTGGGGGAGGAGCAGAGAAAGAGGGAGACACAGAATCCGAAGCAGGGTCCAGGCCCCGAGCTGTCAGCACAGAGCCCAATGCAGGGCTTGAACTCACAAACTTTGAGATCATGACCTGAGCTGAAGTCAGACGCTTAACTGCCTGAGCCACCCAGGCGCCCTGACATTATTAAGACTTCTTAAAGAATACATACAGTACACCTGTAAGCATCGCCATATTTTCACCAGATAAAGCACATGCATCTTCAAAATTAATTTGTTTTTCCTTTTGGAAACTGTGCAACATCCTAAAATTGCTTTATTATTAATCCATTTAACATTTGAATGAATGTACATGGTGTGTCTGAGTGCAAGCCTCATGCAGAATGGTGCTTTTTTTTTTTTCTTTAAAAAAACAAACAGGTTTAAAAACTGTCTGGTTCCCATGGGAACCAAGACACAGACATAGAATGGAGGAGATGAAATAAGATTCATAGTTTTGTGATTGTTGCTACTGCATAGCATTTTCCAAATCCTTTTATTTTGAAGGTGGCATTCACAGTCAGCAGGCGTGAAACAACTTTATTTAACCAACTTTTGCCTCCTAAGTGCTCAGCAACTCCTTTGAAATGAAAGAGAACCAGAAACAGAAAATGCCAATTTGTCTGGCCTTGCCATTTAGCATTTGTAGCGAGAACTGACACTTAACTTTTAGATCTGATGGGAAGTTCATTAACTTAACTGAGTTAGTGAAACCAAGCAGCCAAGGTATTTGAGAATTTAATTCTGGATGCCTATGGGATGCTAGGAATTATGCTATAAAAATAAATAAGATGGAGTCTCGGCATGCATGGATTTTATATCCTCTAGTCTAGAAGAGAATGACTACAGTTTGCATGTGGGGGGATCATACATTTCCACTGCAATGTCTCTTTCCTAGGAGAATGGTTTAACTGAACCCCCGGATACTTACTAAGCCTTGATAGTGGCCAAGACTTAGAACTAAGCACTGCAGGGTGCAGTCCTTGGCTTGCAGAGTTCACAGACTAGAATTCGTAGACCGGTATGAGAAAGAGGAACATAAACCAACTTATACTACAAACCAGACTCCAGTAAGTGACAATATGGATTTAGAAAGAGCACACAATGAGGTTACAAGGATGGAGGGACTCTGACTGAAAGGATGAGATTGGTGCCTGGCATGGAGTAAGTGCTCAGTTGTCATTTGCTCTGTGAATGAATTGTTTTAATAATGGTTAGTGTTTTATTAATCCAAGAAATATAAAAATGAAAGTGAGATAACAGTTTTACTATGTATAATTAGTCAATTAAAAAAAAAAAGAAAGAAACCCTTGAGTGCTGATGAAAATACCTAGTGTTTATCTGCTAGCTCTGCTTGGAAACCAGGCTTCTTGTTAAGATACCCCTAAGTCTCAGCCAACCTTCTGCCTCATAATTTTAAGTTTGTTCAGTGGTGTAACAAATTTGGCTTTCCAGATGGTTTTATACATAGTCCTGGAAGGCAGAAATGAATTTATGATAGCTAGATTGATCTATATGATGATAATGTATCTCTAATTTTAAAGCACAATGAAATTTCAAATGTCCTATCTGCTGTTTCCCATAAACAATGAAAATTTTATAGATATGATCATGTTTCTGGCATATTCTGGATATTATATACTGAAAAGTAACGGGAAAAGCTTTGGTCAGACCATGCATGTCAAATTTTGTCTCAGTATATGAGAAGACATAGCCATGTAATGCATCAATCCATCTTTTTCAGAATTTAGGTAAAGTGAGTCATGGTGAATTGATAACATTACTGACCTGAAAGATAGAGCAGTTCTTGGCCTTTGGTGATCACTCTGCAAAACCCCACTTTATTAGTCATTTGGCTTCTGTCTTGAGCATCTTCTGACTTGAGCACAACCTGAGTTGTGTGAAGTATGTTTTCATCTTTGTAGTTTTTAAAAATTTTTTTTAACGTTTATTTATTTTTGAGACAGAGAGAGACAGAGCATGAACGGGGGAGGGTCAGAGAGAGAGGGCGACACAGAATCTGAAATGGGCTCCAGGCTCTGAGCTATCAGCACAGAGCCCGATGTGGGGCTCGAACTCACGGACCGCGAGATCATGACCTGAGCCGAAGTCGGACGCTTAACCGGCTGAGCCACCCAGGCGCCCCTCATCTTTGTAGTTTTTAATGCATATATGTTCAGTTGTGTTTGGAGGGCCAGCGGAATGGTTGACATTTAGTATTGTAGAGGCACATAGTTATTCAGAGTATATTCTCAGAGAAAACTCCAGAGTTATTTATGATAGTGGAAACTGAAAGCAATCTAAAACGCAACAGTAGGGTAAAGACTAGGTACATTAGGAGAACAACTCAGTGGAATAGTATTTGGTTATCAGTAATGTTATAAAAACTTTGTAACAACAAAAGATAAGCATACTTAATGTTGAAAAAGAAAGCTATAAAGTGTTATGCATATCATATATACAATAGATTGTGCATCCTTCTTAAGTGGAGATCATGCAGGGGAGTGGGCTAATCCTGAACTTCTCTCTGTCTAAATATATGTGTTATAATTTCTGCTCTGCAGGAGGTATACCCTGTTGGTGCAGAGGCTCCCTGCAAACTGTTCTGTTCCCAGAGCTGCAAACAAAAATCCCTGTATACTTTCAATTACTTCCTCAACAAGAGCTTCAGTCTTCTTGCCTTTACCCTACCTTGAGCTGAGATCTAGAGTGGTGGAGGCACTGGGAACCTAGAGTCCCAGAGACCCTTTTATTGTCCCTTTGAGAGAGACTCAGTATTTCTTCCTCAAAAGGTTTCCATGTCCGCATTCCATCTCGTAGAAATTTTCTGAATATAATATTCTCCTTTCCTACTATGTAGACTTTTAATTGAGGAAGTATTTGCCCCCTCATTCCCAAGCACTAAGTCTCATGGCTTAGCCTTAATGTTAAAAGTTCAGTAAAAGTATATTTCTTGCCAGTAAGTGGGGGGGGGGGGGACATTTGATGGTGGACTTATTTCAAAAATATTCTCCCCATTTCAAATTAATAACAACTAAAATGAAAATAAATGTTAATAGATGTTTCAGCGAAATTAATATTATTGGAAAAAACTGATCTGAGATGTCCAAGCCCACAGACATCCAGAATAGCTGTAATATAGTTGTGAGCCTTTAGTGCTTCTTTTGACTTCGTGTTCACAATTAATTGCCTGGTTTTGTACTAGATACCTTCTCAGTGTTGCCTCACCTTTATGGTTACATCTCCCTCTCCCCAGATCTACAGTAGTCAACAGCTAGAACCATTTCTTATCTTTGGTTAAGTCTTGGTTAATGGCTTGATACCTTTCATTGCTTTTTGGAAACTTGCTTCATCATATGAAAAGGTGAACCATGTAGTGTGGTGAATGTGCCTTTCATGCTTTGCTGTTTCTATCCTAACTACCTGTCAAGGGAATTTCCCCATTTTTTCATGTTGAATCTCTGAAATGCAACATCCCTTTGTATCTTGTCCTTACTGACGAGCCTCATTTCTTTTTAAGTGTCTGAAGTAGATCTTTTATTCATAAACTTTTGCTTTTTTTCTTTTCCTTCTACCAGACATTCAATTATTTTTACTTCTTTTGTTCATATCACTCTTTTTGAGTATATAACATTCCTAGACTGCATTTGTACCAGGCACCCCACATGTTTAATTTATTCTGCGGATAAAACATAAAAAAAACACTATATTTTTGTATGAGAACTGTGGAATTAGAACATGCAAGCCTTTCTTGGTAAGACAAATGTGGATACCTGTATGTTTATCTTTTTGCCAAATCTTGATTAAAAGGGAAGTCATAGACCAAGACTATTACATGGGGAAAACAAAATCTCCTTGGTCTTACAGATGTATTATTTAGAGAAATGAACTATTCCTTTAGAAAAATACTTTGAGCTGATGAAGAAATGGTATTTAAATCTAAATTAGTTAAATTTTATCTAAACAAATGAACTTGGCTTACTGACTAGTCAAGACAAAAGTGGATATGAGTGTGAGATTGAAGGCTAATCCCAGGGGACCATTGTGGTGGGACAACTGAGACCAAGATTTCTTGCTTTAAGCAGAGACAACCTCCCCTGCCCCCAAGACACACACCCAAATAGGCAGAAGTGGTCACAGATCAGTAGCATCCTCTGACTCTTGACCAAAAACAAAAACAAAAAGCAAATATTCCCTGGAGGAAAACAGCCACAGTAATAATTTTTGAATAATACTTTAAAGAATTAGAGTGCTTTTACTTCCATTATTAGATATAACTCCCAAAGACAAAGAAAGATCCTCATAATTTAAAGAAATAGATTCAGGGGTGCCTGGGTGGCTCAATCGGTTAAGTGTCCATCTTCGGCTCAGGTCATGATTTCGCGGTCAGCGGGTTCGAGCCCCATGTCAGGCTCTGTACTGACAGCTCAGAGCCTGGAGCCTGCTTCAGATTCTGTGTCTCCCTCTCTTTCTGCCCCTTCCCCTCTCATGCTCTGTCTCTGTCTCTCAAAAATGAATAAACATTTAAAAATTTAAAAAAGAGATTAAATGAAATTTGAGCTTACAGATAACATCAAACTCTTAAAACAAAAAGCCATTCTTAATGAGAATCACCAGGTAAAACAGATAACAAATTTAGACCCTTAACAACCAAAAACTTCCTGTATTAAAATTATCAATTTCAGACTATTAAAGAGCGCTGTATAAAATATTTAAGAAATAAGATTAAAAAGCTATACATAAAGAAGAAACAAGAGATTTTCAAATGCAACCAAATTAGTGTCCAAAAGGAAAAAAATACACCTTTTAAAAATGGAAAAATTAATTAAAATTAAAAATTCAGTGGATGTTTTACTAGCACATCAGGCAGAGCTAACAAGAGAATTTGTGAAATGGAAGCCATATATGAAGTGATTACCCTGATTATAATAATACAAAGACAAGGAGATAGAAAATATAAAAGGTTAAATGATAGTGGAGGTCACAATAAATAGTTAGCTCAGAGTCCTAGAAGGAATGAATAGAGGTAACTGAGAAGAAAATTCACTGAAAACTGTCTGGAACTGATGAAAGACTTGGAGATACACAAAGGAACTAGTTTTGTTGGGCTTCCATAACAAAGTACCATAGACTGGGTAGGTTATAAACAACAGAAATTAATTTCTCACAGTTGAGGGGGTTGGGAAATCTCAGATGAAGGCATGGGCAGATTTGGTGTCTTCTGGGGCCCACTTCCTGGTTTATAGATGGCCATTTTCTCATGATATAAAGGGTAAGGGAGCTCTCTGGGGTCACTTTTATAAGGGAACTAATCTCATTCATGAGGGCTCTACTCTCATGACCTAATCACCTCCTAAAGGCTCCACCTCTAAATACTAACACATTAGGGATTAGTTTTCAACATATGAATTTTGAGAGGACATTCAGTGTGTAGCAACTAGGTAGGATAATAAAAAAGAAATACACACCTATGTATAATGAAATAATATATCAAGGATTTATAGTGAAATTAAAGAACACTAAAGAAAAAGTGATCTTAGGAATAGCCAGAGAGAAAGACCGACCAGATTCAAAGGAACAATAATTAGGTGAAGAGATCTCATAAAGATGGAAGCTAGGAGAGTAGAACAATAACATCCAAGTTCTGAGAAAATCACAGCAAGTTAGTGTGTGCAGTCACAAGAGCTATGCCCTGAACAATTCCAGGGGAAGTGCCATTCATACAGACTTCAGTTTGTATAGCGTCCCCTAGAGTTAGCCAATGTGCAGAAGATAGAATTTAGGCCCCAACAAAACCAACTTTGAAAAATGACCCCAAATCTTTCAGGAAGTAGAGGAAGAAGCAATTTTAAACTTGATTTATGAGGTCAACATAACCCCATTACTAAAACCTGGCAAGAATATTACAAGAAAATTAGCACAGATATAACAGCCACAAAAAATTCCTTAACAAACACTGAAAAATATATAAAAGGATAACAAACAACAGCTAAGTGGACTTTATCTTGGAAACAAGGTTGGTTTATCATTTGAAACTCATCAATATAATTCATCATATTAACAGAATAAAGGTTTGAAAACATCGATCACATGATTATCTCAACAGATACAGAGAAAACATTTGACAAAGTTGAGCACCCATTCATGACAAACAAAACAAAAAAAAAAAAACACCTCTCATCAAACTAGAAATATAAAGAACTTTCTCAGAGTGATAAAGAGCTCTACAAAAATCCCTATAGTTTACCTCAAAATGAATGGTTAAATATTGAATGCTTTCCTACTAAAACTAGGAATAAGACAAGGATGTCCAATTTCACTAGTGTTATTCCATATTGTACTGGAGATCTTTGCCAAAATAAAAAGACAAGGGAATAAAAATATAATTTATAATGTTGAAAATATGCATATTCTATGTATTCCACCGCGAGGCAAATGCTGTGGATAAAACTCTTACACATCACCAAGAGACACATATAAGAATGTTTAGCCTACGTGGTTTAGAGGAGCAAAAGTCTGTTAGCAACTCAATGTAATAGATACATACATTTTAGTAATTAACACAATAGAATACTATAGAGCCATGAAATGAATAAGTTAAAACTGTAGTTTTACATGGATAAATTTTAGAAACAGATTTTTGAGTAAAAAAGCAAACTGCAGAAGATTAAGTGCAATATACACTAAATACATGTGATGATATACCAGATCTTGACACATTCTCTGTAGGGGGTAGCTGTTTTTTTTTTTCTTTTAATGTTTATTTATTTCTGAGACAGAGAGAGACAGAGCATGAGTTGGGGGAGGGACAGAAAGAGAGCGAGACACAGAATCCAAGCAGGCTCCAGGCTCCGAGCTGTCAGCGCAGAACCCGATGTGGGGCTCGAACTCACAAACCGTGAGATCATGATCTGAGCCAAAGTTGGTCGCTCAACCGACTGAGCTGCCCAGGTGCCCCAAGTAGGGTGTAGCTTTTTAGTAACCTCCTAACTACAGTAATCTACTCAATCCCAACATTATTTATCTCCAGTGCATAGATACCTAAGGACCTAATAATCATCACAAATATAGCTTTTTATATGATAGTGCCCTACTCAATAGTCATAATGACACCAAATAAATTTCAAGTATTGTAGGCTGGTTTCAGTTCTTATGGTTTGGCCATAAGGCTTTTAAATGTTCTTGTTGCCAACCATGATGCTATCAAACTGTGATATATGTGATATTTGATACTGTGCCAACCACGATGCTATCAAACAAATATCTGTGATATTTGATACTGTGCTATCAAACTGGTAATTATCATGGTGTTTCCATTCTCTCAACTCTTCCCCCAAGACCTGAGGTTATTATCTTTAAATCTCATTTCTTGACACAATGACATAATACAAAGAAGGTTGTTAGAAAGTCAAGAGACTTGGATTGTATTCCTGTTCATTCTCTCTATATACCTACTGTGTAACCATGGGAAATTATCTAAATGTTTATCACTGAGCACTGTCAGTGTGGAAACAATCATGTTTATAGTTAGGGCAGTGAAATATAACAATAAAATATTTCTGGGGACACCTGGGCGGCTCAGCCGGTAAAGCGTCTGACTTCGGCTCAGGTCATGATCCTGTAGTTTGTGAGTTCAAGCCCCGCGTTGGGCTCTGTGCTGACAGCTCAGAACCTGGAGCCTGCTTCAGATTCTGTGTGTGTCTCTCTCTCTGCCCCTTCCCTGCTCATGCTGTGTCTCTTTCTGTCTCCAAAAGTAAATAAATGTGAAAAAAAAGATTTCTGGTCCCTGAGTAATATACAGCTTCCAAAGAGATGAAGGAAGGTACACAAGTAGTGACCACACAGAGCAAAGCACAGTACTCATTATGAAAGAAGCACAGATAATTCTATGGGGATCCCAATGATGAAGCAATTACATTTCGTATTATTAGTGGAGACTAGGAAATCCTTCATGATTGCAGTGGTATTTGAACTGGGAGTAGGAGATAGTGGTTGACCATTGTTGGAAATGTATTCCAGGTAGAGGAAAGTTACCGAAGTGTGTTGCACATACATGACAAGCTGTGATCAAAAGAAATACTCTGGATAAGAGTTTTAGAGGCTAAAGGAAATACAGGATTGATATAGAGTTTGCTATTTTTACTCTAAATCACTCTAAATTAAGACTATTGGATATAGTAGCCAAAGGATCTGTTCACTGTTAGAAGCTGAGAAGGGACCATGGCCAGCCTGGTAACTGGATACTTAATTCACTGAACTGTATCATATTGATTTTTCTTTGTATTCTAATTTTAGGAACCAATTTTTATTTATATGCTCAGTAAATGAACCTTGACTACTATGAAGGGTCAAACATCTTTTGTACTCAGTTTCGTTTATTTGGGTGAGCCATAAAATGAGTACCTGATTACATTATATTTGTTACAATTGTACAGTCATTTCATCAAAAGTTAAGATGTCAGTATACCTGGTATCCTATGTTGAGTTTTACCTGTGATCCATGTTGAGTTTTATTTGGTGTCCTGTGTTGAGTTTTACTGGTGTTGAGTGTTGCCTATGGCTTCCAGAACTTGCTTTGTGATTAAAATTACATATAGTGTCAGTTTTCACTTTTTCCTCTTTTATAGGTTCCTATAAGTTTATCTCTGTGTAGTGGGGAGTCCAAGTATAACATATATTGTGGTGTGATACTTTTTCTTTGAGTGCCTAAGAGAATGAAGGAGACTTCTATCAAGTGACACTAAGGTTAGCCATTTTATAGAATTAAGTATTTCTTCCTTTCTCACCTGATATGCTTTTATTTATGGAATGAGTATTTCAATGTAGCAGAAAAATCACAGGAGTTTGCAATTAAAAGATCTGGGTTTGGGTGTTGGTTTTGTCTGGGCTGCACTTGAATTTCTTCATCTTGTAAGATAGTGTATCAGTTAGGGTCCATTGAAGAGACAAACCACACAGGAATTTGAAAAGGGAAAGTTTAAGATAAAGATTATTAAGTATTACATGGATTGAAGTAATGCAGAATTGGCTAGTAATAAATAAATAGAGTTCCATGGAATGTAGGAATAGCATATATAAGGAGCAGCTGTTATCTGTAGGGCCGAGGAAGAGTGCTAAGGTAGAGTCCCCAACCTCCACCCTTGGCTGAAATCCAAATCCCTTTGAAAGAGGCAAAGCCATAGCTCATTGGTTGATGGAAAGGTCACTGAAGTACCTCACCACTTGGACTTGCTAGAAGCCTGCTTCCTGCAATACTTGGAGAGCAATACACATGGAACTGCTGAACCTCAAGACCTGCTGTAGAGTTGCTGGAGTCAGCACTGGGGAGAGCTGCTTGATCCTGGGCATTGCTAAGCCCCAAGCACTGTAAGAATTAGGAGCTGAAGAAGACTTCCTCTGTGGGAATGAGACATTTGAGTAACTGCATTCCCCAGAAGTGTAATGCTAGAGAAAGCATAGGTATGGTAGGAATTGAACCCTGGAAGATGCACAGAGAGTTGGGCTGATCGGAGCTTGCTGTGCAGGGTGGTGTAAGGCCTGGGATGCATGGTATTCACATTGGCAGATCCATGCCAAGGTGGTTACTGGGATAGTGATGGGACCACTAGCTCACTAAAGGATTTCACATTCTAGCCATATGACTCAGGCCAAACACCACTGGATTCGTCTCACATACTAGCTGCTGGCTTCTATGCAGTGACAATAAGAAGAAAATCAATCTAGTATAGTAGCTCACTAGCAAACAGGAAGAAAAACCCCTTCCTCCAGTGCCCTCTACTGACAAAGCTTAATATTATGCTTGCTGGAAAGGAAAGAAGCTGAAAAAGTTCAAGTCCATTATCACAGCACAGATAATGAAAAATAGATTTGAGCTGAGACACAATAAATTGATAACTTGTACAGATAAAGATGTATCCCCCGGAATGTCAAGATTATTGAATTAGATTTGAATTTAGAAGCATGTTGTGAACTCTCAAACAGAATACAAAAATTCACTGTTGGCTACAGCTATAATTTGCTGAGATTAAACATGATATTGACATAAATTTACAGCGTCAGAGTTGGATGGGTAGGTTGCATTTCAGCAAATCTGTCATTCTGGCTTTTAGGGGATTTATTTCAGGATTATATGTAAGCATTGTTGTACCTGAAATTAAACTTATTTGAGCCTCTTAAGCTAAAATGCCCTGCGTGTTGGTAGCCATTAGTCAGTATAACAAATAATATCTGTTAAAATCTAGTTATATGACAGACATTAAAATGCATTTACTCTTGCTGATATTAATATTCTTAGCCCCATTTTTGAAATGAGGAGCTGGGGTAATGTAACTTACCAAGACCACACAGAGTTGAACAAAGATTCAAACTTTTTTAAAATGTTTATTTTTTTGAGAGAGAAAGAGACAGAGTGTGAGCGCAGGAGGGGCAGGGAGACATAGAATCTGAAGCAAGCTCCAGACTCTCAGCTGTCAGCACAGAGCCCAACACTGGGCTGGAACCCATGAACCGTGAGAACTGAAGTCCGATGCTCAATCAACTGGGCCACCCAGACACCCCAAACCAAGATTCAAATCAAGGTTTTTCTCATCACACAATCTATGCATATAACTGAGAACCAAAGTTTAGTACCTCCCGAGACCAGGATAGTGTCAAGGTGCTGTAACTTGGGTAAAATGAATATTTACTTTGGACTTTTAATGTCTATGTGTGGTCGGCCATTCTGGTATATATTGTGTCTCCCACTCCACCACCACCACTGCCTTTTTTATTGGTGAATGTTTCCTTTTGTATTTGGGTGTTCCTCACTAACACATGAATTTGGCACTAGAAGTAAAGAACAGATAAGCAGAAATTGATTTAAAGTCAGTCATCCAGCTCTAACATCAGAAAATGCTTTTTTAACTTATTTTTTAAAATTTATTTATTTATTTGAGAGACAGACAGAACATGAGTTGGGGAGGGGCAGAGACAGGGAGACACAGTCTCTGAAGCAGGCTCCAGGCTCTGAGCTTTCAGCACGGAGCCCAATGCGGGGCTCGAACTTGTGAACTGCGAGATCATAACCTCAGCTGTGAGTTCATGATGCTTAACTGACTGAGCCACCCAGGCGCTCCAGAAAATACTTTATTTACCCAATGCAGAATAACTGGATGAGGAACATTCAGGAAAAAACAACTTTCCTTCCACGATGTTGGTAGATGTCTGCAACCCTTTCACTAAAATGTGTTTTGGGCTAAATATATGACTGAAAAAAGTGTAGATAATCATAGAAACTTATATGTGATAGTCACAACCTGGAAATAAACCGTGCATCCATCAACCCTGGAATGGGTAAACATAGTTTACCCAAAACATACTTTAGGGGGCGCCTGGGTGACTCAGTTAAGTGTCCAACTCTTGGTTTCAGCTCAGATTGTGAGCTGTTTGTGGGCCCCGCGATGGGCTCTGCGCTGACAGTGTGGAGCCTGCTTAGGATTCTCTCTCTCCCTCTCTCTCTGTCCCTTCCCCACTCACGTATGTGTGCTCTCTCTCTCAGAATAAATAAATAAACTTTAAAAATACTTTAAAGTAGTGAAAAATGAATGCAGCACTGCTATACACAACAGTACAGATGAATCTTGCGGATGTAATATTAAGCCAAAGAAGTCAGGAACAAAGTATATGAAGTTCAAAAACAGGAAAAAGTCATTTATGGTGCTATAAGTACAAAAAAAATACCTTTGGAGGGTATTGCTTGGAAAAGGGTATCAGGGAGGCTTTGGGTGCTGTTAATACTAAGTACTTGTTCTGAGTAGTAGTTGTGTGAGAGTAGATATTTGTAAATTTCATAGAGCAGAGTGGATAAGATTTATGCACTTGACTATATAATGTTTCAAAAAAGTTATAAAATGTTTAAAATCATATTTTTTTGAAATAAGAAATAGTAAGTAAAAAATAATATAGTAATACGATTGAATATTAAATAGCCATTGAATGAAGCTTATGAAAGGTTTTTAAGTAAAAAGAAAAAAGTGCTTAGTTTACAATGTTGAGGAGAAGCAAAATACTGTCCAAGCTTGATTGCATGACATTATCCCCACTGTGTAAAACAAATGTCTAGAAAATTACTAGGAAAAGCAAAATCAAATAACAGTACTATAGAAATGGGTTATTTTTCTTGTTTCTACTTCACTAAGTTTTTCAAATTTCCTGCAATAAACGTATACATGTTTTTAATAATCAACTGTAATAGTTATTGAGAAACATGAATATTTGGGGGGGAACTCTTCATCTTTAAAGACCCCTCTGTTTTCTCATTACCTAGACAATAAACCAAACCAATTTATCTGAATGCTCAAGAGCTCTGGAAAATGGCTCCAACCTGACTTTCTAGCTTGACTTTTCTCTGCTGCCCAAGCCTTCTCTATGCCTTGGCCACATTAGACTTCATCATTTTGTTTATTGATTCAACAAATGGTTTTAAGCATCAATTTGCCAAACAGTCTAGTTATATAGCAACAGATAGGAAATGCAATGATTTCTGTTGTCTTCATTCCCATTCCCTCTCTTGGGGAAGGCAAAACATAAACAATCGTCTTGAAGATTGGTTAGGTTGAAGATGGGAGAAATCCAGAGTATTACAAAAGCATATACAGCAAGAAGACCACCTCTGGTCTAAAGGGACAGGATTATTGCTAGAAAAACAGTTTTGCTTAATCAAAGATGGCAAAGATAAGTAGAAGTCTGCCAGTTGTGAAAAGGTAGGGCATGTGATGGTGGAGAGTGGGGAGAACAGTGGATTGTGGCCTCAAGAAGATTGAAGAATTGTTGAGGAATGGTGGAAGGAAGTACTAGAAGGGTGACAGGGCAGGAGTCAGATTTGGGTGTTTGAGTTGAGGGTTTCAGAGGTGGTACAAGCCCACGTCTGACATGGAAGTGGGTTGCTTGGGGGAGTGTGTGTGCAGGGAAAGATCATTCAAGGTGAGGATGCCAGTCATCTGAGAGCCGATGTTGAATGGGTTATATGTGTGGATGCTGACCTCACTAGAAAGAAAGTGGGGGTGGGTAGAAAGAAAAGAATAACTCTGCTTGTTGGCTGCTGTTTGTGCTGTGTCCTGTCTCAGCTACCTACACTGTGCATCCTTTTAGGCCTACATGGGACTTGACTGATTCTATCAGACCATCCCTGAATTGCCCAATGTGAGGCATGCTTCCTTCCTTTGATTCTGCAGCATCTAATGGCTCATTACATGAGTTGGTGCTCACTAAGCATTTGCTGAATTTACTACTTCTGTGAGGCATCACTATTAGAAATGGACGTGTTGAGCCAAACGAACTCTGTGTTTTACATGGAACTATTGTTATGTTCCAGTGGTTGAGGCCAATTGATCTGCCTATTCTGAAAACAGTTCTGTCTAGACAATAACAAGTCATGGTTTTCATTTTGTATAAAGCAAAAGAGTTGAGAAAAAGTTTCCACACATTTGTGCCAAAAAGGCAAAACTATGGCTTTTTAAGTAGTCACTTAATGTTTTACTTCTGTTCAGTGTCTGGCTATAGTCTCGCTTTTCTATAGATAAACCTGCAATATCAAATGAGTTGCACAGATTCCAGACAAATGCCTCCAATGTCTGGAATCAAGACAAATTATATCACTTGGCTGTCACAAAGAATGCCTCTTCTGATGTTATGGAGCAATTTGTTTAATGACACAATTGCTAGGCTGTGGAACAGATGACTGTCTCCTTTGTCGCTCAGGATTCCTGGGGCACTGCAGACAGCCAAGCAGTTGCAACATGATTGGTGTGTCTGGGTAGCTGCAGTCTCAGTGCCTAAGTGGGCATGAGGGGACTGGCTGTATTCTGCTAAGGGCAATTGGTCTGCTGCTTTTAAGGTGGGTGGGAGGCTACTTCTTAGTGGCTGTGTTGTAAATCTTCTTGCTTGGCTAATTGATTTTAGCCAAAAGATTCCAAGCTTGGGATGAATTCTTTAAATCTTGTCATATGCAATATGCTGATGCATGTCGTGTTGTTGGGTCCTCTAAAGAGATGAGTGGGGCCCTCCTCACCTTCTGGGATTTCTCAGAAAAAACACAGATCTCTGATGAGCTAAAGTATAAAGGTGGAATAAAATGACTCCTTTATGGGGCGCCAGTTGAGCATCTGACTTAGGCCGAGGTCATGATCTCGTGGAGTTGAGCGCCCCATGTCAGGCTCTGTGCAGACAGCTCAGAGCCTGGAGCTTATTTCGGATTCTGTGTCTCCCTAACTTTCTGCCCCTCCCCCGCTCATGCTCTTTCTCTCTCAAAAGTAAATAACCATTAAAAAACTTTAAAAAATATTTTTAAATGACTCCTTTATAACATGTATAAGGATGTGACTGGGCAGAAGGACTCAGAGGAGAAGGCATGTATTTAAATTTTCTCGAATAAATTGGGAGAGCTTCCTGGACTGTTCCAAGAAGTGGGCTATGAAAACTACTAATAGTCTAATACGCAAGAACAAGGCAGATCACTTCTTAAATTACTTAATCTCTGGATCCAATGCAGAGAGTATTGGGGACTTTATATTTTAATTTATTTTTCATTCAAATATAATTAACATACAGTGTTATATTAGTCTCAGGTGTACAATGTAATGATTCAACAATTCTATACATTTTTCAGCCTCATCAAGAGAAGTGTACTCTTAATCCCCTTTATCTATTTTCCCTATGTCCCCACTCACCACCCCCCACCCCGGGCAACTACCAATTTGTTCTCTGTATTTAAGAGTTTGCTTTTTGTCTGTCTCTTATTTCTATTTGTTCATTTGTTTTGTTTCTTAAAATTTACATACGAGTGAAATCCTATGGTATTTGTCTTTCTCTGACTGACTTATCTCACTTAGCAGCGTAATCGTTAGGTCCATCCATGTTGTTGCAAACGGCAAGATCTCATTTTCGTTATGAGTGAGTAATATACCATAGATCAATGGAACAGAATAGAGTCCAGAAATAAATCCACACTTTTATAGTCAATTAATCTAGAACCAAAGAGACAAGAATATCAATGGGAAAATGACAGTCTCTTCAACAAATGGTGCTGAGAAAACTGGAGAGCCACATGCAGAAGAATGTAACTGGACCACTTTCTCACACCATACACAAAAATAGACACAGAATGAATTAAAGACCTAAATGTGAGACCTGAAACCATAAAATTCCTAGAAGAAAACATAGGCAGTGATTTCTTTGACATGGGGCCACAGCAACATTTTTCTAGATATGTGTCCTCTGGCAAGGGAAACAAAAGCAAAATTAAACTATTGGGGCCTTTAACTGGAGTCCACAGTATGCAGGAGAAATCAACTGGAGTCTAACTTGAAATGCCCATTACTAGGTTCCAGCCCTAGAGATTCTGATTTAATTGTGGTATAGCTAGGGCTCAAGACACATGCACTTAAAAAAAACAAAACAAAAAACAAAAACCAAAAAACAAAAACACATTATAGGTGATTTCAATGTAAATGGTCCATAAGCCATTCCTTTCACAATTGCTGGTGTTAAATATGAAAAGGTGACTGTTTTTTGTAAAATGGATGGTAGTTCCAAGGAAAGGAGAGATTTCCTGAGGGAGGATTTAATGGAAGAGCAGTAATAGTCTCTACTTTAAACCATGGGTGGAATTTACTGCTCAGAAACTATGTAAATTTTAGTTTGAATGTGATCTGCATAATTAGTGCTCATTTTTCTTTGAATTTCTGACTGCTTCAAATCTTTTATGTAAAGAAGGGAAGCTAGGGTTGTCCTTCACCTTAAATTTTACCCGAGGACGGATTCATTGTACAGATATTTCTGTTGCCACTCAGAGAATACCTAGGACGGAGAATTCATAAATTCAGGATTTGCTTCAGTGACTGGAAGGTGTTCACGGCATTTTAAAATAGTCTTCTTAAACGTGTTTTGAGAACTAAACTGAAAACTTGGACCAACCTGCAGAGCAAAGCATTTTCCACTAAGTCCACGAGGTGGCACTCTCCTACCATTCCTGGCCTCCCATGCCTGGCAAGCGGGCCTGGCGATGGTGTGTCCAAAAGCAGAATCTGGGGAGATCTTGTCAGCATTATGGAACAGGCTTGTTTGAATTGTTCTTAGAACATGCGGAATGACAGGATACTTTGCTCTTTTTCTACTGTTCCAGTCTTGTCTAAATGTGAAGGTCACATTATCCAGTTCAGAAACAATGTTAGGATCAATTTTGAACACAAAAAACAGGCTCACACAAGCCAAGAGGAAAAAGACAAAAGAAAAAAGTAAGACAAAAAAAAAAAAATGAGGTCTGTGAGTGAAAAACCTGTAATCCTAATAAATACATAAATGACAAAATTGGGAGGTAAGAGGAGAGAAGGAAGTGTGGCAGATGGTGAATTCAGGTTCAAAGACATTGAATCAAATATCTCTTGCTCTTTTTCCAAGGTCAGCTCTCAAGGTCAGACTGAACAGCACAGGAGGGAACATGGACTGTGTGGCATGCTGGTCCAAGTTCTAGGGTTTGGCTGAAGAACTCGACACAGCCAGATTGATGGTCATTTTTCTATTTTTTCCCTCACAATCAGCTCGTTAAAGTTCATGCAAAAGTGTCTGTGATCCAGTAGAATCTTATTGCTTTATAAGACACTACAGGGACTCCTTGGAACTCCAAGAATCTATGGTCGCTGAATTTAAGGATAGATCCGTGAGTCCCTGGATGAGCCTGATGCCTGGCATTATGCCAATACTGCATCCCTCAGTACCAGTGCTTATCAGCAATTATGTGTGAACCCTCTCATTGCCACCTGCTCTGCTTGCTGCTCTCCTAATTCCCATAAGCTACAGAGCGTTGCATGTACATCATAGAGCAAAACCTACCGTGAGGGGGAGTTTTCATCTAGGCTTATTTTGTGTGAAGCAAACGCCTTCAATATGAGCAGGAAGGGTAAAGCAAAGTCCGCACCAAAATGTAGATTATACTGAGCTAGAACTGGCGTTTAAAACAATTTTTGTTTTCTAAGCTTACAAAGAATATTGAGATACATTTTGAACCCAGGCCCTAAGCAAAACGTTATTTGAGGCATTAAGCCAAAATGAAATTATTAGCTGCACATCCTCAAGCAGGTTGCTGATTGTGTTGCAAGCTGCTTTTCAAAATCTTCAGTAGCCTGCAAGATAAAGTTACTTAGCTAAGTATTCAAAACTCACCATCAATATTTCCAGCCCTATTCCGCACTATTGTTCTGTAATGGTTCAAGTTATTTATCTTTTTATAAAATATATATCTTATGCAGTATCATCTACTTTTTTTTGAAGACTTTTATATACAAGAGACAAAGAATATTCCATTCTGACTGTGATTTAGAGGCTACTGTGATAGAGCTGCGGAGAGCAATGAAATCCTCAGTTAAGGTTAGTCCCGAGTAACTATAATGCTTACACATGTAACAAAGAAGATGGAGATCATAGCAAATGTCTGGATTTCTCTGTAATAAGTCTTCTCTAAAATCCAATCTTCCCAAATAAAAGTCATTCTTTCAGTTTATTGATAGACCCATGTGGCTTCTGTTTTTCTATCTGGTAGGATTTAGGGTTTCTTTACATAGGGCTCATCTTGATTACCAGGCAGCGTTATTTTGGCACCATTCAATGACACTCTAATTGTGATCTATGTGACATACAGTAGATTGAAATTAGGCTACTAAAATGTATGTACAATTAGTGGGGTTAAGGCGAGTCAGCAGCAAAGGCTGTGCTTTATTGTCTTTCTCAGGAAAAATAAATTGTATTGAGTTAATGGGACCTAAGAAATAGAATTCTGGTACAACTCTGGAGCTTTGAACTACGAACAGAGACATTCTGTAATGGTTTGAGGTGTTTCTGGAAACCCAGGGCAATCTTTGTGAGGTAATTGCTACCTGCCCGTCTTTGCCCCACAAGGTTCTGGCTTTAGAATCGCTGAGGACTCACTTGTTAAACAACTGCATCTCCTAAAGTAGGATTTCTCTTGCTGTCCCTTGCACAAGGACAAGAAGAAAGTAACAGAGCGGATCCAAGGGAGGAATCTGAGACCCGTCATTTGCCATTTGAAGAGCTCTTTTCACTCTGGAAATGAACAGTGCTCTCAGATTATCTTCCTACTCTTTACTCTCAAAGGGATAAAGAGTTTCTCACTGGCTCTGGGGCTGTGACAACAAGGTGCCAGGAAAAATGTGCAGCATCACTGGGAGAGGTTTTGTAGGGGAGGAAACCAATGTACTAAAGAGAAGAGACTCACCTAGGATCAGAGAGTGAGTCAGTGGCTGAACTGGGGTTAGGATTCCAGTTCTCTGATTACATGATTAATAAATACCCTTTCTACTCACTGTATCCTCCATTAACTTCACTCATTCAGATATTCATTCATACTTGCCTTTATTTATTCTCTATCTACTCAAGAAAAATAAAGAAATCTGGCTTTCTTTTTTTAATTCTTATTTTTATTTTTGAGAGAGAGTGAGAATGGGATGGGGTGCAGAAGGAGGAGGGGACAGAGAATCTGAAGCTGGCTCTGTGCTGACAGTAGTGAGCCTGACATGGTGCTCAAACTCACAAACCATGAGATCATGATGTGAGCTGAAGTCAGATGCTCAACCAACAGAGCCACTCAGGCACCCCCTCTGACAAGTTAGTATGCATTAAGGTACAGGATCCCATTGAGCTGAATCTTCAGAGATTAATAATTCAGGCAACTGAAACTCAGGGAAGTGAACTAATTTGTCTACTTTTCCATAGCTAGTTAAGTAGCAATACTGGCATTTTCTTTTTCTTTTGCCTTATACCATGATATCCTTACCAATACCCAACACACTGGTAGGGATTGGGAAATATATGATATTTATTGTACCTGGATTGAGGTACTTTATCCCAGAGCATTTTCTACAACGTGTTAGAAAGGTAAGATGTGGTTACTACCATCAGTGAACTTGCACTTAACTTGGAGAGAGATGCAATATACATTAAAATTTAAATAAAACTGTAAGTTTTATCAAATTATCAAATTAGTGTATAATATTTTATGGGACAGAGAAATGTTATCAGCCTCACAATGGATGCTCATACGGATTGGTAAGTTAGATGGTGTAGCTGGTGAGTAAGGCATCATTTGTTTTATTTTCAATTTGTTGAGTGATTAACATGTATTAGAAGGGTAAATAGAGTTGGGTTTTCAAATGTGGCAGATGTTTGAAATCCTCTTACCATCTGCAAAACAGAAGATTTAAAGAGATACTGCCCTATATCTTTGTGCCCCCTTTCTTTTTAAGCTATAGTGATTCCAGAAAAAAAAATTGAAAAATGCTTAAAAACTAGGAACAAAGAAGAGAGTTAGTGAAGGAAAATCTTGAAGCTCAGTACATAAAAAATTTAAACTTGTGATCTTATTCCCCCTGGTGTCTTTTGGCAACATTGCCCTATTTAGTGAATGGTATTCAGACTAACCCATTATTCCAGAAACCCTGTTATGGGTAGATCACTGTTGACTCATTCTGTAGCTTCCACCCCAAACCACATCTGCCTAATCAGTAATTACTATACTGCCACTACTTAAATCTTATTTCTTTCACCTAGACTGCTGCAAAATACTTCCAAACAGTCCATCCTGGGACCAAATGCCCCCTTCACTTGACACTTTCCATGACTTCAGTCAGAGTGACTTTTCAAAATGCATTTTTCCCCCACTTTATCTCATCAACTCTTCAAAACCTTTCAATGGATATCCTATTGCTTTTGTGACAAAGACAATTTTTTTTCAGTATTAAAAAGTTTCCTCTTATTCTTTGTACTCTCACACCACAAAGTCTTCTTACATACTGTTCCCTTATCTGAAAAAGTGTTTACTTAGTTACCTTTATTCTCAGCCCTTGGACTTCAGGTCAACATTTACTTCTTCAGCAAAGACTTTCCTGACTACCCTCTGCTTATATTATACTTGCACCAACTATGTGCCTTTCCTTCTTTGCAGAAGCAATTTCACATTTAATTTGTATGATTATTTGATTCCCTTTTGGCTCTCCCAGCACTAGACTCTGAGCTCAGTTATGGCAAGAACCGGATCTGGTTTTGCTCACTTCTGTATCCTCATGCATAACACAATGTCAAAAACATATGAGGAAAACCCTATATATTTATGGAGTGGATGGTCTGAGAACATGGGAATATTCTGATTCTACAAAGGAAAGATTAAAGAGTGGCTTAACAGGGATCTTCATGGGAAGGTGTATTACACTGAGAAAAGCTTGATGTTCCTTTTAGATCCACTGAGAAGGGGTAAAAGTTCTACATTGTATAGGACATAAAGAAATATTGAGATGAATTGCCAGTGGAGGCTTTAAAATCCATAAAAATAATACTGATGGTAGCAGAATATGTGTTAACAGGAGAGAATAAAGGCTGGATCAGTGGACTGAAGGGGCTGCTGTAGTCAACAAAGTTTCTATTTCAATAAAAACCTCCAGTCAACTTTACATTTCTGCTTGAATCTTAGACTTAATATCTGAATCTGATTGCCCTCATGCATAAGAAGATGATCAAGTCAGGGGAGCCCGGGTGGCACAGTTTGTTGAGCATCTGACTTTGGCTCAGGTCATGAGCAGGTTTGTGAGTTTGAGCCCCACATCAGGCTCGCTGCTGTCAGCACAGAGCCCACTTCATATCCTCTGTCCCCCTCTCTCTGCCGCTCCCCTGCTTGTGTCCTCTATCAGAAAAATAAATAAACATTAAAGAATATTTTTTTAAAAAAGTGATAAAGGCAAATAATCCCGTGTTGGTTATCTATGTGTTGGGTGGTTCTGGAAGACCCACTTCAAAGAACATTCACACATATGACTAGACCCACATACTTAGTGTTGCAGGTGAGGACAAAGTGGGCCAGGAGGGTTGCGCACACTTTATGACCCCTAGGCCCACAGTGTTTTGTTTAGTTCAGCTCTATGGAGGTGTTTCTCTCTGACCAGAAATAAATTCTATTCTTTTGAAACCAGAGGGCTTTATAAGGTCAGAGAGGCCTGCGGGCCGCAGGAACTCTGAAATGCAGCTCATGCGCACAGGCTTCTTTAGTAATACTGTAAATGCCACTGTGATGACGTACTGGTCAAGCATGAGCTTCTTTTGCTGGACTTCTGATCAGTTGTCTTTGTCATGAATGTTTCCCTCCTTAGTGATACCTGCCTGATTACAGCAATAACGCTGTGTGCCTTCTCTGGGGACTCTGCTCTGGCTTTTGCCCTTCTAGGCTGGAGCTGGAGACCTCTTAATGAGTGATATGACTGCACTGGCATCAGAAAATAAAAAAGACCAGGAATCCCTGGTTCTACCTCTTGACTGATAAGGACAGCCAAATCTATTCTCCTATTTTCCTGAGGATGGTTGTTTTCTAGATTGGCTGCAGAGTTTCAGAACAGCTTAAAATAAACCCTTTGTAGCAGTCTTTACCTTCCCAAATCAATTTAACAAATGATCAGTGCAAGCCTTAGGTGGCAGATACGCAGACGTCAAAGCATACTCATTGTCCTCAATCATTTTAACATCTGAAAGAGACATGCAATTAGAAGGTCATGAAATGTCATTATAATGTTAGAGAAATGAAGAAAGTACAAAGTTGAGAATCATATCCAGTTGAAATCAGAGATAATTTCAAAGTACATTTGAGATTTTTTAAAAGAATACAGGGTGCCTGGGTGGCTCAGTCAGTTAAATGTCCGACTGAGGTCATGATCTCATGGGTCGTGAGTTCGAGCCCCACATCATGCTTGCTGCTGTCAGCATGGAGTCTGCTTGGGATTCTGTCTCTCCCTCTCACTCTCTGCCCCTCCCCACTCATCTGTGCACTCTCAAAAATAAATAAACATTTAAAAAATAAAAGAATGGTAGGAGCTCATGAATGGGCGAAGATGAATAAAATAGCATCCTCCAGTTTGAGGTGCTAAGAAACAACTTGGGCGGTATGTCCAGAAGGCAATTGGAAATGAGAGACTTAAACTCAGGATAGTTGTAGGAGTTTGAGAGAAAAGGTTGGATTCATCACTACAGAAAATACTGTTCCAGTTAATTGAGGTGATATGACTGCCAAAGAAGAATAGGATTCAGAGAATACATCTATTCAGGGACAAAGGAAAGAAGGAGAGACAGACAATGGAGCTGAATGAAGGTGTGTCAAAGAGTAGGGGGCAGTGCCTGAATCTCAAGGAAGCTGGCAATTTTAAGTAGAGGGTTTTTTAATGTTTATTTTATTTTTGAGAGAAAGTGAGTGGGGGAGGGGCACAGAGAGAGGGAGCTAGAGATCCCCAAGCAGGCTCTGTGCTGTCAGCACAGAGCCCGACACACAGAGGGCTCAGACTCACAAGCCTTTTGAGATCATGACTTGAGCCGAAATCAGAGTCAGACACTCACAGACTGAGCCACCCAGGCACACCAAGTAGAGGGGTTTTTATTCAGCAATGTTTTCCAGATTATGGGCGGCATGAAGAAATAAGTCAATTGGAATGGAAGTTACTAGCAAATATTCTCCCTCTCTTTTTTATAAATTCCACTGGCTTTTCCTTAGAACTTCTGGCTAAAGGGCATGCTGCTACCCCAACTTGTTCTTTATACAGGAAGCAGTTTTCTCTTAATCGCCTTATATTTCACAGATGCCTTTTAATACAACCACTACTCTTCTACCTTCTAATGATCTTGCGCCTGGGGTTGTCAGGGCTTCATTGTCATCTTTGCAGCTCAACTGGCTTCTTTCTCTAGGCACTACCCTCCTTAATAGCCTCTCATTCCTCCTCCTTTTCACAGAGAGTTCTTCCTCCTCCCTCTGCTTATCTATGACCCTTTCTCCAGCATCTCTTGCTCCAAGTTCCTTCTAATGAATCTAAGACACATGCTGCAAAGACGCAATTCAGATTATATTACTCTCATCCTTAACAAACTCTATTGCCACCCATTTTTTAAAGAAGAAAGCTGAGCTCCTTGGCACAGCATAGAATGACTCACTCAGGAATGTTTTTTCAATGAATGCATTAACATATTAATCTTCGTGTCCTTTGGCACCAATCCGGTTTTGCCGTGGGTCCCCGTCTTTGGCCTTTGTGGTTCCCAGACGCAATACAATGTGGGAGACACAGCACCTCATATGTAATCAGCCATCAGAAAATATGGGCTGCAACCTAGTCTTTTCTGGGAAGTGTCATCCTAAGCATGACTTTTCCTACAAGTTTGA
The DNA here is from genome assembly GCF_007474595.2 of Lynx canadensis. NCBI lineage: Eukaryota > Metazoa > Chordata > Mammalia > Carnivora > Felidae > Lynx > Lynx canadensis. Next base: position 83,279,848 of record NC_044311.2, on the reverse strand, counting down.
ACCTACAAGCAAAGAAACCATTAATCAGCAAGCTACTCAGAAACAGACATAAACTTAAAGCTTATCTTGTAAGTGCGCTTATTTGGGGAAAGTAACTTCATCTGAATGGAACCAGTGGCTCTCCTACCCGGTTGCACATTAGTCCACCTCGGGAGCTCTTTACACCTACCCATGTTAGAGCCTCATCCCAGACTACTTAGCTGAGTTCATCATTGTTCCTTTCAAAAGAGGTTCTCCAACTGTGGGCCCACTTCAGCAACATCAGTGTCACTTGGGAACTTGTTAGATGTACAAGCTCTCAGCCCTACCTTGCACCTCCCGAATCAGAAATCTGAGAGTGGGCCCCCCCCCAATCTGTTCTAACAAGGCCCTCCAGGTGATTCTGAGGCGTATGGCCATTTAAGAACCACCAATTTTCAGTACTTTGACTTTCTCCCACTGTATCCAAAGGGGCACAACAAGATGCAAAAGAAGGCATTTCTTTCTGGCACCTCACTACAACGCAGTATATCATTTTGAACCCAGAGGGCTGCTACTCCTTATCAGTTAATATTGGATCATTATCTAGGAGGAGAGTGAACTTCTTCTTCTTTTTTTAAACGTTTATTTATTTTTAAGAGACAGAGAGGCAGAGTGTGAACGTGGGAGGGGAAGAGAGAGAGAGGGAGACACAGGAATCTGAAGCAGGCTCCAGGCTCCGAGCTGTCAGTGCAGAGCCCAATGCGGGGCTCAAACCCACCAAACAGTGAGATGATCATGACCTGAGCTGAAGTCAGATGCTTAACTAACTGAGCTACCCACGCGCCCCGAGAGTGAGCTTCTTGACAGGGCTTTGGCCACATCATCCTGGGGCCATGGTCTCTTTCCTTGGAGGGCCCAGCATGCAGCATAGGGGCTGCTAGGAAGTAGGTGTTCAGCTGGGGCAAGAAGAAAACTTTGGGGCTTACTCGAGCTAACTGAAAGAAGTAGATACATCAGTTGTGGTGTGTTGTTTCCTTAAATTGTGTCATTTAAAAAATACTCTTTACAAGAAGTATTCATTTAAAAAATACCAGGGAATTCTAAAACTTAGTTAGTCAAATGGTAGTTATCATTTGTGCCTCAGAAACCATGATTAACGAGGTTTAACATTGGTAACACATCGAACATCATTCTGCACCAGGAAAAACTACAGAAACAGATCATATCAGCAGAGATGAAACAGAACAAGAAGAATTCTCATTTTGACAAAGGCTTGGTATGCTTCAGCAGCAAAAGCAATCATTTATTTTGCTTTCAGAGTAACTTGCCTTTAAAAAAAACCCAGAATTTCTGATGTGGAAAGACCTAAGGATGTAACTAGGTAAGGTTCCTTCCATGATGGATGAGAAAAAGAAGGCTCAGGAAATTCCTCCATGGTGCCCTGGCTGCTAGTGCTGTCCTGGGACCAGAACTTGATTTCCAGTACCTTATCTGTCCTACCCATGTGGCCAGCATGGTAACTTCCTGAAAACTGCCTTCCTGAAACTTGCAGGCAGAGGAGGCCGTGAGCCTGGTGATTATGACAGTGAGAAACCCAGAAGGAAGCCTGAAGAAGCCCGAAGGCCAAGGCTCTTTCAGAGAAAGAGACTACTTTGCTCAGATTTCCTTTCTCTTATAAGTGGCTTTCAATCTCAGAATTGAAATTTTCATTGTTTTTACAATGATTTTACAAATAATATTCCTTACTTAGTATTAATAGTAGTAGTAATGTATTTTATTCAGTTCAGTTTTAGTTTTATTTAATTTAATAGTAATAATTTATTCCTTATTTGGTATTCAAAGAAACCAAGTTATGTTTTGTGTTTTTTTTGGTTTTGTTTTGTTTTCAGCTAGTATTGCTCTAAATGAAAGAGATCTCAGTTAAATGCAGAATATCCCTCCTACCTCCCAGCCTCGAGTGTTTTCTCTTCTTGAGCTTTCAATTTGTGGTTTAAAAGATAAGAACATAGATCATAGAACATCGGAGCAGCTATGTAACCCTTTATCCCACTGTGGAAAAGTGAGAGCAGGAGGAATAGGAGATATCCAAATTTCATGGATGGAGTAATAGTGAGGGTAAGACGTAGAGCCATTTCTCCTAATTCTTTTCATCAGTGTTCTTTGAACCCTTCAGTGGCTCAGGCTCTCCCACTGGGAGGCTTGCTCATAGATCTGAGATGCAGTGGATAAGAATACTGCTGTCCTCACTAAATGCAGAGAGACTCCACTGTAAGTTAGTTTATCCTCTTACTTTTTTAGAAAAATTATTTATTTTTTTCAGTAATCTCTACACCCAACATGGGGTTTGAACTCTTGGCCCAGAGATCGAGAGTCTTATGCTTCTCTGACTGAGCCAGCCAGGTGCCCCTATTCTCTTAATTTTGATATCCTGCTCATGGGGGTTTTAACTAGCCCGCCATGATCTGGAGGGAAACATCCTGAGATGGGCTTTCCAATCGCTGTGGCAGTTTGTGATTAGCAGTGACTGCTGCCTATGGTCCCTAAAATCAACTCACTTCCCATTCTCTACTCCTATAAGTGAAATCAAGTAGAACAAATAAGAACTCAACAAAAGTCCACTCTACATTAACATTGAACCACAGAACACTTGCTTCCTTTCCTCTCTACCAAACACACACATACACACACACACACACACACACACACACACACACACACGTGTGTGTGTGTGTATGCATGCACATGTATGCATACACACACATGCACAGTCCCACGCTTGCTCTGCTGGCAGTACGTGTGCAGCAAAGTGGTAAAGAGTGTGAAAGCCGAGTTCAGGCTGCCTGGGTTCAATTCCACCTCCACCCTTGATTTGCTGTAAGACTTTGGGAAATTATTTAATCTTTCCATGCTTTTTTTTCCCTCATCCTACAAAAAAAGCTTGGTTTGTCTCAGTTTTAAATGTAAAATTGATGTCTTTTACCTGCACTGAATAGAAGCTAATCAAGCTTCAGCATCATGGGTACCTCACTTGCACAGACCCTCTCATGGCCCTGGGAAAGGCCCTAGTAATGTGTTCACATGTTCATAAGTTTTTGTAAATTTGTAAAAATAAGAAATTTGAGCACAATTGTTTAAGATTGCTGGTTTTTTCCTTTGTGTCATCTCCTGTGTCAGTCGTCCCCTATGGAAGGACAGTGGAGTTATTTCTGCCATTTTTGGGATCTGGCTAAGAGGAAGTTGAGTTGGGGATGCATTTAATTTGGATTCAGTAGGATTATCATCATGTATGTTTACAGTCCCTTCCAAGTAAATCCTTGTTGCCAATACTCCAACTGCCCATTGTGCTGACTCAGTGGGGGCATGACACAGAAATGAGGGCCAGAGATTGTATTGTGCTTTGAACTTATCCCAGTAGAGGAGAAATGTACAGAAATTAGTTTGTGGAAAATTCTTTCAAATTTTACAGCTTGTATGAAATAGAAATGGAGTTTGTCTTTAAATCATATTTGACAATATACCTAAATATTTACATGGCATTAACAATTGTGAGTAGTGAAGCTGAATTAAACACTTTTTAACTATTAATGATTAAACACAAATAAAGTTAGAGGCAACATTGAATCATTTATTTTCTCTTTAAAAAATATTGCAAAATTGTTATATGAAGAAACAATGAAAGTATATACAGACAAATTATAAGGAATAGGTATTAAAGCTGTGTGTGGATGTTGTGATGATTAGGGTATTTGTAATTTTTTTAAACGTGTAATTTGGTCTGATTTCTTATTTTTTTTCTATTTTTTGATATATTTTAAATAAATACTTGCTTGGTAAATAATTTTACATATTCTTGAACAACGGTCCCCCAAGTTGCATAAGCTTAAGGCCACACAACACTTGGCTATGTTCCTATAGTTGTTCAAGAGATTGAGGGATTAAGGAAGACGCTTTCTGGGCCTCATTGTTTCCATCTGTAAAGTGAAGATGGGATGAGATTACTCCTGAGTACCTCCAAGGATCCTTCTATCTCTGAAGTTTCGTGATTCTGCCTTCTCTACACAATGACTGGTGTGCTAAGGTCCCCAGATTGCCCTGGAAAAGAACTAATCTAAGAATGATCAATCAGTGTCCTTTCTAGGAATTCCTTGAGTGGAACATATGGGAGGATTGATGACATCTGGATTCTCCAGTGTCTGGTGATCTGAAGTGTATCATTCCTGGGAACTGTGCGGGTGATCAGAGAATTGCTAAAATGATTTGGCATCCTCAGGAAGCTTACGAATTCTACACACCTCTCTGGTTCATTTCATTTAGGAAAGGTATATTTGTTTTCTCATGCTGCATAACAACTTATCAAACATTTTGTGACTTAAAACAACATATTTTTACTACATTCCAGTAGGTCAGGAATCTTGGCACATCTTGGCTGGGTTTTCTGCTCAGGGTCTCACAAGATTGCAGTCACTGCTCTCATTTGGTGCTTGGAGCTCCCTTCCCAAGGTCATTCAGGTTGTTACCAGAATTCAGTTCCTTAAGGCTGTAGTACTGAGGCCCCATCTTTTTGCTGGCTGTCAGTCTTCTCAGTTTTTGCAGGCTGTCCTCCGAACAGTACTACTGGGGGGGGGGCACCTGGGTGGCTCAGTCGGTTAAACGGCCGACTTCAGCTCAGGTCATGATCTCATGGTTCATGAGTTTGAGCCCTGCATCGGGCTCTGTGCTGACAGCTCAGAGCCTGGAAGTTGCTTCAGATTCTGTCTCCCTCTCTCTACCCCTCCCCAGCTTGCACTCTCTCTGTCTTTCTCAAAAATAAATAAACATTGAAAAATTAAAAAAAAAAAAGAACAAATCTACGTGGCTATCTCCATTAGGCAGGTCTCAGTATGGCAGTGTGCTTCTTCAAGACCAACAGGAAATTCTCTTTCCTGCTAAGGAGGAATCTTATACAACATAATATAATCCAAGAAGTGACTATCCATCCTATTCACAGTCCTACTCATGCTCAAGGGGAGTGAATTATATATTAGGGGGTTGGGGAAGCCATCTTAGAATTCTGCCTACCATAGAAAGGAAAAGGCAATATTTTTTAGTTCCAACCATGTACTTCTTTCCTTATGTTCTTTTATTGCTCAGAATAATTCTGTGAGACAGATATGATTATCCCATTTTTCATGATCAAGATAGTAAGACTTGAGAAATCAAGTAACTTTCCCAGACTTAAAGAGACAGAGTGTGGATTTGAATCCAGGTCTATCTGACTTGAAAGCCTGAGATCCTTGCAACATACCCCATGGCCTCAGGAATTATTTGCCTGTCTGCACAGAAGAGCATTTCATGGCCTCTCTGAGCACCTCAGCCACATGGAACATACAACCATCTCATCATGTGCCCTGCTCTTCCTAGGGGCCAGGAATTCATACATACAGGGCATGTGTATGAATTAATTAATACAGTGCATAAGGCACAGTTTAAATGTTAACCATGCTCCCCCCCCCAACTAAAGTTTTAAGTTGTCCAATTTACACTTTTCAATTTAATGTAGCAAATCTTTCTTGAGCTTTCCATGTGAAAAGTAGCTGGGGGCATAAAAATAAATCAGAAATATGTTCTGATCAATGGTTTTCATAAAGACCATCATGGCAGAATATATGGAGCACAGAATACAGCTGGGGGGCCCAAGCTCAAGTGCTTTCATTTACCAGTCACTTCAACTTTTTAATCCGCAGTTTTTCCTCTATATAATTGTCTTATAAAGACACTTAGGAGGATCAGATGGAATGATTTATAAGACAACATATTGTTAATTGAAAATTATTGCTACTCAGGTCTTATAGAGTAATACATACAGACTATTCAAGGGAAGCATGAGTCTCCTGGACTGGGGGGACTTGGGAGGCCCCTTGGATGAGACTGAATTTAGGATGGGCCCTGTTTATATGTCTCAAGACCCTTTGAAGAAAATAAGGCTTATGTAGAATGGGGAAAATACTTACCATTTAATTTCACCATATTTATGGAAATATCTCTGGATGTTGAGTCATTTCCTTGGTATTGGAAACCTGTGTTTCATATGCAGCCCTGACCCATTTAATTACTTAAAATTCACTGGGTGCCTTACTGTAATTATAGTGATGATCACTTAAGTGACTTTCAGTTTGAGGACCCCCACACACAACATTTTTAAGCACAGTTTTTTAAAATTTCCAAGCTCAAATTATTTTTCAAAGAAGAGGGGTTTAGGGGCACCAGGGTGGCTCAGTCAGTTAAACGTTTGATTTTGGCTCAGGTCATGATCTCGCAGTTCATGGGTTCGAGCCCCACATCGGGTTCTGTGCTGACAGCTCAGAGCCTGGAGCCGGTTTCGGATTCTGTGTCTCCACCTCTCTCTACCTTTCCCCCACTCACGCTTTGTCTCTCTCTGTCTCAAAAATAAATAAACATTAAAAATTTTTTTTTTCAAAGAAGAGGGGTTTAAAATCATTTCCTTCTCAGTATCTTGCCTTGAATAACACAAATAATAGTAGAACTGATACCTACCCAAGTAAGACAATGTATTAATGTAAAAGCAAAGGAAAAGAAATGGATAAACAAACAAACAAACCAACGAACACAGAATTGGTTTTGTTTTGTTCTGTTTAAGCACAACACTGGAGGTTTTCTCTCTATATATTCCTCCCTCGCCGTATTAGGAAGGGCTTCTTGGAGGAAGTGGTTTGGAAGAAGTGGGTACTGTGATCTGAATGGGCAGAAAGGAGAGGCTGCTCAGGTCAGGGGAACTAACACAAGCAAGGTTGTTGTGCATTGGGAGGAGGATGCTGTCTGGCAAGGAGAAAAGGGTAATGGGTCTTATCTGAACAGGGTACTGTGGGCAAAAGATACCTCAGTGCTTTATAGGTTGAAGCACTTTATCCGTCATCCCATAACAACCAGAGCAGGAAAGCAGCGGGTATGTGCTCATCCTGCTCTTACACGTAAGGCAATGGATGCACAGAGATGTCTCGTGCCTGACAGGAGAGCAGGGCTGTTTGTCTTGTTCATGGCTTTACTCCCAGTGCCTTGCACAGTGCTTGTCCCCAGGTGGTCAGAAAATGTTCGTTGATTGAATGAGTGACAAGGTATAGAAAAATGGAGGTAAGGAGGTCAAGAGGAATCTATTGTAATAATGAAAATGTGTTTTCTGATGTCACATTGATCTTTGCGGGATGCTATGATAGACTCCTAAGGATTAAACTTTCCCCTGGTGGGGCACCTGGGTGACTCAGTCAGTTAAGCGTCTGATTCTTGGTTTTGGCTCAGGTCATGATCTCATGGTTTTGTGAGTTTGTGCCCCACACTGGGCTCTGTGCTGACAGCTCAGAGCCTGCTTGGGATTCTCTCTCTTCCCCTCTCTGTCACTCCCCTGCTCTTGCTGTCTCTGTCTCTCTCAAAAATAAATAAACTTTAAAAAAATTACACTTTTTCCTCTGGCAATTTCTTACCGCTAATAGCATGCCTTTTCTCTGTGATACCCCATAAAGATGGGAATCCTGACTCTTTGCTTCTTTATATTGCATTTTGTCATTTTTTTTCATTAGAAAGGCCATTCTTAAAGTTCCATAAAAAATCCACGAAAGATGGGGTGACTGGGTGGCTCAGTCAGTTAAGTGCCTGCCTCTCGAATTCTGCTCAGGTCATGATCTCACAGTTCGTGAGTTCAAGCGCCACATCAGGCTCTGCACTGTCAATGCGTTGCCTGCTTGGGATTCTCTCCCTCCCTTTCTCTCTCTGCCCCTTCCCCTCTTGTGCTTGCTGTCTTTCTCTCTCTCTCCCTCTCTCTCTCTCTTTCTCAGGATAAATAAATAAACATTTTAAAAAAAATCCATGAAAGAGATACCAGTGTTCTCAGTGAAATGTAAACACTGCATGTTGAGTAGATTACTGAATGCTTCCACTGCTGTGGACCACATGGGCTCCCCTCACATACCATGCATCCTCATGCTGGTTTGTCCAGGAAGTTCCCCTCCTCTTCTTCCACACTATCACCTGTTCATCCATGTCCTGTTTCTCCTTTAAAAATAACCTATATTGGGGAAAGGACTTTCTTGTTATACTTTTAAAACTTGCTCATTATAGAAAATGTAGAAAATACAGAAAAATATGAAGACAAAACATAAATTTTTCATAGAGTTACCAAATAGAGATTAGTACCGTTGATATTTGCTGTTGGCACATCTATTTATAGAAGTTTATTTTTCCTGTATACGCATCTATATAATAATCGAGGCATGTATTTCCTATATGTAAACTCACATATAAATTCTCATGCATAGATAATATACGTGCAATATGCAATTTTACATAAAACAGAGATGTATGAATTATACAGTTTTGCATTTCACATTTTCACAAAGTGTATTACATTTCCTTTTTTATTTGATTTGGTAATATGATTTTTAAAGATTGTTTCTTTGTGTATATAACATGCTTTTTAACTCTTAATTTTTGTTTAGATATTTAGGTTGTTACCTTTTCACAACATCTCTCACATGTTTCAAATTGTCTTGTCTTGTAAAGTGGTTGAACCCACCTTACCTCCTATCTACTGAGCATGCCTCACTGTGCCTGGCCAACTCTGGTCTTGCCTTTTGAAAACGTGATCTAAGAGTTCATTTTAAATTGTAGTAAGAATGTGTCTTTTTTTTAAGTTTATTTTTATTTATTTTGAGAGAGAGATAGAGGAGGGCAAGGGCAGGGAGGGGCAGAGAGAGAGGAAGAAACAGAATCCCAAGCAGGTTCCATGCTGTCAACACAAAGCTCAATGTGTGGTTCGAACTCACAAACCATGAGATCGTGACCTGAGCTGAAATCCAGAGCTGTACGCTTAACCAACTGAGTCACCCAGGTGACCCAGGAATGTGTCTTATTTTTAAGGCTTGGCTTTACTGTCACCTCTTCTTCCATCTGAAGTTTCCCACAGCACTTTGAACAAGATCATATTTTTTTATTCTGTAGCATGATTATCAGTTAAGTTTTGTTATCTCCATTAGACTCTCAACTACTTGAAGGCAAAGATAATTATTCATTTTTGTGTCTTTCCTAGCACTTAGGGCAGGGTTTGGAGCATAACAGGTTTCAATAAACATTGAAAGTTGGCTGCTGAAATAAGTCCTTTGAGGAATGGGAATGAACAGGGAGAGAGCACAGGCAGGCAGAAGTGATCTCCGTGGTGCTGTTGGGTGGGTGCTGATGGAGGCCTGCATGAGGAGCTAGCAGTGGGAGTAGAAAGGAGACAATAAAGAGACAATGTGCGGATAACATTGAGTGAAGCATGGCTGTGTGCAGATGTGTGGGCACTGAGCTCAGGGTATGTGAAGAAGACAGACAGTCAGACAGAATGCCAGCGCTCCTATTTAATGACCAGGTGGAGGTTAAGGCTGTTACCTGATAGTTGATGGGGCAAGTTAGTTGATGGAGCCAGTTTGACACATCAAGTCTAATGTTTCACCCACATTTCTTGATAATAAAAAGAGTAGTCTAAGTTATACTTTATAATAATGATATATTGAAATTCACATATGTAAATAATTTATAGCCTTTATGAAGTAAAAAAATTTCTGAAGTCATTTTTTTAATGAGTAGAGTTGGCATTGGCTAAGGCTCAGGCTAACCTGTTTAGAGGTGACAGAGATGTTAAAATTAAGAAAGGGTGGTGTTAAGACCAGAGCACATTCAGGTGAGAGAGGAGAGGTCTCAGGAGGTTGTGATAGTCTATCAGTGGAGATTTTCAAGAATCACCTGTCACATGATGAAGAGTTGGACAATTTGGACTTCCAACCCCAGGATTCTGTGATTCTATCACAACTATTTTCTATTCAGCAGGTTATATATTCTGAACTGATTTGTCACATTTCCCTTGTCATTTTTTATCCTAAGAAGTAGAATAACGGTGTAAAGACATGAAGACAGCATCTTGATTTTCATCGCTTTTCTAGACATATTCACATTAGAAATACAGATATAAACCTGTGGTATATACCTTTAAAATTCTCCTTCCCACTTTTTCTTTTAATATAGTTTTACCAACAGGGAATAAAGCTATTTTGCTTCTCCCCTTTAGCTAAGATCTAATCAGCTCCTTTCTATTTTGACTTCTAAGAAAATCAACCTGCTACAAACCTTGAATTGAAGTGTTTCACCTTACCGCTTACAAGTGCCACCAGCTTCTCTATTCAGGCCCCAGCTTCTCTGTAAGTCTGAGGTTCATTGTGGCTGGTAAAGGCAGCATTTGCTTTTGTTAGAGTGATCCAAGTAATTTCTCCATCCAGATCTCCTTTGTGCTGGAGTTCTCAAGATAACTCATATGTCATCATCCATTCCTGTGCTCCTTCGGCTTACAGGGTTTCTTCCAAGTAATGTTTGGTGCTTGGGGAAAGCAGTTTGACTCCACTGTGGCTTGGGGCTTACAGGAAACCTCAAATATCTCTTGAAATAAAGAAGTGTTCAGTGGAATTTAGAAATTATTGATATTGGGCACAGTCCTAACTGTTCGAAAAACTCAGAAATTCAGCTAGCAAATTCAGATGCCCCCATATACTGGTTATGATATAGAAGCAGATTTCTTGATTCTGTATCGATATGCATCTTGTCTTTCCTTACCTGTACTCACTAAGACTCACCCAGCACTAACCTCCTGATAGTATTTTCTATTAAAAGATAGCAGTTAGTAAAATGCTTTCCTTCTTTCCTCCTTTCATCTGGAGCCAAATACATAACCTTACACATAACAGGACCTAAATAAATGAATCGAATACCTTCTAGCCAACTTGTGTATTACTCTGAGAAATATTTGTATATTTTACAGTAACTATTTAGAATGTGGTAATCGGAAACCAAATCAAAGGGTGGAGTGGAAATTGTTTCAGGCATTTCATTTCAAGGAAGGTTCTAGTTCTTTTTTTCTTAAATTTTTAATAATGGTGAAAAACATATAACATTAAATTTATCATCTTTACCATTTTTTATTTATATATTTTTAAATTTTATTTTAGAAAGAGAGAGTGTGTGAGCCAGGGAGGGGCAGAGGGAGAAGGAGAGAGAGAATCTTAAACAGGTTCCATGCTCAGCACAGAGCCCAACACGGTGGGGGGATCATGACCTGAGCCAAAATCAAGAGTTGGACGCTTGACCCACTGAACCACCCAGTTGCCCCTACCATTTAAAAAAAAAAGAAATTGACGTCTATTTGTTTTTGAGAGAGAGAGAGAGAGAGAGAGGGAGAGAGAGAGAGAGAGAGAGAGAGAGAGAGAGAGAGAGAAGGGGAGGGGCAGAGAAAGAGGGAGACACAGAATCCAAAGCAGGCTTCAGGCTGCAAGCTGTGAGCACAGAGCCAGATGCAGGGCTCGAACTCACGAACTTCGAGATCAGGACCTGACTGAGCCACCCAGGAGCCCCGCCCTATCACTTTAAATGTTCCATGCAGTAGTGTTAAGTACTTTATATTGTGCAAGGGAACTCTGGAACTTTTCCAACTTGCAAAACTAAAACTCTATACCTACTGAACAACTTCTCATTCCTCTTCTCCAAGCCCCTGTAAATCACCATTCTCCTTTCCATTTCTCTGAATTGGACTACTCTAGGTGCTTCATATGAGAGGAATCATTCAGTGTTGGCCATTTTGTGACTGGCTTGTTTCAGTTGGCATAATCTCTTTAATCTTCATCCATGTTGTAGCATGTGACAGAATTTCCTTCCAGGCTCAATAATATCTCAGTATATGCATATACCACACTTTGTCTATTCATTCATCCTTTGATGGACATTTGGGTTGCTTCCATCTTTTGGCCGTTGTTAATATATGAACATGGATGTGCAAACCAAGGCCTGATTTTCAAAGTAATTATCCTACCTCCCCAAATGAACTTATCTTAAAATTCCTAGGGCTATTTAACAAAAATAGCATAGTGGCAGCTGAGATAATTTTATTACCCTGGAAAATCTGTATGTGGCTTTGAAGGAGCCATCTGGAATATCTGTACCTAGGGATATTTATTTGTTTACTTGTTGCAAAGAGTATCTAAAATGCTTTTCACCTCCTTTTTTTCTCCTTCATGGTATTTCTGGCACAATGCACTAGTAGTATTTTTTCAGAATGGCATTAACAGATATCTTTTTGGGGCACCCGGGTGGCCTGACTCTTGGTTTCGGCTCAAGTCATGATCTCATGGTTTTGTGAGTTCGAGCCCGGCATCGGGCTCTATGCTGGGTGTCATAGAGCCTGCTTGGGAATCTCTATCTCCCTCTCTCTTTTCCCCTCCCTCACTCACGCTGTCTCAACCTCTCTCAAAAATAAACTCTAAAAAAATTTTAAAAAACCAGTATCTTCTTAAATCTATAAATATTCTTATCGATCTTAACTCATTTATTAAGATCCACAAACACCAAAGTGTAGGCCATTTTGTGACTGGCTTATTTCACTTGGTATAATCTCCCTAAGCCCATGTTTTATGATTTACAGTGATTAGTCTGTGTGAGGACTGCTACAAATAAGAGTCAGATGTCTTAGGCTTCACCAAGAGGTGAGCCTGACGTCGGCCTCTTCTCCCATTTCCTTCAGTAAACTTGGATATTTCAGTCCAATGTCCATTTGTGAAGATAACCCAAATTATAGATTGAAATTCCCATGCTTATTTAAAATATCATTTGTGTTTTTGTGTTTTTGACACCTAGAGACGGTTATGCACTACCACATTTTAATGCAGAAATGTTAACACTTACCCACACCTACTCTTGTAACTCTCTACAAATGTTACTGGAAAATTCAAGGTGATCACATCATAATAAAAATAGCTACCATTTATTTAACATAATAAATGGCATGAACCATGCCAAGTAATTAATGTATTTTCTCACTTATTATTCAAAATAATATTAGTTTTTTTATTCCCATTTCTAAGGTGACTACCAGACTAAAAGTAATTAACCTAAGGTTCTATAACTATTTAAAGAATCTAAATTTAAAATCAGGATTCTGATTATAAGTCAAACTCTCTCTTATTCCTGAGACATTTGCTTCTTTTGAATCCTAATACTTCTTATGTAAGTGTTTCTCTTTCAAATAAAGCTAAAGATAAAAGTAAATGTGTATACTGTCTTTCCAGCTCTTAATATAATTACTGGGGTGTTACCATCTTTCCTTTGTATTACACTTTTTATCTTCCACAATTCTTAAATAATTTAGGATGTTAACAAGGAATATTACTGTGTATTCCATCTTATGAAATGGGATCATCTCGGGGGTAAAATGGAATATCCATTTGAGTAGCTACAAAGATCTCTAAATTTGAAGTCTAATATATTTTCAGTTGTCTTAGTCCATTTGCGATGATATAACATGAATACCATAGCTCATAACTGGGTAGCTTATAAAGAATAAAAATTTACTTCTTACAGTTCTGGAGGCTGAGAAGTCCAAATTCAAGGTGCCAGCACATTCGATGTCTGGTGAGCGCCTGGTGTCTGATTCATAGTGGTGCCTTCTAACTATAACCTCACGTGGCAGAAGGAAGGAATTAGGAAGCCGTCTGGTGTGTCTTTTAGAATCAGCACCCAAAGTCCCCACCTCCAAACACCACCACATTGGGCATTAGGTTTCAACATACCAATTTTGGCAGGGACACAAACTTTCAGATCATAGCACCTCTGTAGCTTCCTGACTTATCTTTTATTTTATGTTTTTATTTGTTCACTTTTAGATGAACAAAGAAGAGAATCTATTGCTTTTTCCTCAGAAGAAGATATTTTCCAAACAGACTATGGAGGGTACCAGTCTACCACTTTCTTTTATAGACGAGACGTTTATAGAAAGATGTCTTTCTTTTATAGACGAGAGGACTGGGGCCCAGAAAGGGGAAGAAAAGCCCAGGGTCTTAGGGCAGGTTAATGATAGAAGCTATACTAAATCCTGTGTCTTTTTCATATGTGACTTTGGAAAAGCCTGCGATGTTTTTACCTGCTTTTACACTTATGTGGCCACCAAGACTTTTCAATAACATTTGGTGAGAGTATGTGTAACACGTTCAAACTTAGTCTCTTAGAGCTTTGTCTCATGTGCTTTTTTTTTTTTAAGTTCCAAACGCACTGCACGTTTGTACCTTAATGACACCCTCTGGCTCCAAAGCCCTGTCTCATGTGCTTTTTATGCTAATTTATATCCATGTAAGAAAGTAGTAAGACACTTCCATCCTCATATAATTTCTACATATTGAATTTTAGTTTAATGTGATTTAATTTTAATGTAATGAATTGAATCTGATCACCACTAATTCTCTTGTACCACATTTATCCCAATTGCTTTTGTTAAAAGATGCAATAGTATAGAACTTTATTAGTTAAACTGTATTGCAGTCACTTTTAAAGACTTTTCACAGCTTTCTGCTGCTTTGAAGATGAGGCACAAATTCCATAGCAATATATTCTGTTCTCCAGCAATGTGTCGCTGAACTTTCTTTAGAAACTGATTTCTACAATATGTCTCCACATATCTGAATCTTTGAACCCAATGAACTACCAACCAACACTCTTCAAGTGCTGTTCATTCAGTTATTGTTCTGTTTGGTCAGTTTAGTTTTTTTTTTTTTTTAATGTCTATTCATTTTTGAAAGACAGAAGAGAGACAGAGCACAAGCAGGGGTGGAACGGAGAGAGGAAGGGACACAGAATCCAAAACAGGCTCCAGGCTGTGAGCTGTCAGCACAGAGCCCCACGCGGGGCTTGAACTCACAGACTGTGAGATCATGACCTGAGCGGAAGTCAGACACTTAACTACTGAGCCACCCAGGTGCCCCTGATCAGTTAAGTTTTGTTAATCATGAGTTTGGCACATGAGCTCTAATAGTGCACAAGATACACTGGGTCCCTGGGCTAGAGGACTTTACAGCCTAACGCAGTTGTGATGTTAGACACCTTCATGCTTTTCTCTTTTCTCTGTTTGGAAGGCCTTTTTTGGCCCCCTTTCTGGGAGGCCACATCCCACTTATCCTTGAGTGGGAATTTCTCCCATTATTCTTCCTGACAAAACCTTGAAGGTCTCTTCCAGTTGGGAAGAGTGGGGTTCATCTCAGCACAGAGTTTGCCTCTCATTGGTACGTGTTTCATTCTGTCAGCACATAGGATGCCCGATTCATCCACTGGACAGTAAGTTCTCTAAGGGAATAAACAATGTTTTATTTTCTCTGTGTCTCCCACGTGCTGAGCAGTTTGGCTTGTGGTTAAATGCCCAGTGACTGAGGGACGGAGGGATACATAAAATGTGTGGTAGAAAAAAATAGAGGTGCAGATAGATGTAGAAAGAAACAAAAATACATACTTTGGTACTCCTACCAAATCTTCACATTGGCAACAGTTCACATTTCAGC
This sequence comes from Lynx canadensis, assembly GCF_007474595.2. NCBI lineage: Eukaryota > Metazoa > Chordata > Mammalia > Carnivora > Felidae > Lynx > Lynx canadensis. Next base: position 83,264,498 of record NC_044311.2, on the reverse strand, counting down.
CCTTCCCTAGTGCTCTCCTCACCTTAGCATTGAAAGTTACATATACAGGAGCCGCCAGGTGGCTTAGTTGGTTGAGCGTCCAACTTTGGGTCAGGTCATGATCTCAAGGTTCGTGGTTTGAGCCCTGTGTCCGGCTCTGCTGACAGCTCAGAGCCTGGAGCCTGCTTCGGATTCTGTGTCTTCCTCTCTCTCTCTGCCCCTCCCCCACTCGTTCTCTCTCTGTCTCTCTCTCTCACTCTCATAAGTAAATGAACATTAAAAAATGTTTTGTTTTAAATGATTTTGATTTGGGGCACCTGGGTGGCTCAGTGGGTTAAGGGTCGACTTTGGCTCAGGTCATGATCTCACGGTTCGTGGGTTTGAGCCCCGTGTCAGGCACTCTGTGCTGACAGCTCAGAGCCTGGAGCCTGCTTTGGATTTTGTGTGTCCCTCTCTCTCTGCACCTCCCCCACTCACGCTCATGCTCTGTCTCTCTCTCAAAAATAAATAAATATTAAATTTTTTTTTAAGTTACACATACAGGAGTCTCCCGGGTGTCTCAGTTGGTGAGCGTCCAACTTTGGGTCAGGTCATGATCTCATGGTTCGTGGGTTTGAGCCCCGCATCGGCTCTATGCTGACAACTGAGAACCTGGAGACTGCTTCGGATTCTGTGTCTCCCTCTCTCTCTGCCCATCCCCTGCTTGTGTTCTCTCTCTCTTTCATAAATAAGTAAATAAACATTTCAAAAAAGTTACATATACATAAATTTATACACAAAATAGACACACAAATATATAAATACACACACACACACACACACACACATAGGCACATACACTGGAAGTGACCTGTTATAGAGAACAAAGACAGCCATTTACAGGCTCTCCTGACATGTGAGTCAAATTACGTATGTCTAAGACATAGGCAAATTCATGTCTTCACCGATTTCCCCTAAGCTATCGTTGTTTTTAAAGAAGACTTGCAGGCTAATGAACGCTCCAACAATGATTTGCAAATTTTGCATTTAATCTAATCTTTGACTCCAAAGAAGCACAAGGGGTGAACTAATTAAGGACGTTACTTATGTGACTATCAGATGCTACAGCATCCAATACATATATTAAAGGCAGTGACTGCCATGAAATTACCTGGCAGAGGAGATCCTGAGGCAAGGTTAGTGTCCTGCCTTTCAGCTCACATGTGTTCTTGGCATGTGCTGCACCAGGTGTTTTGCAAGCAGTACTACTTGGGGAAGAAAATTCTCATTAGCATCACAAAGAATTCTGCATTTTGATGATACTTGTAGGATTACGAAGAGTACCATAAGTCTTTTATCCTATGCAGTAAACCAGTAAGAGAATTCCTATGGTGCTAAGGAATCCTGTTTTGTTTGAAAAATAGAACTTGGATGAAGAGGATGAGAGGAAGTGGGTGGTGAGACCACAGAGAAGAAAATTCCTACCTTATATGCTAATTGGGGGCTACTGGGGGAAACTGTTAGCACTCCTTATTGAAGATTTTATAAATCTTTTGATCTTACCCAACAGGTAAGTTTAAATGGGGGGAGGGTCCAGAAAGTTCCAAAGAAGGAAATAAAGAATTTCAAAGTAAGATCACAAGTGGAGCACAAATGCCATCATTAATTGTGAATATAACCGTGGCCCACACCCTCAGCAGCCCAATCTCTGCATATGCCTATGTAAATCAGGCATATGATAATAATAATAAATAACTTACTGAGTAGTTGTGAGGATTGAGTGGGAAGTATGATATACATATCTCTTTTTATTTGCTTGTCTTTTTTAAAAGAAACCTAAAATCTGTTCTTCAGGTGAAAAATTAAATCTTCTACTGGGGAGACCATTGATCTTAGAATCGGGAAGCCTGAACTGGATTTCAGGCTAAACCTTCAGTAGCTATGTGACCTAAGCTATGCTACGTCTTTCTCAGTTTTCAATTTCATAATCTTTCAAATGAGGTCATTGGTCTGGATGATTTTTAGGGTCCCTTCCATTCCAGTTCTTATGTTCAGTGATTGTATATAAATCTTTGTAATGAAAGTCTACTATTTTCATGTTCCAAATGGTCTTAAGGGACAAAAAGTTAAGCTGTTTGCCCGGGCTCTCTCAGTAAGCTAACAGCAATTACGCATTAAAATGCAAACCCCCAGAATTTAGTGACTTGATAACTGCATTAAGTTGCTTTTTTAGATACATACTTATATAGTGGCTCCCTAAGACTGAATACTCTGAAAAGAAAATCAGAGGTCGGTATTTTATGGATACTGCCAGTAGAATTCTTTTAAGTCTTACACTATTTTACTGGCTCTAGAAGAATTGGTTAGCGAAGCCATACACACTTTAATTACACAGATTATGCAACAGGGGGCTCTCCAACAAAGAAGAAAATTAGCAAGACACACATTTAGGCCTGATTCTGCTCCGAAAGCAGAGTCAGTCTTGCTCACAATTTTCAAGGCAGTAGAAGTGAGATGCTGTGCTATTATAGGGCTCAGCTAGGAGTATAAACTGAGGGGGGATGTCAGTATTGAGGATTACTTTCTGATTGCAGGACAGCAGTGTGATATTGGATGGTTAGTGCTCTGCCCACAAAGGCAGCCATACCACAAATCATGGTAAGGCATTCTGAGCAAGCTCAGACCTGCCAGCATCCTCTGTGGTGAATTTTTGGACTGAGCAATAATGGAAGGATAGAGAGAGAAAGCTTTGCTCTATGGATGAGAGCTCCACGTGAGAGCTAGAAAGGGTGAATAGAACCAACGTGGTCGAGTGGAGAGGACATCCCTTTGGAAGGCAACAGATTTAAGTAAGCCCTGCTTTTTTCATTAATAGCTATTACCTTGACTACTTGAATTTACTCCTCTTTCAATGTTTTCTGTAATCTAGAATAATAATCATATCTATCATGCTTATCCCACAGGATAATTGTGAGGATTGAATGCTTGAAAAACACTTAAATCGTAAGACGGGATATGACTTTTTCTCAAGCAGATCGCTCAGTTCATACATATCTTTAGCTATTTAGAAGAAGAAAGCATGGGCCTGCTTCCAACCTTTCCTACTTGAGAGCATTTTTCATATCACGCTTGCCTGCCCTGCCAAGTACCTCTTTCCTTTTCCTATGGGACAATAAAGAAGAACTGCCACAACCAGCACCATCACCAGTAAGTCACCCCTTCCTTCTCCCTCACCACCGCCAGCACCACATATCTGGGAGGGGACTGATCTGTTAGTAAGAGGCTGGATCCAGACTTTCTGTGTTCAAATCCTGGCCATTCTCTTTACTGGTGGTATAACCTTAGCTGAGTTGCTTAACTTTTTTTGTTCCTCTGTTTCCTTGTTGATAATAGTAATACCCGTATTGTGGGGTTGTTATGAAATTAAGTAATTGATCCATATAAAATGCTTAGACTTAGCACTCAAAAAGTATTTGCTTTCATTATCATTGCCTTTATCCAGAGTTATAGAGAGGTGCTTTGTGGTAAAAGATAACTGGTCAGGTTTAGTTCTTCTGGAGACTGAGCATGGTTGAGGGATGAAGGATAGCCAATCACTCTTTTTTTTAGTTAACCACCCTGAAGTTACTTAGGAAGATAAAGGGAATATCCTAGTTTGCTTCTTATGATTAATATGATGTGGTGAGCATTATAATTAGAGCCACAGAATTTTAGAGAGAGAAGGGAACTCAATAATCAGCTTGTTAATCTCATTCTAAGAATGGGAAAATAGGTACATAGAGAGGAGGAATAATTTGTTCAAGGTTCCATATTGAGTAAACAGCATGAGAATGAGATTTCAGGTCAGACTAGGAGTAAGCCTATTAGAACATACTGCTTCTGTTGACTCTCATCACTGTAGAATTCTCTTTCTTTTTTTTTCTGAATGATTACAAATGTGCTTATTAAAAGCCATCTAAAATTTCTGGATCTATATAGACATGGCATACAAGGAAGAAAAAAACAACCTATGAAGTCCAACTGTGATGAAAATAGCTTTATTTTGTTTTGTGCCATCCTCACAAGTAACAGAACACTTCATCATTTCTCATTATTCCTCCACTTCCACCCACTTAGAGACAGAGGGACCAAGTTTGAACCCAAATTGGGAGAATTTGGCAGCTTCAGAGAGTATCATTGGATTGAGGTCATTTATTATCATGACAGTCTTTGCTACAGGTACTAGTATACTTTTCTTTTCAAGTAAGTGGCCACATTGAAAATACCTGGTACTTTAGATTATATACTATTTTTCTTGTTGCTTAGAATCCCTAAAATTAAATGTCACTCCTGGTTCCAGGACCATTCCAAAAGTAATCTTCCATTAGAAGATTCAAAACATGATGATCATCTGCTGTTCTTTTTAAAATTTCTCATCTTAAGATGAGTACACTGATATACAGAGGTTAAACGACCTTTCTGTGGTCACATAACTCTCTTCTCAAAAATATCACCTAGCAGGACTCATGCTTACTCCCAAATTTTGAAGATAATACTGTGTGTGCAGTAAGTTAAAAATTGCCAAATCAGGCAACAAGATGGCTGCCTTTCAAAATCCCTAACGTCACATATATGACAACTGTCGATCCACCATCTCCCATCTCTCCATCTTCCTTCTTGTGTTTTGGAACATTGAATTGAGAAATCATTTTGTAAGAATTTTTCTCAGTTTGTACTAAGTTTTCTCAAATTAGTTTTGAGTTTTCCAGAGTTGTGATTCTCCTTTTTCTTTCTAAAAAATGAAATCAAAGATACTATATTAAAAGCTGTGAATGTGTACATAGATTTAAATATGTCTTTCTTTCCACCATAAATTGAATCTTCAGATTTTTCTATGATTACTGATAGTAGAAATGGTAGATCTTGTAGCAGACAATGGCAACGGGAGGCCAGTGTAACTATTTGCTTTCCATATTCTTCGTTACGAGCCTAACAGTTTACCCACAAAAGACCTTCTGTACAGGGAACCTTACTAGAGTTCCTAATACTATTCTTTGCCTCCTAATCATTTCCCTTTGGCTCTCTGTTCACCTTTAAGCTATTAGCTTTTGGTTCCTTTAAAGTCTCTTGACTCAAATGGGATCTTTCCTACACAGGAATCCAGAAGGACCGGTGACCATCCACTATCATTTTGACTAACACTGTAGGGGCTTTGACACTAACCTTTCCTGGGAAGCTTTCCTCACCTGCATTTTAATAGGCTCATGTTTTCTTTTCCTCACTGTAGAACACTATACCTCATTGGAACATGATCATTTAACCTCTCAAGTGTTCATTAAGAAGCACCCCCCTTCATCGGCTATGTCCTATTAACATCATATAAAAGAAATGTTAGCCCTATGCTTTCTTCATATGGCTATCTTGATATTCTTTCCCTGTTTCCTTGAATCTTACATTGCTCCTTTCTCCATTCTACCATCATTTTTTTTTTCACTAGCAATCAGTGTTACCATTCATTCATCCTTACCTTTTCACTTTCTTAAAAGAAAGATTTGCCAAGTTTTGCCTTGGATGCAGCCTGTAGTGGTTTTGGTTCATTCTCTACCCCAGCAATACCAACTGTAACCATTTTATAGAAAGTGCATCTCAGCTCTTGAGCCCTCCTCCTGTGGTATTGCTCTTGACTTGAATGCTTCTGATGATGGGAAGCTCACGTCCCCATTTTGTGAAGCCATCTGTTTCAGGGCTGGTCTGCACTTTTTTATATACCACTGCTTAACTGAATCCAAGTTTGCCTCTGGATGCACAGGATACCTCTTTCTTTTTTTCCAAGAACTCTTTTAGATGCTTGAAGATAGACATCATTTTCCTCATCTTTTCTTTCCCTGGCTCTCGTTATTAAACTAGTGCTTCAAATGAGGCCATGAACATCAGGAAACAAATAGTCTGGATGCCTCTGACTTAGATTCTGAGTGGCCTTATTTCATGGGTTATCTTGACTTTTTTAACACTTCAAGAATATAAATGGTTTCCTTATTAATTCATAGTGTGGATTCTTCATCTAAAAACAGTCATGAAGGGAGCCTTGGATTTGGAGTCAGCTAAACTCGATTTCGATTCTTGACTGGACCCATACTTCAGACAATTATTTAACCTTTTTGACCTTTAGTGTTCTCATCATACATGTGGATAATAATGTTGACCTTACAGGATTACCATGAGGATTAAGTAATATAACCTGTATTGAGCCCAGCACTCTGCCTGGTGCATTACAGATGCCTGATAAATTTTAGTTTCCCTTCTCTTTCCTATACTGTTCTTCCTTTCCTTCAAATATTTTTAATCTATACCTTGAACATAGTTTTCAGTTGATATTTTTGGAGGGTTCAAACTAAAAGGCATAAGATTTGCCTGAAATTAATAAGGACTCTGTAAGGAAAACCTAATGATTGCTTGACTAAATGAAAAGACTTTATCAAAGGCCAGTGTATAATAGAGGAAATCACAACATGAAGAGTAATTTGCAACTAACATCCAGATAACTTGATATGATTCACTGTCTGGAGCCCACAGCTCCAGACCAGTATTTAGGAGCCCCTGTGAGATTGTATTCCTGTATGGCCTGATTCTATTTGGTAGGACATCTCTTCTTTTGAGAGTCAGAACAACCTTAAGCCTGGATGGATTTCTCAAAATCCAGGGACAGGAGAAAAAGGCATACCTTCTTCCTGGAGCTTTAAATGCAACTTCTTAGGCTCAGGGTTTTGTTTGTTTCTTTGTTTGTTTGTTGTTTTTTAATCTGATACCTGAAACTATGACTTTCTACTAACTTTGGAGAGTAACCCTTCCCCTCAGGAGAATGGTGTGGGTTTCCTCTAGGATTTTATCAAGATAACATCATCAGAAAACAGTTCAATGTCTGTGCTATATATACAAAGGGTATAAGGGAAATATATTTCCAGAATAAGACCATGCATTTTCTACTATAGTTATCAGACATTTGTTTCTTTTTATTATTATTATTATTATTATTATTATTATTATTATTATTATAGTTACTACTTAAATGATGCTATCAGAGACTCAAGGCAATATCACTATTAATAAAAGTATCCCTCAGGTTTTCTCTAAGGTAAAATTTGAGACTATTTTTATTTATCCTGAACATTTATTATTTTCAAGTTAAAATTAAATCAGCACGCAATTCAGAGTATCTCCTCTAGTCAAAGTACTAGCTCCTTACAAGAACAGAAAATGTAAATCATGATTCCCTCTCCCAAATTCTATTTCTATTTTTTTAAAAAAATGTTTATTTATTTTCAGAGAGAGGAAAGGAGAAAGAGCAGGTGCGCAAGCATGCACAAATGCAGTGAGGGGCAGAGAGAGAGGGAGAGAGAGAATCCCAAGCAGGCTCTGCACTGAGCACAGAGCCTGGTGCAGGGCTAGACAGCATGAGCCTGTGAGATTGTGACCTGAGCCAAGATCATGACCTGAACAAAGATCAAGAGTCGGGCGCTTAACCAACTGAGCTACCCAGGTGCACCCCAAATTCTGTTTCTAATCTATATAGAATATACTTGGAATATTTTTGAATAATGAAGTCCAGTTATTTTAGCATGAAGTCAACATTCAGTCCCTGACTTTTGTCCTCAGCAAATGATAAATGCATCCAGTTACTTGTCTTTTAAAGGCCAGTTATGGCTATTTCCTTGTCTTGTCTCTTTTTAGAGATGAGAGAAAGAACTGTCAAAATGAGAAAGGAAGGAATCTGTTTTCCTTTATTGCATTCTTAGCATATTCAATTAACCAGAGACAGCATTCTAACTTACTTTTAAAGAAGTCTCTTTTCTAATGGTTTCTAGCTGATTGCAATATTTATAAATTATCTAGAATAGGTAATGACTGCTAATGACCTAATGAGATCTCTTCTATCTAACACTAGAATTTGAATACCAGTATCCTGTCCAAAACATTACAAAAATATTGCTCCTTCTTGTTTTAAATACTGTTTAAAAAATACTTAGACAATAATCTTATCCTTTTCTATGTAGCTTAATACTGAAATGAATATTTACATCTATCTATCTATCTATCTATCTATCTATCTATCATCTATCTATACTGGCTTACATTTCATGGACACACAGTCATGTATACCAGTGGCCCCTTGATTTTATGTTGCATATGCTGGAGCAGTGTGAAAAATTAGGCACAGGGGATAGTTTTATGTGAAAAATATTTTTAAGTGAATGACTAAGAATTTTACTAAATTCTTTCATTTACTACTCTGGAATTCTTGAACATTTTCTTGTTTGCCTTCCCAGTATTCTGAAAGGAAGCTTGCTAAATATTTTTTAATTTTTTGAGCAATTTTTCTTATCCTAAAATGTGAATTTAGAAAATTTTGATGAAAGATGCTGTATTTTCATCCATCCTTCCATCTACTCATTGACTCATCCATTTAGTCACTCATTCATTTGCTCATTCATATTTTTCTTAGTTTTAAAACTTAGTGCTATTTTTTCAACATATTTTAACTAATCTAGGTCCTACTTAGTAGTCATATTATAGGCAAATAAACTTAGGTTTAGGCAGGCTAAGTAACTTCATGCAAGGACAAATTATTTACTCTAAATTACATACTCTTTCTACTTTACATTTTATTTTTAGAGAATTCTAAAAACTTAGGACAGGAAATGACCTTACTGGTCACCTTGTCCAAACTCTCATTTGATCCCCTGACAGTTTTCCCTAACCACTGTGTATATTTCAGTTATTTCCAATAAAATCGTACTCAATATCAAACACCCATGAGCACAGGACCAGTGGGATGTTTCACTAATCATTATTTCAGAGCACCCAGGGCTAAGTGCATACAGTGGACAAAAATATGAATTTGTTACAATTTTCATAATACAGTTTGAGTGTCAGTCATGTGCTGAGTGCTATATGTGACTGCTACTTCAACAAGATCCATTCCTTGAAATTTTTGGATCTAAAATTAGAAATGAGAGCTACTAGGATGGTCCATGAAGACAGCCGCTCAGTAAAGATGGCTGGCTGACAGCATGGATATTAAGATTATCAAGCCATTTTAAGATAATTTTGATCATACTCTGAGAGTTTAAAAGTTGACTACTTATTTTACCTGATGTCTATGGTCTCTTTTTTCTTTCTTGTTATATTCCTTCTTTTCTGTGAGTGAGTGTGTGTGTGTGTGTGTGTGTGTGTGTGTGTGTGTGTGCATGTGAAAGAGACAGAGAGAAAGGGAGAGAGAGAGAGAGAGACAAAATGAGACAAAATGAGACCAAATGAGACAAAATGAGAGAAGGAGAACAGAACGAAAACTATAGACCTAATTATGGGGGATGGGAGTTGCTTAGCACAGGAATCTAGGTACCATGTTCCCTCTTAGGCTATCAGATTTTAATAGATGGACTGAATTTAGGCAGATAACTGCAAAGGGTATTGATAAAGAAAAATGATCAACTTGGAAATGTGGAAGCTACCCCTGAGTTAGCTGAGTTTGTTTTTTGAGATAAGAATAAATGTTTTATTTTTTACTTAAGATGGATAGATGGATGATTAATTACTTCATTGATGAATTTATCCCAGAATTTATTGAACATCTGCCATATACTAAATACTCTTTTAAGCAGTGGAGATAGGAAAGTAAGCAAAACAATCTCCCTCTCCTTGTGGGTTTTATATTCTAATGGGATCTTCTAGCTACATTTCTTTCTAGAAGGAAGAGGTATCACTGGATCAGTGACAGTGGAAATTAAGAAGGGGCTAAAACAATGATGAGTCAATGGAAGCAGGCTTTCTAACATCCTCAATCCAGCTAGGAAAGAAGATAACCAAGTGCCAACCATGAGGTTCAAGCCAAACTAATGAATACTTTTTAGGAATAAGAATGGAAGGAAAGTAAATTTATCCTTTTATAAATTTCTCCAATTCCTATTTTTATTTAGTTTTCCTGGAGTTTCTTACGAAGCTCAACTTGAATTACTGAACAAAGGAGGAGGTCACAATCTCAGACTGAAGGGTATCCTTTCATGACCAAGGGAGGGAACATCACCGCACCCCCCCCCCCTCGCCTTAGCTCCCCAGGCCAGAGAGAAATACAAGCTGTGGAAAGAGAAGATTTGGGACACTTGAGTCCTTTCCCTTGCAATATTGAATGATCTCTTGAAGGTCATTTATGAGATGTGAAACCCTGCTAGTGAGTACTAGAGATTGATGGATGAAAGGACATTTAACATTCCCATTTTTTTTCTGTGATCTTAGTTAGGACATGAGAGACACTGAGCTCAGAAGGCCTAGATTAAACTCCTAGATCTTCACTCATCTGTTGTGTAACCTTGGGGGAATTTCATCACTTATTTGAGTCTTAGTTTGTCTGTAAAACTGGGTTATTATTATCACCTTAACTCTTTGCTGAAAGTTATTAGGAGTCTCACTGAGATAATACATAGGAAGGTGATTTCTAAACAGTAAAAGACTATCAAAATGCAAAGGATATTCACATTCTTGTTTTGTTAATTTTATTACATGATTATAATTATGCATGGTATCATGTTTTTATTGACATCCAGTACAACACAGAGGATAAAAGGGAAGTTCTGGAAATAAATTTCATGGGTTGCATTTGAACTTTACCAGATCTTAACTGGGTGACCTTGATTAAGCAACCAAACCTCTTTATGCCCCAGATTCTTCGTTTATAAAATGAGGATAAAGACAGAACCTACCTCATAGAGTTGTTATAAGGATCCAATGTGTCAATATTTGCAGTGCACTTAGAACTGTGCAGGGTGCTTAGCATTCGTTCATATTAGTTGTATCTTATATTTCTTATCAAAACAGACATTCTTCAAAACACTGACAGTTTCTCTACTTGGGCAATAAGGATACCACTCTTACTCTATATCATAGAGAACAGTTAAATCAATTGTCTTTCATATTTTGAGAAATGACCAAAACCAGACAAACATATAACATGTAGAAATTCGATTGAACTATTGAATAAAGAACCACAAATAAATTTGATGTGTACAGGAATTCGCACATTCTTAGAAAATAATTGTTTATATTGCAACCTATCTTTACCAACATCTGACAGAGAAAAGCAAAAGGAAATGGAAGTACAGCTACCTCATGGGATAAAATTCAGGGAGAAATTCTTCTGCCCATCAAGCTTGCTGTGTCAGAGCCCAGTGAGCTCATATTCACCAAGCTTTGAGTCAGGGGCCTGATCTCAGAGCAGAATGATGTATGAGCAGAGTTACATTCCTTTGTGTTCCTAACAGACAAGGACATTGACAATATTCCACTAATGAAAATTTTGTTTGCCATTAACAATGTCAAGGTTAATCATTCATTTCAAGTAGATCCAGCCTTTGTTAAATACATTATGTCCAGGAGTGAATGATGATGTGTATGAATCACAAGGTATGTTTTTCTGTTTTGGGAAGTCTGGGTTTTAGGGCAAGGACTTGATTTAAATGGATATTTTAATGACAGCATGCTCATTCTAATACTTTACATTATTATCATATCCTTGAGCCTTGTGGTGGCCCACTTAGATAGATACTGCTAGTGTCATGGTCACTGACCTGTTTTGCAGATGTGGTTGAGAGAGACTGAATAACTTGGCTAGTAGTATCCAGCTAATAGGTGATTAAGAGTCAAATATGATCATGACCACATGTATTGTAAGCTTGTTGAGGACAGGGAGAATGTAGAGGGGTACAGGGTTCCCCTTGGTAACTGAAACAGAGCCTTGATGATACTCTGTGCTCAGACAAGTTTTCAAGTGCATGACTGCGATAGTCCTAACAGTTTGATATGGGAATTTGAAGGCTTGGCCTGTGAATAAGAGAAAGCTTTCTTAATGTTCTGTGTTTTTTTTCCTTTTAAAACATGGAGATGATTAAGACTGTCCATGTTTTATTTGCTTGAGTGGAGATCAGAAGTATAAATACAACTCTATAATTATTCTTTCCATTTATATTGGCAACTTTCTCCAAAGTAATTAAAACTTCTTCCACCTATGATGTCATCAGAATTGTAAAGGGAAATTCTCCAGTTGTTCAAAGAAAGATAGCATAATATTAAGTTATTGATATCTCTGAGATATTGCCCTCTAAAAAATCTGATTGTTTTGCCTAAATCATCAGTAGACTGATTAAATCTCATTCCTGCCACCCAAATACTTCCTTCCATGGAGGAAGATTTCTGACATTTCGTGGCCCAGCTAGGAAAGTTATGATTTCTAGATATCAAAAAACTAACTTAAGTATTGCTTCTGGGCTAAACCGCTGTATACCTTGGTCCTAGATATCTTCTCAAAGGTCCCCATACTTATGTCTTCCTCTCATTGGGGAAATGGAGTAAATAAAGTAAACAATGTTCGGGATGACTTATAGGGCTAAGCAGCTAAAAAAGCACGTTGACAACGGCTGCAGAACTGCAAGAAGAAAAGTAGAGTCTTTGTTGTTTAATGGACTCGAAAACACCATATTCTTTTAATAGAGATCTAAGACAGGAATAGTGTCACTCTCAGAGAGCTCACATGTGTTGTTTTTATTTTGTTCCTTAAATGCCTGACTTGATGCTGGCATGTCAGGACAAAGAAGAGAACTTCAAACAAGTGTTGTCTGCTTTTTCATCTCTTGCCAATCACCCTCTTCTATCCTGTACTACTACATTGTTTACCTTCTGCATCAAAGCATCTTAATTTCTCATAAACTTACAGAAAAAAAAAACCCAACACTACTCAATGATTAGAGAACACACATCCTCATCCTTGGCTTTTAGGTGGGGGAGGGTAGCACAGGACTGCAATCCTAGAGAAAGTACTAGATTTGGAGAGTTTTTTTTTTAATTTTTAATATTTATTTATTTTTGAGAGACAGAGAGCAAGAGCAGGGGAGGGATAGAGAGAGAGAGAGGGGGAGACACAGAATCTGAAGCAGGCTTCAGGTTCTGAGCTGTCAGTACAGAGCCTCACATGGGGCTTGAACTCACAAGCCATGAGATCATGACCTGAGCTGAAGTCCGACACTCAAGCAACTGAGCCACCCAGGCACCCCTAGATTTGGAGAGTCTGGAGTTGATTTCTTCCTTCTAGTATTACCTATACTCTGTGTGTGTGTGTGTGTGTGTGTGTGTGTGTGTGTGTGTGTCTGTGTGTGTGTGTATGAATAAAACTCTCAAACTTTGGCACATGAAAAATTTGTTAAAAACTCAATTCCTGGCCTCTACTCAGAGATTTCTGCTTCATGTTCTGAGAAACCATCAGGGATCTGCATTTGAAAAAAGCATCTCAAAAGGATATCATGCATTTTCTTAAAAAAAAATAAACAGTCATCATCTCTTTCACTCATTTGGCATTTTCCAGTTTTCAAAATGCTTGCGCACACATATTCAGTTCTGTGAGGTAGATGGGAATGATTATTCCCATTTTGAGGATAAGAAACTCCAAGTTTAGCTATGATTTCCTCAGGGCCTCACTACACACCCCTCTCTTTCCCATCTCCCTATAGTCCTCACCTAAGCTGACCTTTTCCTTTTTGGGTGCTGAGCTGCAGAAAGCAAGGAGCCCCCAAACAGCCAGTACTATCCGTGCCTGCCTTCTTCCAGAATGAGACAAATCTTCTGGTGGCCAAGGAAGGAAAATGATTTTATCTGTGAATTGTGAACATTTCCTTAATTGATGGTGTTACCAATGATTTTAAGAATTCCACTTATCCTATCCAGTTTTGAAAAATGTATTGAGTTCACTTTTGGAGAATAGGCGTGTGTGTGTGTGTGTGTGTGTGTGTGTGTGTGTGTGTGTGTTTCTCCTGTCTTGTTTTGTATTGTTAGAATCCCAAGTTCACTGTCCTTATTCATATTGAACTGCCACAGGGGATTGTGTTCTGTGTTGGCAGCTGGGATTCCCGCCTCTCAGGGGGCCTTGTCTATTTGATCCTCTTCCTAGCTGTCTTCCCCATAAACTCCTCTGCCTGTGTTATTCCCAGCAGCAGCATGGAATATCCAGACTCCCAGACACAGCAGGGTTGTTTGACACAGTGCTCAGTCCTAAATAGCCTTACAGGCCTCAATGCTTCTCATTGCCTAAGTGAATTTCTGCTAGGTTTGCACCCACATCTAGAGAGTTCTTGGGACCTGTCCTCTGGAACATTTTCAGTAGCTTCCAGGGCCTGCCTGTTCCTTGTCCTCTGTTAGGATGTTTTGAAGATGCACTTGTTTCTGTTGGAAATCTTCTGGCACTCCCCTTGGTGCTTAGTGGGCAGACTGAAGGGGAAGGATTAGGGATATTTGAAGATGAGTTGAAGAGAGATTGTAAGTAAAACTAATAGCCACCTCCAGACCTTAGCAAGAGTGGAAGGTGATTACTCCCTCACGTTTCCAAAATCTTTCATGCTGTTATTTCATCTTGGGTGACAAGATCGTCTCTGCTGAGTTTTCCGTAACATCTATCTGTCCTCACAAGCATCCTGGAGACCTGACTGCTCTCCAAAGCTGGTTTTTGACTGCCCTTGTCCACAGTTGCCCTCTCACCCCTCCTGTATTCTCCTCTCTGTGCTTGCTGCTCACTTGATCCAACCTCATTTTTAAAGGATGGAACCTGCTTTGCAGCTTTCTGGATAGAACCAAGAAAACTGGGTTTCAAGGATGTAGAAGCACTTTATTCCAAAATGAGCTGAAGGTGGGGCCCAACATGAGGGCCCAAAAGGCCATTGTTACTTTGTCTGGTGTCCACTGCCCTCCCTCCTAAACAGAGAATTCTACGTGTTCCAGCTTATGGAAGAGAGGGTGTACTGCTTTCTCTCAGTTCCTCCTCCCCTAACCCCTTGTTTGTGTACTCAGGGTCCTTTAACGGGCCGGTGGTTGTGTTTTCTCTTGGGGGAGGGATGGGACAGAACAGACCGGAGCTGCAGTTCCTTCACTCTGCCTCTGAGAATTTCTCATCCAAACCTCAATCACGTAGGATTGCGTAGAGAGGAGAAAAGGGGAGAGACAGAAGACAGAGAAGGGGGAGAGGGGTGACGGGAGGGAGGAAGGAGAAGAGAGTCTGGGAGCAGAGGGCGCCTGGGAGGGGAGGAGGACCCGCGCGCGCCGCGCTTCCCCGCGCTCCGGGAGCCCGGCCCCCGGCCTGGCCCCACCGGGGCGTTCGCGAGCCCTCCGGCGGGTGGGCGAGCAGTGCAGGAGGTACTCCGGCAGCAGCCAGTTCTTCGTCCCACCCTCCGTCTCCGCGGCCGTGTCCCCGCCTGGAGTTTTCCTGCGGAGCTAGCGCTCCAGCAGAGCGAACCGGCTGGGCGGCGGCAGCGGCGGCGCCCGGGAGTCAGTGAGGCTCGGCGCGCCCCAAGCCTCAGCCCATGAATGGGACTCCGCCCTGAGCGCCCCCTCTGGGGCCTGGGGAGGCGGCTGCGCGGCGGCTGGGGGCGCCCCGCTAGCCCGCGGCTCTGAGCGGCCACCCGCGCAGCAAGTTGGGCGAGTTGGCGGCAGCCCGCACCTGCTCCCTGGCCCCGGCCCCAGAGTCTGCGTCCGGCCCCGGGGGCGCGCTCGACCGCCTCCCGCCGTCGCCCCGGACGGCCTAGGGGCCCCGCCTGTGCTCCCCGCGCCAGACCATGGTGGGCAGCTCCAGCCGGGAGCCGCAGCCGCTTCGAGCCGACGTCGCCCGCAGCCAGCCCCCGCCCCGCCCGAGCCGACGCGCGGGGGTTCGCAGCGCGCCGGTCACTTCCTTCCTCGGCCGGGATGGGCTGCGCGGGAGCGAGTGATCGGCCTCGCGTCCGGCGGGTAATCCCCATCTGATCTGCTGCCTACGAGCTGCGGACGGCCGGGCCGCGCGAGCCTGGGGGGCCCGGGCACCGCGGCAATGACCTGATCCCGAGCCCGCCAGGGCGCCCCCTCCTTCCCTCTTCCCTCGCTCCCTCTGAGCCTGTGCGGAGACCGGCTCGGTGCAGCGGCCCCGGGCGGACCATGGCGGGGAGCTCCAGTTAAGGCGTGTGGGCGCCGAGCTGGAGAGGACACCTTCGGCATCGCTGCCTTTTGAGGGGGCTTATTTAAACTACTGAGTCATTCCAGATTTAGGATTCCCTAAATAATCACCAACTGTGCCCGTCTTGTGCCAGAAAGCGAGCAGAAAGAGAAAGAGCGCCCGCTCTTGGGACCCCGCGCATCCCGGCGCTCGCCTCTCGCGGGTTTCTCCCCGAAGGGTGCCTGGCCCTCGAGGATCTCCCTCCCTCCGTCCCTCCCTCTATCCCCGTCCCTCCTTCCCTCCCCCTCCCTCGCCTCCCGCTCTCTTCGCAGCGCTGCTGGCGGGGAGTCGCGCGCGCCGCAGCTGGAAACAGCTGCCCCCGCCCCGCGCCCCTACCCCGACTCCGGCTCCCGGCTCCCACTTCGCGCCTCACGGAATTCCAGAACTCCGGCGGCCGGCCCCTGGAGAACCGCAGGCGGGCGCGATGCATTCCGTAGACCTCACCCAGCCGGGACGGACCTCCTAATCTCCAGAACTGCGGGCCGCAGGGAGTTAAATTGCTGCCTTCCTCTCCTTCTCTCTGGCGGTTGGTGGCTTGTTTTCTAAAGGAACGTTTTATTCACTTTTTAGTATTTTCTACCGGGGGCACGCTACCCGCCTCGGTCCAGACTCTGCTTTGTAAATGGGTTTTATATGTATGTATGTGTAGATATACTTTGGACACCTTACAACGCTTGCGCCTCTCCAACGGGGGCACGGCTTGTTTTGGACATCCTTCTTCCCCTTCCATTTGGTACTCTGAACGCAAACTCCCCACGGCCCATCGGACGCGGATCGCCTTGGGGTGCAAGTTTGGGGTGCAAGAGTCTAGTTAACTGGAAGGCCTGGGACCGCCCCGCCCCCGCTGCCAGCGGTTGGGGAAGTTTACATCTGGATTCTCACACATTTTGTCGCCACTGCCCAGACTCTGACTAACCTTGTGGGCGTCGGGTTTTCGGTACTGCAGCCTCCTCAAATATTAGCACTGCCTCCCCGCGCCTGCCCTGTCCCTCCAGGCCGCCGAGGTCCTGCCCTCGCCCCGGTGGAGCGCGATCCCGAGGGCGCAGTGGAGCCCGGGGCCTGGGGCCCACGCTGAGCAGCTATGGCTGCGGCGATAGCCAGCTCCTTGATCCGGCAGAAGCGACAGGCGAGGGAGTCCAACAGCGACCGGGTGTCGGCCTCCAAGCGCCGCTCCAGCCCCAGCAAAGACGGGCGCTCCCTGTGCGAAAGGCACGTCCTCGGGGTATTCAGCAAAGTGCGCTTCTGCAGCGGCCGCAAGAGGCCCGTGAGGCGGAGACCAGGTCAGTAGAAGCCCAAGCAGTGGGCTCCCCAGAGCTGACACCCTACTCCCCTCTTTGCAGAGCACCTGGGGGCACCCACGGAAGGGAACCAGGATCTTCCTGTGCCATTCTGGCCCCCCTGCTCCCCTAATTTCCAGACGTCTCTCTTTCAATCACCCTTTATCAGTTAATAGCTTCTTGTCCCATATTCAGGGAAACACTTTATATCTTGAAGAAACCACGGTTTGACTAGGAGGAAAGCTATATGTGTGGATGCTCCTGGTCCCATATAGCCTGTCGAATTCTTGAGGGCAGCGACCATCTCATTCATTCATATTCCTCTCTCTCTCTCTCTCTCTCTCTCTCTCTCTCTCTCATCCATCCATGAATCCAGTGCTGACACTGCCTGCTGAGGACCTACATATAAATAAACCTTCTTCCCTATATCTCCCATAACATTTAGCATAGTTCTGGACACAGACACTTAGACACCAGATGAACTTAAATTTATTCTTTTTCTAACTCTTCCTCCAGCAACACATGATATTGCATCTTTCAGACATTCCAATCAGTTCTCACCTCCCCACTTTCCCATATGCCCTTTCACTTCCTTTTACACAGACCGTTTTCTTATTCTCTTCCTCCGGCTACTCTCCTAGTTTCCCAGGGTTCTACTCATTAACTTTCCTGCCCTATTGTGCCCACCCTTTGTACACTCACACTTTCTTTTGGGACATTAAGGAAATAACATAGTATCTGCAGTTTGGCCTAAGGTAGTGTGAAGAAAACTTTAGACTTATCAGAGATTTTCTTATTAAGGCCTTTCTGAAGTTGATTCCCTTTGTCCCTAAACTCAAATGGTTGGTCTTTGATGGATCTTTATTATCAAAGGGAAATTGGATACCTTGATTTTCCAGGTGCTTATTCCCAGCTTAAACCAGGCCAGTTTGAGACAACAAATGCAGAATTGCCCAGATCTGTGCTTCCACCAGAGTTTGTGGATCCTCAGGGTGTGGCCCGCTCTGTCATTTGCAATCTGCAGATACTCTCCCCTTATTGTGGACAACTGAAAAAAATTGTGGTCTAGAACGAAAGCTTACTCTGTGATCAGTTGACTGGTTTAGGGTAGCATCTTTGCAACTCTGACGGTGATGTTTTCCTGGGTTCCAGAAATGAAACCCATGGGCTAGGGTCACGGGGGTGAGGAAGACATTTGGAAAGTCTGGACAGTGAGGCTCAGAATTAGTTTGGAAATTCAGGATTCAGTCTTGTGAAGAAGCCATCTCGTTTTCATTTCTCCTATGGATTTGCATGGCATGATTCACTCCACAGTGGACTCCTTTTCTTATTCTGTGATATTGATAAAATAGTAAATTTCAGGAGTAAACAAAAAGATTGTGATCCTAAGGCGAGAGCTACTAAAATCTCTGTTGTTTTACATACAATTAATATAGACTGTGAATGTCATAAACTGAAGATTTATATGAAAACAGAGTTCTATATTTATAGAGTATATAATTCATATTAGGGGAAAACAAAATCATTTGTATTGTGCAATGATCATTTGGGGGTTGTCTTCTCTGAGGGCTAATGTGGTCTACAAGGAAATTCAAGTCTCTGAATTCAATGTGACTCTTACAGTTCAGTCTTTGAAGTACATTCTCGTACTCTAGTTGGGATAAATGAATGATGCTTGTGAATAGATCCTACTCAGCCTCCTCAGTTCTAAACGAGGCAGTAAAAATGATAGGTGGATGATAGTTGTGAATGGATAAGCTAAACTCACCTGATCCTTGTGGAAGTTGATTTGGAGATGAACAATTTGCATGGCTGAATTTTTACGTGGGGAAATTGCTTCCTGTGGCCCTTTCCTTGGCATCTCATTAGAAAATAGAATTTGAGGGAATTGCTGAGTTTATTGTTTTCTTCAGTGTTTATTTAATCTGGTTCTGTTTCTCATTTACTTAGTGTATGTCTTGGCAGAGAGGATCCTGGCTGGTGACTTCCTTTAGCTAAAGTCTCACAGTAATAATCTGGCAGAGAGATGACAGGCCCAGTTAAGACATGCCCAGTGCAAGGCCCACATGCATGTATCTGTACACCATGGACTTCAGTTTGGTCTGCAGCTTAGCTTAGAAGAATGGAGTGTGGGGTGTGGAAAAAGATTTGGAAAGATGATAGTGTGCTATTATCGTTACTAACAAAGCCAAATAATTAGTTTGTTGATTTGCTGTCAGCAACCATGATTCACATAGCATGGGATGAGCCTATTTATAGAGCGATAGCACCTTCCACATCTCAATTCCAGGGAGATTCTTTTACTGGATTAGGAGGGAGTTGCTAAACACCAAGAAGAAAAGCTATTTGAGGGAATATGTTTTATAAGCATTTGATGTTACCTTCACTTAATATTTGAGTTTTATTCTTCAAATCACTTGCCCTTCTAAGTCATATCCTTATGAAACTATAAACTGAGGCACAAATGGTAATCAAGAGGTGAAACGGAATAACTTGTCCTGATAAAGAATTCCTACTCTGAATTTCTGTCATTGAGACACATATTCCATTGACCAGACTTTCCAAAGGAATGAGGCTGAGTCAGTGAAACTATGTCACATGTTGGATGAGACAGGCCACGGTTGTATTTCTGATCTCAGGGCTGACATATTGAGTGTCTCTCACTTTCTTGTCTTAGTTCACCAAATTCTGACATGTATAAGGTTGAAAGTTTATAAACACAGTGGAAAACTGAAATTAAAGTTTTCAGATTTTAAATAAAGGTTTCAGATTTTAAAATCATGATATTGCCAGTTAAAACGAGAAGTCAAAGAACAGGACCTCTCATCGTGAAATTCCAGTGCTATAGTGCACATCAGATGCTTAATAATGCTATCCTGGGAGCACAGTGTGATGGCTTGCCCTGGGACTGTACAGCACAATCCTTATTTAGATGAGAAATCCTAGAATCAGAGCAAGTTGGTGGTCTATGGAAGGTTACATAGCTAGATTGTGCCAAAATTGGGACTAGAACTAGATCCAGTTGATTTTTCTTGTCCGTGCTCCTCACAACACAACACTGAAAAAAGCAGTATAAAAAACGGGGTGTTCTCTATTAAAGAGGGAAGTGATTGTATAGATTTTGCATTTATGTTTACCATTAGGGATTGCTGCTGCTGCTGTTTTTATTGTTATTATTATTATTATTATTATTATTATTATTATTATTTTGTAATTAGAACATGAAGAGTGCAGAATACAGGAGGTACCATGCATTATACAATAAATCCATTAGTGAAGATGTGCAGACAGCACAGGAGTTCTTAGCCCTTTAGGCACTGGTATTGTAGCTCTTTGGAAATGAGATGTTGCAGACCTTGAACTGGCAAGTTGGCTGAGGTCATTGAACCATAAAAAAGCCTTTAGAACATTTCTGTTTGTGTACCTGTTAATTAGGAAAGGAGCATTCTTATGTTATTATTTAAGTCATTATTTATGGGTGAAATACCTGTCTGAGCGAGGCCTGCTAAAATTTTTGCTTAGATGATGATTTGGTGCATCTAGGCTATGACTACATCCATGTGAATTGCATAGCTTATTAATTTCCAACATTTGTTCTACTTTTGAGTAGAAACACCTGTACAATTGGTGGACTCCCAAAACATTTATGTTTTGACTCTAAAGTCACTGCAGGTAATGGATAGCATTTACAATCAAGAAGGGAAAAATGTTTGTCGACCCTCTGACTGTGGGAGAGGCCATGAACCTTGGAGGTCATCCCTATCACTCTTTCAGTTTTCAAATGAGAGCCCTCTGGAAGGTATAGAGTGATGAGAAAAGTCTTGATCACGTATTTTAAGAGATTTTTTTTGTTTTTATTATTTTTCTATATCATTTAATTCCTTCCTTTAATCCAGAGCATTAAGAAAAATCAGCAATCAGGAAAAATTCCTCGTCTGAAAACATTAGATATTTTTCATGTCTTAAGTATTTGGTTTTATAGGCCCCTCCCTTTTGAAAATGATGTAGTATATTTATACTGAGTGGATAAAATGAATCAAGTAAGTGATTATAATTTTTGCTAAATTTTGTTGCCTTTTGTTTGTCTTATTTTTGAGTCCTTATTTCTGCTTTTCTAAAAATTGTGTGTATTCAAAATATTTTAGTATCCTTCCAACTTGTTTTGGTAGATGTATAGAATTTAATAGCACACTCATTCAACATTTTACTATCAAATACATTCTTTTACATAGATGAAGAAGACATTACAGAAAATAGAAACTTCAGCAAGAAAATTGATGAGAAAGGGGAAATAATGCTTAATCATGGGATCTATGGAACATAAATTAGATTTTTATAAATTGAAATACTTTTGGTCAATATATAGATCAAAAATAGTTTCATATCACAGGTGATATTTTACATTTATAGCAAGTACTTTTATTGTATTTTCTTTTTTAAAAGTCTGACTCCTATCTCAACTACAGAATCAGCCAAATTAAATGATATTTGGCTTGATGTCTACTAAAAAAATAAAAAAAGCAAAGAAGCTTTTCACTTCAGAAACCCGCTGGAGGGTTTAAACTGATATTTTGAATGTTTTTTTTTTTAATCCTATTTTCTCTAAAGCAATGCATTCTCATCAATAAATTAAGTTTCCATTGTAAGAACATTTTAAAATAGCAGGTACTGTGATCTCTTAATTTCTTTCATCCCACAGAGATCTCATCAAACCATAACTCAGGATTAAATCTTTAAAGTTGTAATGAAGTTGATATTTTTGAATAGAATTAGAAAAACAATTTGCAGGAAATGAGGCAGTCTCTGTATTTGAGTATGCAACAGGAATATTTTGGAAGACCTTTAGAAACTAAAGCTTTGGCTCATAAAATTGTATGTAGAAAAAAAGTACAGGTCTTCCTAGTATAGCACCACATTGCTTCTGTTCCTGGTGAGAGCATCTTTGTGTGTGGATACTACAGTGTGGATTTGGTTTGGGGAATTTGTTAATAGTGATTACTTTTTCTTGTCTCTTCCTTGCATGCTTCATCAAAATGTGTTTGCTATTGACTTTCCATCCTAGAATTATTTTAGATTTTATGAGGACTCTCAAAGACAGCCTCATTAGAGGGGGCCCAGTTCATTTACTACATTTTGCATTCTGATGGTCTACGCAGCAAACTAGAAAACTTTACTTGTTTAAAGAAAGATGCACCATATAGAAAGGACTCTCATTTCAAGGCCACCTTCTATGCATCTGTAAAAAGGAGAGCCTTAGATACAAAATGCCTATAAATTAATCATATATAATAATAACTTTTAATAACAATTAACTTGACTATATGACAGGAATTTACAGAATTTCTTCACAGCTTTTCCCCCTTTTATTCTTTAGAGCAATCCACTGATATGGGCAGCCCTATCTTTGTGATCAGAAAGCTATGCTTCAGAGTGGCAGGGAGACTTGTTCAGGTTCATGGAGTGAGGAAGTGGCTAAGCTGTCACATGACCCTCACCCCCTACACTGCAGGCATCTGCCCTTATCTTCTACTAAGTTGAGCTAAGAAGACTGAATGTGAATAACTCAATTTGATTTGAAGCTGGGAAATTCTTGTTGGGTGAATCAGATGAAGAGTTCAAGGACATGTGGAGTGTGATGACAGGTTTGTTTTGCTGTGTGTGACCTAGAGCCCCTAGGGGGGATCTCTAGTGAGGATGAGGCATGAATTAGAAAGACTGGTGGCTGGGTTGATGGGTGCTGGTCTTAGGCTCCTGGCTAAGGTGTCCCTCTATGCATGCCAGGAGCCTCAGAGATGTCAAGTATGCCACTTGGGGCACCCAGGCCTCATGGGGAGATGTGGGTCCAGAGGGATGGGCTTTCTTGACTATAAGCATAAACAATTACTTCAGATGTTTACAAATGTGAAGAGATTAATATCAAGGTCAGGATTTAGTCTTCCTGTTTTTTTTTTCTTTTACTCTTTTATTTTCTTCTCTTTTCTTTTCTGTTTAACTGATGGTGAAGCAGAGTAATTAAGTACATGGATTTTGGTGTGGGATCTGCATTCAAATACTGGATATTCTGGATATATTATTTGTAAGAACAGTAGGCACCTTTCTTATTATCTTGGAGCCTCGGTTTGCTGATTTATAAATGAAGATATGATCTCTAACATTTAGGCAGGAAACATTTCCCTGAGGAAGAGTCATTTAAGCTGAGTTCTGAAGGATGGGGCAGGCAAAGGGGAGTGGAAGAATATTCAAGGCAGAAGAGAACAACTTTTGTGAAAATTGAGGTTGGAGGAAGTTGAAGTGTAGATCGAATAACGTGAGCAAAGGTACAGGTAATGTTGGAAAGTGTGGCAAGGGCTGAGTTGTGAGGGATTTTGTATTTTAATCTAGGATCCATAAAAAGTCAGAAATAGGGGATGATATAATATGACTTGCATAGTTAAATGGACGCTCTGGCTTTGGAAAGGAGAACGGATTGTAGGATAGCCAGAGTAGAAGCTAAGGCATCATAAGAAGGCTAGGGCATAAGTCTGGGTCAGCAGTTCTCAAAGTGTGGTACAGAGGCCCTAGGAGCTCCTTGAAAACCATTCATTGGGTCCATGTCGTCAAAACTGTTTTCATAATAACATGTCCTTAATACTAATTATTTTTTTCATTCATTCTGTTACAAGTGTCCAGTGGAGTTTTCCAGAGATTATATAGTATATCCACAATCATCTGGAAGGGCTGTTAAAATTTTCCTCCCTTTTCAACCATGTATCTTTGTGAGGCCAGGTTATCTTTATGTACTTCAACCACAACAACATATTTCAAGAGATTCAATGCAGAAGCAAGTTTAAGAATCCAGCTGATTTGTATTAAGCCAGGCATTAGAAAGATTTGCAAGCATGAAAACTACTTTTTTTTAGAAATTTTTGTTTTGGAAATTGTAGATATATTTTATTAAAACATATCATGTTATTAATATTTAATAGGCTTATTGTTATTTTTAATCAATATTTGAAAATTTTTGTGGTAAGTTCTAAACATGGTAAATTTTGAATGACATAAGTCACATAAACAGAAGCTTTTTTGGGACTCAATAGTTTTTAGAGGTCTTAAAAGAGTCCTGAGATGAACAAATTTGAGAACCATTGGCCTAGGCTATAGCTCATGTTGACCTGAGGCATTCTGGCAGTCGCCATGGTTATGAAAAAAGGAGGGGGAGGTGGAATGAACAGAGCCTGATAATAGGTAGGTCTGAATCAAGAGCAGGTAAGGTGCCTGGATGATACCTGGCTGAACAATTCAGTAGTGAGTGGGAACTTAGTTCAGATGGAGGGGAGCTGGGGAGGAGCAGGGTTGATGTGCATTGAGTACTACTATTCCCAAACTGCAAAGCACTATGGGATACTAAGGTGAAAATTTGAGTAATGGTATTATTTATTATTTAATAGTTTTATACTATGATGAAGATCCTGATTACGTATCTGTATAAGGCTATCTACTTTATTCTTGAATTCTCACAGAAACATTTTAGAATACTCACTCTCCACCACTGATGATCTAGGGCCTTGCTTGCAAGGGTAATCCTATAAGCAAATACATTTCAGGCAGAGAAAAATATTAAAGAAAGTAGAAAACCTTCATAATTTTTCTAACCTTTTAAAATTGAAACAAAATGTTTAGTATCTAATGGGTGCTCAAAGACATTTAGCCTGGTTCAGTCCTAAATATGTCCTGAATATGGTTTTCATTATGTGTGGCACCTCGGTGGATTTCATATGTGAGTTTAGACCAAGTTCATTGGTCTTTGTAAAATCATGTGAGTTTGAAAAGATAAACTTTGTAAAGTCTTCCTTATTTTACCTGCCCAAAGTTAGTCATTTCATTAGTTTTTGGCTCCCTGCTTCTAATCATACTGTTGTTAATGTCTCTTAATTGGAGTTTAAGTGTTTACAATCTTTTTAAACGACTTTTCAGGGGTCATTTCGAGTAGAGAGAGCCCTAAGGCCTAAGACCAAACTTGGTTTCCTAGAGGAGAATGACATGAGACAAATAGGATCTGTGATCCAATCACAAAATGTTAGAGTTTAGAGATTATATAGGCCAGCAGTTCTCAAAGTAGCTGCAAAATGAAATCACCTGTGAGTTTTTAAAGTGTGCTAATGCTGTACACCCAGAAAATCTGACTTAACGTGTCTACTCTGGGGCCCAGACATCAGTCATGAGTTTTGTTTGCTGGTTTTGAACTTCCTAGGTGATTCTGCAGGGCAGCCAGGGTTCAGAGCCACCAATGATTCCAGTACCATCCTTTCATATCTTATGGCCCTCAAACAAGCAAAAATGGTTATTTTATTCATTAATGCCTTCAGGAACATATTCATAACCCCTAGAAACTGTGTACACTATGTTACATTATTACAATGATCCTTTCTTTTTGCTTACTGCTGAATCTTTCAAGTGTTCAATGGTGTCCAAAATCTGAGCCACATAAATGTGGTCTGTGTGTGCTTCTTCTTTCTGACCAACATGTGAGTTCCTTAAGATAGGAGCTGTGCACCGTTCCTTAGTATTTCTCAGTGCCTAGCATCCTGCCCGTGTTGCTGCAGTTCCTCAATGGCTGTTAAAGAAGTGAGGAAATGACATACCTACTCACTGAATCTTACCTTTACAGCAAGCCCCAGAGGAAGAGGGTTGCTCACTGCTATGTCCAGTTCTCTCACAAGGATGCTGATGCCATCTTGGGGCTCCTCACATTCATGAATCCAGTTAGAAGTATGTAGATTATGAGTTTCAACTGAGGTTTGTTTTTCCTAGTCTTTTTTTTTTTTTTTTTCCGCACTCTGCCAGCACTGGAAATGGACCCATTTATTTCCTTTCTTTTCTTTTCTTTTCTTTTCTTTTCTTTTCTTTTCTTTTCTTTTCTTTTCTTTTCTTTTCTTTTCTTTTCATTTCTCTTTTCTTTTCTTTTCTTTCTTTCTTTCTTTCTTTCTTTCTTTCTTTCCTTTCCTTTCCTTTCCTTTCCTTTCCTTTCCTTTCCTTTCCTTTCTTTTCTTTTTCAAAGCTCTTTATTTTTAACTAATCTGTACACCCAATGTCGGGCTCAGACTCACAACCCTGAGATCAAGAGTCGTATGCTCCATCAACTGGGCCAGCCAGGTGCCCCTGGGCCTGTTTTGTTCTTTGAAAAAACAAGGAAACTCTATTAAAGGACATCTAAGGGCCTTATTTTAGCTTACGAAGTCATTAAATAGCTCCCCTCCCCGCAGGAGAAACACTCATGAATGAGGACATGACATATTCATCTGTTCCCTGCTTTTTACTTACACAGGACTTATAAAAACTATTTTCCTAGTGTGCTATTTAGGATATTCCTAACTGCATCCCATGTTTTAATTACGTGTAATGTGCTATTAAACATATCTTTGTCAAAGGTATTGGTCTTTATTTCTTTTGACCCCAATTTAGTCCCATCGTGTTCTTCAAGGATTACAAATTAAATCCAGTGCACTGTAGTGTTTAAGATTTTTTTAAACCTAAGGTCAAAAAGGGGATTGAAATGAAGTATGAAAGATTCAGGAGAGAAAAACTATGAGCTTGTATAAGTTATTATAAAAAATTAAAAAATAAAAATTTCCAGAAGGTATTTTTTTATGGCTACTGGTGACTTGAATGTTTTATTTTAATTTGGGGAATTCAAAAGATGACCCAGATCACCTTCACAATGCCCTAGAATCAGATAATACTCCTCAAATAATTAAGAACCAAGGGCAAAATTTAAGTAAGTACCAAAAGTAGGGTTCTATATTCAAATTACCTGGTTAGAATAAGTGTCAGATTCTGTTTCTAGGCACATAGAGCTAGCTGAGCTGTCTATATAATATCCATCCCATATGTGATATTTTGTTGGGGAGAAGACTTTAAGAAAAGACAGCCACTCAGAGTACCCGGGTGGCTCAGTCAGTTAAGTGCCTGACTCTTGATTTAGGCTCAGGTGACGATCTCATGGTTTATGAGTTCTAGCCCAGAGTTGGGCTCCACACTGACAATGAGGAGCCTGCTTGGGATTCTCTCTCTCCCTCTCTCCCTCCCTCTCCTCCACTCCTGCTTGCTCTCCCTCTCTGTCTGTCAAAATAAATAAATAAACATGAAAAAAAAAATAAAGAAAAAAAAAAAGAAAGGACAGCTACCGAAAATCACATAAAGAGGTTGGAACAGAAAATGTTAGTCGTGTCTAAGTAATAAAAACGATAACAAATGAGGAGGATCTCAAATATCAAGGAAACCCAGATTTCTCACTATGGAGAGAGTTAAAGCTACATGGTCCTGCTTGACTGTTTCAAGAAAGACTGCAGTGGGATTTTGCATGCAGTGGGACTGTAGCCATGAGGTGAGGTGTTGAATGGCATATGAGGTGATGATGGTCCAGAAGCTCAGAATTCTAGGAAAGGAAGTCCTGTTGATAGAAACCCAGGCTTCCTCTGTAGTCCTTTCCTAATGGGGTATCCCTCAAAGATGTTGGAGGAGATGTATTTTCTCTTCAGGAGAGGGCTCCTGTTTGCCTCCTTGCTGACCCTCTCTTTCCCTGACAGGTCCCAGAACCATTATCATTTGTAGCTTTTGTCCAGGAAAGTAGTCATCAGCATTGTGGCTGGGCTCCTTTCACATTTCGCAGCTCTGGTATCTTGAGAGGTTTGACTACACTTCCCTCTCCACCTATAAGCCATGAGAAAAACAGCGCCAAGAATGAAACTCAGTTCGAAATCATGCTTCTTTAGTTTTTCCACAAAATGTCCTTCTTTGAAGCTCCTGAGCTGTATTTTCTGGTTTACTACATGGATTCTTGAGTTAGAGTTTTATTCATTATAGTTCTGCTAATGGGGCTACCATCTTGGTTTGGAACCTGAAGGTAAAGGTTCCTTGGACCACTTCTTATTTTCACCCAAACCAGAGTCCTGCCCACTCTCTTTCTCATGCTGAGCAAACACATTCAGTCCAAAGCTTGTTTGGGTACATACCCTGCAAGGGCTGGAGAGCAGCAAGGTTCATGTATCTTGGTTCGGTATTTGAATCCAGGAAATGCCTGAAATTTTGATTAAAAACTCTTGTTAGAATTGGCACTTTGTTGGGGCACCTGGGTGGCTCGGTTGGTTAAGTGTCCAACTTCAGCTCAGGTCACGATCTCACAATTTGTGAGTTTGAACTCGTGTTGGACTCTATGCTGACAGCTTGGAGTCTGGAGCCTGTTTCAGATTCTGTGTCTCCCTCTCTCTCTCTGCTGCTCCCCTGCTCACACTCTGTCTGTCTGTCTGTCTCAAAAATAAATAAACATGAAAAAAAATGGCAATTTGATACTTTGTCTCATGCCATTACACAACTGCATTTGAGGATGAGTATCTGTGACATCTGCCTTGATGATGGGGGTCAATCTAATGGGGTATACAACTTAAAGTGTTAGTAGGTTTGAATTGGAAAACATCAGAGCTCGTTACAATCACCCACCTTACAGAGGAGGGAACTAAGACTCTGAAGGGGTAAGTTAGGTTACACAACTACGAAAGGCAGTGAGTACTGAAACTCAGCAGAGTACTGAAACTCAGCATAAGCCTATGCCTTACTGTCTCCTGGGGGATATTGCCAATGCTGGTAGAAAGATCTATCCACCTGTTCTTTGTCTTGAGCAATTCCAATGTGAGTGGTTGCTTTTAAATATCTATAGTCAAGTTATATTGCCAAACACCTTTCTAATATCTGTTTGCCATGGACTTGGGCACGGGATATAGCAATATGAGGAAGACCCTGTCCTTTTCCTTTAGGGAAATATATAATTAAGATTTGTCAACTCTGGCTAAATTTGTTCCAAGTAGTTTTGTTGTGTTCTTTTGGACAGTTTCTCCTTTAATGTCTATATTTCAAGAAAAATAACAATGTTCCTTAATTTAAAAAGTTAGCCACAATCTGTCTTTTAAAAATGCTTTGTGTGGGTTCAAAGCCTGGCCAAAGGCATACTGTTTTATTTATATAATGACAACATGAATAAACTGCACAATCAAGGTTTTTTCTTCATCCCTCCACACACAGTGCTCTGGTCAACTCCGACATTGTTGACCTTCCTGGAACAGTTGCCACATCTATCCATTTAAGTTCCTTTTGTCTATGGTTGTTTCTGTTTTTTCCACGAAGGATGACATTAACCTCCACACCTATCTTCTACTTACCCACACATAGCCCCTCATTTATCCATCCTGGTACAGTACTGCCCATTATTTGAAGCTTAGCTCAACTGTCATCTCTTCTGCTAGATCTTCTCAGATCCTCCTGGGTAGAATGAATCACTGACAGCCTCAGGCTTCCTTTGGCTTTGTACCTATTCTCTGCAGCTCAGTCTGTCTTGTCTTGTAATTACTATATAAGTACCTATCTCTGTCTTTGGAATCTGAGTTCCTGTAGGAAAGGGGCCATGTCATGTCAGTGCTCTTTCCAAAGCAGGTGGTCAGAAATAACTCATTAAAACAAAATGAATTCCATTGGTGACTAATGTGCTCATGGCATCAATACTAGTAATGCTCCAGCCGAATTTCTGCACAAATGTGAAAATGCTGAGCAAGAAAAGGAATTAGTATTTTAGGTTACTATCACTTTCCTCTTATTTGATGTTATATATAAAACACCATGTATTATCAATCCATTTTCCTTTGATGTACAGCATTATATACATACAAAAATCTCCTGTGTTCCCTTTCTCTTCAACCCAAATTCCGGTTGTCATCCCTGTTTCACTCAGTATATACTTTTCTCTCTCCTTTTCCTTACCAGAGTAACTACTTCTAAAGGGGGAAGTTGCTATGGGAATGCTAAAAGAGGGAGCATCTTTATATTAATTTAAATCTTTGACCCAGAAACTGAGGGAAAGTGGGTGGTATGGCCAATTTGGAAAAGGGCCCATTCTATTTTGACTGGCTTTGGTTTCTTAACGTTAGGTTAATGAGGAATAACCTTTGCCATTGATTTCAAATTCAGTCATGTCTGGTCCTTACATTTATAGTTGAGACCAATAAGTCGTTTTAGTGTTAAATACTCTTGAGGGAACATATTCACTCTAGTTTCCACTCTCCTTGGTGAGGCTCTAAGTGATGGGAGAATACAATATTGATTGGGTCTAATGGAAAAGCTTTTTCCTGTCAACTCTTTATTACCTCATTGGTGTTTCTTCTTTCCTCTTCTCTTTCTCTTAAAGCTATTGATGGCAGCATTAAGTAAGTCTTCTGTGTATGCTACCATCCTTGGTATTTATTCTTTTGCTTGGTTTGAAACCCAGCCTTTTTTTTTTTAAGAAGATACGAATAAAAGAGGTCTTCAACTCAGTCTAAGGTAACACAGTGTCATAGATAACATTGGCCGGGGAATCAGAGTCTTTTTGACCTTGGGGGGATCTTTTTTCTTCCCTTCAGCTTAGTTTCCTCATTTTCGGTACAGGGGTTATATCAGATGGTTTCTGAGATCCCTTTCAACTTTATCATTCTTGAGGTATGTTTCTGGTGTTAATACTTATAAAGGACAGTTGGTTGGATTCTAAAATTCTAAGATATCTGTTTGTCAGATGTAAGAAAATATCTTAATGGTATGTTGAATATGAAATTGTGGAAGATTTGGCATTATATTAAATGGAATAGCAAAAAATGAACAAATATATTTTGCTTAACAACTCTCTTCTATCTTCTTATTTGTTCTTAGTCCCATTAATTTAATTGAACACAAATTGACTGTATTTTTAAATTTTCCTTGTATTATTTTAGTTTTTAGCAATTCATTAGGCATTCAGAATAGACTATTACATAAGCTTGGACTTCAGCACTGAAGGAATTCAATAAGATGGTGGAATCATATTTTGTTCTAATGGAAAGTACATTTGCTTATTTACTAGTGCAGCTTCAAAGGGAAGATAACAATACAAAATAGACAGGAAAAGGAATTATGAGATTGAGTGAAAATTGAAGACTTATTTCTGAATAAGCTAATGTGAAACATACTTCACAACAATTATAAATTAAGCAGTGGAAATGTGGTAAAGTATAGAGTGCCATAGGAATTAGATTGCTAGTAGAGAAGGAAGTTATGCTTTCATTATATTATATGTCTTAATTATATTTCCCAGACCTTGGGATATACCTTTTTGGTACATTTTACAGCAAGACTTCATAATAAAGGAAGGAAGAAACCAACATTTACTAAATAATCAGGTTTGACATACTCTTAGCAATCATCGCATTTGTATAATGGACAGTTGGTGAAATTTAATTGTGCTCATTAGTGGTAAAACTATAAGATGTAGAAACTAAGGATATAATTGAAATATTTCCTTAAATGATAGTTTAGAGTTTTTGTCAGTTTCATTTAGATATATCACCCATATCATCTATTGTCATAGGCACTATTGGTATTTGACCTTTTTCTTCTTTAAATGTTTTCCATTTCTTTATCTGTGCAGTATGGCTACAGTATGCATAGAGGAAATTCAATTTTATCTTTTGAACCACTGATCATGTTCTTTAACCAAAAATAAGTTGGCCTGTTCCTTCAATTTAAAGTCTAACACAAAGTAACTTGTAACTCTTCCATGAGAAGGGATCTTTTTGTTTCTTTCTTTTTTATAAGTTTATTTATTTATTTGGAAAGAGAGAGAGAGAGCACAAGTGCGTGAGGGGCAGAGAGAGGGAGAGACAGAATCTCAAGCAGGCTCCATGCCATCAATGCAGCCTGATGGGGGCCTCAAACCCACAAACTGTGAGATCATGACCTGAGCTGAGATCAAGAGGCAGCCACTTAACTGACTGCGCCACACAGGTGCCCCAGGGATCTTTTTGTTTCTAAAGAGAATGTCATAACAGTCAGGAGGCTCTACCTTACAGTGTTTACCAAGTATGAAGAATCTTCAGGGAAGCAGTTTGGAGGCCTCTTATGGGATTATTTCTCTCTATATAAATATGAATTGAGAATGAAAGTAAGATTCTATTGAATTACTGGCTGGTTTGCTGTTGATTATAACACAGAGCTAATAGTAATTTCTATAGTTTTTGGTTATAACCTATTTTCTTGGTTATTAACCTATTTTATGCTAAAAGGGAAAACCTAATATAGTACTTGAAACATAGATGTCACATAAAAAAATATTTGTTGAATGAATAATCTTACCAATGACATAGACATAACAAAACCAGTAAAAACCATCAATTTACTGGTAATGACAGGGTAAATACAGATTATATTGATCCTTTGGGAGATCTGAGTTTGTCAGGTGACATTTTCTGATTCAACTCTATACTACATCTTAGATGAAACAGGACATAGGTAGAATTAAAAGCAAAACTATACCCATTAATATTGTAATCTTAGAGTCTCAGGATTCTGAGAGACTTTTAAGGTCATGCAGCTTACATGATATTTGTGTATTCTGACCCCGTGAACACTGTTCACTTACTTACATGATCATACAATTATCTGCCACACATCAAGTTGTCTACTTACAATCTATCCAGCACTGTGGTGTGGGGTAACAGAAAAAAAGAAACAAGTCTTTCTCTTGAAGTTGTGTGTTAGTGGAAGGTACCGAACATCAAGAATTTCACGTGTTGTCCCGCCTTTTTCTTCAATACTTTAAGAGTTCTTTAGTTCTGGAGTTCTTTAATTTTTTCCATTTTTAAAAAAAATCTGTGCATTATGTTTACAATTTACATAGGTAAGTTGAGTTTTATCTTTTAAACCATTGACCATTTGACCATGTTATTTTTACTGAAAATAAGCATGGCCTGTTCTTGGAATTTGAAGTCTTTTTATTTTTTAATAAAATTTTTAAAAAATTTTTATTTATTTTTGAGAGAGAGAGACAGAGACAGAGCGTGAGTGGGGGAGGGGCAGAGAGAGAGGGAGACAGAATCCGAAGCAGGCTCCAAGCTCCGAGCTGTCAGCACAGAGCCCGACGTGGGGCTCGAACTCACGAACCATGAGATCATGACCTGAGTTAAAGTCTGATATTTAACTGACTCAGCCACCCAGCCACCCCTGAATTTGAGGTCTAATACAAAGTCACTTTTAGCATTTATAGCATTTGAAAAAGGATTTTACAGCACCTAAAGTTGCATGACATATAGTACGTGTGTTGACGATTGTGATTACCTACTTCTGAACAAGCTTCCAATTTATTAATATTGTGGTAGAGGGTACTGTTTGGAATCACACATAATAATCCAGGTTTGGTTTGATAAACCCAGAGTAAAATATCCTCAGCCTGGATTAGAATTTCTGTGAGGCCTTTAGGAGGTCACTTTATACTTCTGCACAGTAATATTTGGTTAATTGTTCTTGCAACTGCTGTTTTATAATGTGCTTTGAGAAAAGAACTTTATAATTTCACAGTAGGGATTTTATTATTTTTTAATGTTAACCAAACTCAGGATTTGCAGAAGAGGTTTTTGTCTGCATTCTAAATTAAGTCTCCGGTTGGTCTAGACCTCATGGAATTGATTCAGGCACTTTCACAGGTAGATTTCACAGCATGTAAGCTATATGCTCCAAGGCCTTATTGTGTTTAATTTTAAGAGTTCTGAGCATATCTTTGTTCGCAATTTCACTGCTACAGTCTGTGCACTAATGTAATGAAGAGACATACATTTTACTGGTCCCAAGACAGTAGTTCTTTTACTTCCTGTGCTCATACAAGCCCCACTCATCATCCAGACCTATTTTCCAAGTTAAATTCTTCACCTTCTCCTTGCTGCACCCACTTACTCTGTAGATACGTTTATCATAAAACTTGTAACATTGTATTGAAATGCTTATAGTTTTTGTTCTTCTGCTAGACTCTGAACTTGTTGACAGCTGGGTCCATAAAAGCAGGGTCACCTTTGTAAACAGTAGTGTTTGCCAAATGATACCTTTAATAGAGGTATTCCTGGGGGTTTTTTGGTTGTTATTGTTTGTTTCTCCTTTCTCTGCTATGGTTTCTCCTTGGATGGGCTCATCCTTATTGGCTTCATCTGTCTTTTCTATGGTTCAGGCTCACAGATTGACATCTGAGCTCCTTATCCAAATATCCAACTGCATGCTAGATATCTGCATGTGGTTCTAGTGGTAACTGAAATGCAACCTGCCTCATCTTGAATTTATTATTATTGTTCTCCAGATCTCAGTCTACCCTGTATCTTGTGTTTCCCATCTTAGTGAATGGTACTATCTGTGACACCATCTAGGCATTTAGCAAATATTATATTTAGTAGTTCAGTGACACCAAACTTTCTGTCTGCCAAATTGGCCCCATTTATCTTCGACTCACCTCCTCTTTAGTGTCACATCTAGTCATGGGTTTGATCTCTGCAAAGTTTTATTCCCTCATTTATTCATCAGACACTAACATGAGGACTGTCTAGGGACTGACTACTAAGGGATAGTAAGTTGAACCAGGTATAGTCACCAATATCAGACACCTTGATGATCTTTGTTCCATGTTATGTTTATCCCATCCCTGCTGAGATTTGGGGGCTTTTTCTTACAACGTGGAATGTTGTAAGTCCCCCACCTGTTGTCTCAACCTCTCTTTTCTTGACTCCGTGATCATAGTTTACACAGAATTAAAAAAAAAAACAACATACTAAATATTATGCTACTTCCCCATAAAAACCTCTGTAGTTTCCCAGTTGCTTACAAAAGCACCGTTAAGTGGCCTAAAAATGACCGTGGTTTCCTGAGATCTTGTTCCATCCGTCTCTTTATCCTCTCTCTGCATTTATCTGCAGCCCCCACACTCTGACTGTGGCATTTGAGCCAGGGCAGGGAAGATGAGCATGATTTCAGAAGTCATTGTGGGCGGTAAGCGCATGAAGAAATGAGAGATGGGAACGTATATGGCTGCAGGTCCCAGCAGCTACTGATGGTCAAAAATACATAGCACAAAAAGGCTTTTCCCCATTCCTCCGTTTTGATATTTCCCACATAGTTTGCAATCTAAGTAGCCATTTTGGATGTGTTCTATGGAAGGAAAACTCATGGATGTTGGAATATTTTTCATAAACTGAGGGAACTAAGTCAGTGATCGAGTCAGCCTAGGAAAGAGCTCTTTCTTTATACACCTGGCTTATCATGGCACCTTTCTTAGTTTAGATTAAATATTTTAAAATTGAAGTGAGAACCTTAGAATATGATACTAAGTATATATAGTTCTTAGTTCTTGTTGCCCAGATATTATAGATTGTAATTTTAATCTGATATATAATGTTCATTTCATCATTTGTTCCTTAGGTTGATTTTTCTGCCATTGTCTAGTTTAATTGTAGCTTATACCTGACACCTCTAGTTTATAACCTCTCATAGAAATAATGCATTTTGAAACATGGGCCTTGTACTTAATATACTTAGAAGAGAATGCCTACTTATTAATTTGTTGTATCAAGTAGAGACAAAATTGATTTTAAGCAGAATCAAAATAAGGTTAGAATTGATCTAAAATTTTGTCTTTTGCTTCTTTTAACCTTATGAAATCAATTAAACACTAAGCACTAGGAATGCTTCGTTCCTTTTTAAAATCTAGGATTAAAAAAAAGAGGTAGTGTTTATGCTGAAGGGATAGCATTGAAATATATGTAAGCAGTTCCCAGACTTCCCCTGGAGGAAATGCTCAGTCCAGATGGTCCCAGACCTCAGGGGAAAAGTGTAGAATAGATGTTGTTAAATTAAGTTTTTTTTTTTACATTTCTCAGCCATTTACTTGTTTCTTTGTAAGATCTTCTTTTTCTTCTTTTTCCTGTTTGTCTTTCTTTCCTTCTTAATTTTTAACTTATTTGTTTTCAATAATTGGGTATCACAGGTATCAGTCACAAATAAGTGACAAAATTTTGACACTGCTTTATATTTCCTAAGATAGAAGTAAAAGTTTTTGCTCATTTTGTCTTTTTTTCTATTTCATATGTTTTATTAAAAAAAAACCTGAATTTTTAAAATATATTTTCCAAACTTGAGTACTTATTTATATAGTATTTCAGAGTCTGGCAGTGTATATAGCAAGGTGCTTTCAAAAATATTAACTATCTGAAAAATAGGGATAAATTTATGATGGTTTTAATTAAAAACAAATGATATTAATTTTTAAATTTTTATTTTTCCTTCTATACTCCTTTTATCTCCAATTTTTATTACAGTTGTCACTGTGTTGAAATTATGTGTTTATAATTCACGTCTTCCTTAATAGATTGGATTTTTTTTTTAATGCATGGATTCTAGTTGTAGTTCCCATGACATCTAGTACAATATGTGGCATATCATTACATTTCACTAGACAAAAAAAAGTGTCTAATTTATGTCAGTTTTTATAACTGCAGTATAAATCCTGACATCTTCCGGTATAACAATTTATGTATTCCACTACACTGTTTTGGATTGTCTTTTTTTTTTTTTTTTTTTTTTTGGCTTATTTTCATGAGCACTTACATTTTATGTACTTTCAATTACATAAAATAATTAAGAGTAGTAACAAAGTTTAAATTCATGCATATCTATTTTGTTACTCTAATTATTGAAAGTAACTATCCTGATTTATTGAAAAGATGAAGTAAGATACAAAGTCTATTAAAAATTTGTCAAGGATTTTTCAAACGGAACTTGGCTTTTTGAATTAGTTTATCAATTAAGCCATTTTCCTTCTCCAAGCAGTAAAACAAAAGACATTGTTGATTGTCTAATCTTCCAACAAAATGGAGAGCTATACTTTCAGTTCATTGAATCTTAGAATTTTAAGCTTCTGAGTAACTCCTCTCTGTTTCCTCTCTGTTACATCTATTCTGTGAAATCACAAAAAGGCCAATTCTGAGATGTCATTTGACTTCTTCTTCGGAGGTGTCGTCATCAAATATTAACCAGCTTCTCTGTGGGGCTCTCCCACAGGCAGGCATGCCAGAGCATGTTCTGATTCACAGATAATAATGGGATCTGATTACGATCCTTGGATTTACAGTGCAGTCATCCCACGTCTGAGACAGAAACACTGTGGATATTTCTCTATATTCCTTCTCAAACACAGTGCAGATCCCTGCTAGCAAATGCCCTTTTTCATATTCGTATCATTATTATTCATATTACTGTTACAGAATTCCGTGATGCCACGTAAGGAACTACTACAGCCATCTGCAGTGTTTAGAGATCAGGAAGCACCAGGCTGGTTAGTGTCTACCTTACGGAAGACAATGAAGTATATAAAGGCACTAGCCCTGTGCCTGGAACATTGTAGGTTTCTTTTTGCATCCCCCCGCCCCCCCCCCACATACTTTTGACTCTAATTCCAATATTCTTTCCATTACATAAGATTGTCTCCCTTACTAGACTCTTTACTGAGTCTATTAGAAATGCATTAGTTTCATTTTCACTTACCCAATTGGTCATTTTCAATTTGTGCTTTTTACACACTTCTTATTTCTGTTCATACATTGCTGTGTATATAGAAGGAAAATTAGAAAAAAATATGAAAATTATGTAAATCACTCATATAATGATTGCAATCAGAACCTTGCTTTAACTTTCACATTCTTTTTTATTCTTCTGGATTTCAGTGAGTTATAGGACTCTGTATTTACAATAAATTTAAGCAAATGAGAAAAGTAATATTTGATGAGATTTGAATATTGTTTTGGAGGAGTGAGATGGATACACATTGTATCCCTGGGTCATAAATCAGTCAGAACTTAGAACAGATGAGATTTGTGTAGGGAAAAATTAAATAATGATATAGGACTCAAACAGCCATTGCCACAAATCATATTGAAGATATGCTCCCCAAGATACATTGCAGCTAGCATGTAGAGTGTGTGTGCATATGTATGTGCATATGTGCATGAATACTTGCACACTAACAAACATAAACGTGTGAGTAAATGAGCTATTTAAAAGAGTGTCTAGGACCATGAAAAACCCACATAGCAATATGTGATCTAGGTCAGCTTAGAGCCATAGAATTAGTTCAGGGAAAACTGTGTTCATGTTCAGACTATGTCACTAAGTGGGTGGCTGTCATTTATTCTTTTTTTATTCAGCCAATACTGTAAGCTTACCATGTGCCAGTAATTAGACTGAGTAACAGTGAGTTACTTCACCTCTCTGAGCCCCAGTTCCCTTAATGTTAAAATAATCTAATAAGAATAAAAATGAGTCTTCTAATCTTAGATAGAGGGTCTTTGTCCTGGACTCTACCCTGGCTTTCCTCCAGTCTGGTCTTTCTCTATGGGGCAAGGAGTCCAAGGGGTGAAGGGGTGATATCCACCTGGAGCCCATGCTTCTTCATTCGATCCCACATTCTGGGTATCTAGAAACCTAGAGTTCCCAACCCAACATCACTGAGCCCCCAGCTGGGGGCTGCATGGGCTTCTCCCCTAGAGTCTGTGCTTCCAAGGGCAAATCACACCAAAAGGGGTACACACCTAGGCTTGAAGGGTCACTGAGGCTGTTTGCAGGAGGTGTGGATGGCGCTTGGCCATGTAGGCTTCTGTGTCAACATGAATCCAAATGAGGCCCCTAGCAGTGTTGTTTGGATGGAACTGGGCCGTGGGAAGAGAAGAGATCTGAGGTCTGAACCTTGGGGCAGGTTCTCCCAGTGCCTGTTTGGCAAAAGATTCTGAGGAACCCAAGAAATTTAAGTTTGATTCTCTCTTCTGGTTCATGAGAAGGTATAATATTCAGGAAGCAAAACTAAACATGTTTTATTGAACAGTTAGTTACCTTGATTTATAAATTTAAATAGAAGACATATGGTATGAGAGTCTCCATTTGTTCTCTCGCCCTGGGACCTACAGATATTAGAAGTGGGTTTAAGTAATACCTGCCTTAGAGATGTATTTTATGGAAAAAAATAGAATACATATACTTATATATATTCTATAATATATATGTTCTTTATATCATATATTATAGGATATATTCTTTATATAATATATAACAAATACAATATATTCCATATATATAGTTTAAATTAGAAAAAATATACACAGATTTATGGTATGTTTTTACTTTGTAATAATATAGAAATAAATAGTAACGGAAGGAGCCCCTTGGTACTTAACATACAACTCTAGTACACAGTGCTCAAGATATTATAGAAACACATTGTCATAGCCACAGTGAAATGCATTAAACATGACAAGCGTCTTCATATCTGTGTCTTTGCACGTGCTTCATAAAAAGCTATTTCTTCTTCCTTCTTCCTCAAATGAATCATATCTATCTATCTATCTATCTATCTATCTATCTATCTATCTACTTACCTACCTATCTGGCATCTATCATCTATTATCTGTTGCTACTCTATACAGATGAGGACATTATAAAAGAGAAAGCAAGTGACTTACCCCAAAGTGACATAATTGGGAATACATTCAAGTTTTCCTGACACTTAAGACAGTCCCTTTTTGTTCTTCTAGCCTGCCTTAGGAATACACAAGTAGCTGGCCTTCCAGTCTGTGCAGATGGTGCTCTGAATGGCACCTCTGGAGCTTGGCAATGGGAAACCTGTGGTGACTCAGTGATAAAGTCATTACTCAGTAGATACTCAGTATAGTTTCAGATGTTCAGCATATATATCTTGTGTATATATCAGCATAAATCTTGAGTGAGAATTACCTGCTAGGAACAGGAGCCACCATATTGGGAACTCCTGAACACTTTTGCACCTGAATAAGCAAAATGACATCTGTTCTATCCTTCTTTCCTTCTGTCACAATAAATTTGTTTTTGTTTTTGTTTTTTTTTTCTTCTAGCTGAAACCAGTCTCCTGGTTCTAAATTTCATCCCTTCCCACCTTCATAGGAAGGAACTTCAACTCCTCTCTTGGATTCTTACTGCTTTCCATTCAACAGGCCTAAGTCTTTCTAAAACAACCAGACAACCTCACCACAATCCCCAATCCTTTGTAAGGTGCTTACTTTTCTTCTTGTTCATGTTCAAAGTTAGAATTCTTTGTACATACTGTCAGCTTTTCTTCACCTCTCACCTCACCTCATATTATTCTAATCTGACATATACTGTCACCACCACCAAAACTGCTCTTTCATGGTCATTAATGACTTCCAGTTTGCTAAATCTAGTGGGTATTTTACAATCCTCATTTATACAACCTCTTGGTAGCACTCAGCGCTTAGCATAGCCCTCTCTTCTAAGTTATAGACCTGCATATCTAACTTGTACTTGGTGCCTAAAACTGAAAATATCCTCCACTGAATTTGAAGGTTTACTCCTATATCTGTTCCTCTTTTATATCCCTCTTTTCAAATAATGGCACCAATATCCATCTTGTTTAAGTCAGAAAACTTGGACTCATCCTTGACATGTTAAGCTAGCTCTGACAACAAAGTTTTATTTGCATTCAAAGACTGGTAAGAGTGACTACTTTTATTTTTTTTTGTTTTTTTTTAACGTTTATTTATTTTTGAGACAGAGAGAGACAGAGCATGAACGGGGGAGGGTCACAGAGAGAGGGAGACACAGAATTGGAAGCAGGCTCCAGGCTCTGAGCCATCAGCCCAGAGCCCGACGTGGGGCTTGAACTCACGGACCGCCAGATTGTGACCTGAGCTGAAGTTGGATGCTTAACTGACTGAGCCACCCAGGTGCCCCAAGAGTGACTACTTTTAAAAATTGTCTTTTTGCCCTTTGGTTTACTTCCACACCAGCATATGAACAGTGCCTAGAGTATACATAAGAGCAAAGATACAGGTTAACATTTGCAGGTCCTCATTGCCTCCCTAATATCTCACAGAGATATCCTAAGTTCAGTGGTCAATGTAGCTCTCTCTCCACAGAGAGAGATCTGTATTAGGTCCGAGAAGTATAAACTCTGAGTTATGTCTTTCATGCCATTCTGGTAAGTGTGTGTTATTTTGCAGGGGGGAATAGATTAAGTATCTACTCTATTTTCTTATAAGAAAATTCAGGCTGTGCCATGGTTCTATACTTCCACTTTCTATTTTTACTGCCCTCCCACACATTTCCTTCTCTGCCCACATGCAATTAATAACTAAGTGAAGACAATTTTACATCTTAAACCACTCTCTGTCTACAGAATACTGTGATGCAAACCTGTCCATCTCTTGATTGGTCTACTGTTGTTACAGTTGTTGTTTTCTTACTTATCTCCCTGCCTGTCTGTTGTTTCTCTTGCAGTGTCTACTGAGTTTGTAAAATATGGGTTCGGTTATATCATCTTCAAGCTTAAAACTTGTACATCTCTTTTAATTATTCTTTGCAAAAGTTAAAAGTTCAAAATACAACCATTCCTTCCAGAGGGAAATTTTCATAATCCAAATTTTGCAGTTGTATATATTAGATTAATATAGTTGGGAAATAATCCATATAAATTATATAATAATGAATGAGAAATATTACATAATTGTAATTTATTTCGGTTGATTACTTATTCTAGGTTAGAAATTGCAAAGGAGTAAAAATAATTCTATTGCTTGCTTGCTTGCTTGCTTTGAACGACTGTGTTTTGTTTTTTATAGCAATGTATTTTGTTATGCTACAGACAATAAAGAAGACCACACCAATAATTGGTAAGGAAAGAAAGACTATTATTACTGGACAAAGGTACATAAAATCAAAAGCTAGACTTGTACAGTGTTTTTTACAACTATACATTTGAAGTTCTACACCATTGGCATAGATGGGAAGGGGTGGCCAGCCGCAGTAGAGATAGACCACTGTTTCAGTGGTTAATTTTTTATGGGCAAGTGCAGTAAAACTGTTCCCTAAATTGTCCTTTCTACCTGGCCCTATATCTTGTGGTTTTTCAGTCTTGAGTTTCTCAGATGACTCCTGCTTTTACACTGATTCTTCCAGCATGGTCAATTACATTCTGGATGATCTGGACTCTTCTTGGGTCACATTCCATACGCTTAGTCTCTAAATTCCGGCCACACTTTCAGTTGTTTAAACTCATCACAGTCTTGTCTGTCCTTGAAGCTTTTCTCTTGTACTGCTGCCCTTGTGTGGAATGTTATCACTTTACACTTCTTACATTTTCTCTCACCCACCTGCTCTATCAAGCTAATTGTACCAGGTTCTTTAGGACTCATCTTCAACATTATGTCCTGATTTTTGACTCCTGTCTTAGTCCATTCAGATGAACTGGTTTACTTACAAGCAACAGACATTTATTTCTCACACTTCTGGAGACTGAGAAGTCCAAGATCACAGTGCCCATTGATTCACTGTCCAGTGAGAGCCTGCTTTCTCATCAATGGCCATCTTCTCGCTGTATCCTCACATGGTTGGAAGGGTGAGGGAGTTCTTTGGGGCCTCTTTTATAAGGGCACTAATCCCATTCACAAAGTCTCCATCCTCATGGCCTAAGCACCTCCTAAAGTTTTCACCTCCTAATATACTGTCACCTTGGAGGTGAA
This sequence comes from Lynx canadensis, assembly GCF_007474595.2. NCBI lineage: Eukaryota > Metazoa > Chordata > Mammalia > Carnivora > Felidae > Lynx > Lynx canadensis. The sequence continues at coordinate 83,221,830 of NC_044311.2, read as the reverse complement.
TGATTTCAACATATGAATTTTAAGAAGACACAAATATTCAGTAACTGAAACTCCATTGAGACCAGATAAAGTCCATCCTCCACAGCAGCCAGAAATCTTTTAGAGCACTTCTTATATTTGTAATAAATTAATTATAGAATTATTTAAGTTCTCTCTTTCCCTCTACACGGCCAACTTTATTAGGGCATGGACCGTAATTGTCTTGTTCACATGTGTATTACTTAGCTTAGTACCGAGGTCAGAGTGTTGGTGGAAGGAAGGGCCAGTGTAAGGATGGAAGGAAAAAAGGCAGGCAGTCAACAAGCTTAGGCTATAATTTTGTCATGCATCTGCCTTTGATATGTATTTTTCAGAACACATGTGGTCTTTGGTTATCTCTACCTTGTTATTCTGAGAATTCACATTATAGGTCACTGAGATAATTATTGCTTTATGTAGCAGGCACTTAGTTGCTGTTTGGGGAAATATGTCTATCAATATGTGCAACCATGTAGAGCTGGTCTGTTCAATATGGTAGTCACTAGCTAACATGGCTTTTGAGCACTTGAAAGTGGCCAGTTTGAATTGACATAGGCTGTAATTGTAAAATACACAGTGGAGTTTGAAGATTTAGCATGAAGGAAAATGATATAAAATATATCATTTGTGCTTTTTATGTTGATTACTTATTTTGGATATGTTAGGTTAAATAAAATGTTATTAAGATACTTTTAACCATTTATTTGCCTCTTAATTGTGACTGCTAGAAAATTTTAAATTATGTATGTGGCTGGCATTATACTGTCTTTGAGAGCATTGGCCCAGGTGTACAACACAGCATTCTTTCCTTTGCTACTACACCCTGAGGGAGAGGGAATTTCTAGTGAAATGAGGTAGCTGCTTTCAACGATGTTGTTCTGAGGAGTCTAAGAAGTTCTACCGGACTCCTTACTGTGCAACTACGGGCTGGTTTCCAGTTATTTTTACTGTCTTACTATTACAAGGAGAATTTCAGGACAAAAACACTATTTTGGAAGTAACATCATTGTTACCTTCTCATAGCTTTATATCATTCATTTTGTCTGTGAATTTCTACTCCAAAAGCCACCATCTCTGTTTCCTTTGGTAGATTTTAGAATGTAGTTTGGTATGTTTTCCCTTAAGTAAATGAAGGTTAATGAAGTTTTAGACTTCGAATTAGCCTGTGAGTTTTCATGTAAAAGAGGATGTTAAAGTCAACTATAAATTATCTTGCAACCAATATAAGTTCCAGAACTCTGAATTCCAAGTAGATGCCAGTCCATTAAGCAAACAGATGAAATATGCTTTGCCTAAAGGTTTATCTGCAGCACAGGCAATTGTAATTCTTAATAATGAGACAAGAAAGGGAAGCTTGGGCAACTGGAACTGAAACTACACATCACCCACTTAATTATTAGTGGATATTAATTATTATTGCTTAAAGTTGGAACTGATTTAGTGTTCTCACATATTTCTGGCACAGCCTTTATTTTAAATCTTGTTATTAATTTCTGGTGATTTTTTCCCTCAAGCACTGAGCTATAAAAAGGTGTCTGTTATATACTACTGTGGTGTTTGAGTCTGTTCAAATCTGTGTATTTCATGGCACCCAGTGACTAAAACATAATAACATCATCAGTCAAAAAGCCTTATAATTGCCACCATTATTGTTTTAAAACCATAGAATAAAATATCTAAAAAAAGATCTTGACAAGCCAACTCCTTTAATATTACATAAGAAAACTGAGGAATAAAGTGAATTGCCCAAATGGCAGAGCTAGGACTAGAACTTAAACCTTCTGACTCCTGGTCCAGTGTTCTTTTTACTAACTTCTGTTGAGAGCATATTGGTGCCATGGTGTAGTGACTAGAAATTAATATTGTTAAATAGGGTAAATAAACCAGTATACTTAGGTATGTGAAATTTAAGAAAAATTCATAATTATTTGTGTATGGGAAATGTAACATTCTTTTTTAAAACAATTTTTTAATGTTTTATTTTATTTTTTGAGAGAGAGAGGGAGAGAGAGTGTGCAAGTGGAGGAGGGGCAGAGAGTGGGAGACACAGAATCTGAAGCAGGCTCCAGGGTCTGAGCTGTCAGCATAGAGCCCAATGCAGGGCTTGAACTCACGAACCGTGAGATCACGACCTGAGCCGAAGTCGGACGCTTAACTGACTGAGCCACCCAGGTGCCCCAGAAGGTAGCATTCTGAGAAGTAAAACGGATTGTAAGTTTCACTGATTTGTTGAGTATTTCCAAGAGAATTAAAGCTTTTTCAGTGCCCTTCATGTCCTCATACTTCTTCCTTTTATTGTTGCAGATATCAGCGTACCAAGGCACATTTTTGACATTATGCCTGGGTAATTCCTAACATATATGCTGTAGTGTTTTTTTTTATTTATATACTTAATAAATAGCCATACACATATGAGTTTATTACATAGTTATATGAGAAATGTATGTATGAATTATTGGAGCTAGATAAGAAGTATTTCTGGTTCAGTAGAGTTAGAGGAAACACTACAAATAAAACAAGAAAGAACAAAAAAATGTTATATTTTTTTAAAAAATCAGAATGTAAACTTAGGCCAGCCAGACATGTAAAAAATGATCCCTGCTGTATTGCTTCTGGAAATTTTGAATTTAAGTCTACTAAAATTATGTTTACCAATAATCTGGGATTTACCTAGTTTCTAACTATAAAAGTAGTCCATATCGTTCCATTTTTAGAAAAGCTGTTTTAATAGGAGAGAGAATTCTGGTTGAATTTTGATGAATATGTAATACTAGAAAATTTATTTTTTCCTGCACTGGGGCTCCATCCCTTCACTTGTAAAATAAAGAGGGGGAAGGAGAATAGCTTCCCCACCTGGGAGGTTGCAGTCTTCTAGGGAAAATGATACCTTTTTATATGTAGTATTTTCCTTAAAGCAATAGAATGAATTATTTCAAAAATATTTTTCCTTTAGGATTTGCTTGGGAAGATAGAACTAATGAACTCCCCATGGTACAACAGTCTCTTTGCATAGTGCCTGGCCCTGGTAGGCTCTCAGTTCCTGAATGAATGGCTTCTTGACACTTAGAAGGGATCAGACAGGTGTGCTCTTCTGGCTTAGTCCTTTAAGGTGTTTCTTGTTTTTTGTCTATTTGATTACTCAGTTCTAACCACAATGATGGTTTCAAATATTATATGGTTTTATTTCTGCCTCCTAATGTACCATTTTTTAAAGACAAGAGACATAAAAAACATTGATGTTGAAATGATAAGACTTTGACTATTGTAATCTGAGCTGTTACAAAAAGACTCGGCCTCCCATTTAGAAGTAGGCAGATTTGCTAGAGGGAATAAAACAACAGCAAAAATTAAAATGCATAGCTGAGCTCAAAACCAAACCAAAGAGGGGAACTTCTCAGGTGCCAGAAATGTAGAGGGAATTTATATTTTTAGAGAAGAGAGCTGATTTCATGTGTTTCGAAGGGGATTGTCAGAGCCAGCCATGGGCATCCATATTTGGGCACTGGGTTTAGTTTTCTTGTAGGCAGCATATAAGCCCCAGGCCTGTATTAGGCAGACAGGGACATATGCTCCTTCTGAGAAATGGTGAGTTAGAAATATTTACACCTGGCAAGGAAAACTGATAGGAGCCCATCTAAAGAAAGTAATAGGTGGAGAGTGTTGCCTGTAAGAAATTAGAAACCTAATCCTGGCCCACTCTGGATGAGATTCAGCATCAAATTGTAAAATATTAACAATATTTCCTTGTTAAGCAGAATACCAATCTGAGAAGGTAACAAAAAAACTCTGCCGTTGGAGAAATCCACAGTGTCATGAGAGACCAATATAAACTCTTCCTGAAGTCTTGGAATGTTGCACATTCCAAGGCAACATAAAACAACTCCCTCTGAGGAAAATCTCATCGTCCAATAGTAGAAACCACACAAGGGTAAAACACAATAAGCTGAAGAATTCATACCCCTACATTCTAAATATTAGATGAATCTGAAACACATTCTAAAATTAATAAGAGTATTTTTAGAAATTTAATGTTTATTTATTTTTGAGAGAGAGAGAGACAGAGTGTGAGTGGGGGAGGGGCAGAGAGAGAGGGAGACACAGAATCCGAAGCAGGCTTCAGGCTCTGAGCTGTCAGCACAGAGCCTGATGCGGGGCTCGAACCCACAAACCTTGAGATCATGACCTGGGCTGAAGTTGGACGTTTAACCGACTGAGCCACCCAGGCACCCTTAAAATAAAAATATTTTAAATGTTTAATCATTAAAAGAAGCAGGAACAGGGTGGTATGGGAAAAAAAGATTTAAAAAATCTAAGAATCATTATATCATAATTGCAATATTAGGAAAGAAACACATATTGTGGTGAACCAAATTTTTTACATTTTACAGAGGGAAGGAGGGATTGAAAATGCAATGGTGAGTGGGATGCCTGGGTGCCTCAGTTGGTTAAGCATCTGACTCTTGATTTCGACTCAGCTCATGACCTCACGGTTTGTGGGTTCAAGCCCCATGTCAGGCTCTGCGATGACAATGCCTGTTTGGTATTCTCTCCCTCCTTCTCTCTCTGCCCCTCCCTGCTCTCTTTCTCTCTCTCTCTCTCAAAAATAAATAAACATAGAAAAAAATCTTTAGAAAATGCAATGGTGAGCAAAAAAGACAATAAACATGTTGGTTTATCTGACACATAGTGATCAACAAAGATCCTACAACAAGACTTTCATGGGCTTAAAAAGAAGCTAGAACTGCTAGCCAGTGAGAGAAGTGAGTTTTATTTGGTAGCAGCTTAGTAATAACAGTTATACTTGGATTTCACTAAATTACAAATTTAAGTTAAATATTTAAGAGTAAGCACTAAAATAATAGAAATAGAACTGTAATTTCCAAATCAAGATAAGGGGGGAAACCGGAGGGAAAATAAAGAAAACGGAATGGATCCAATTGAAAGAACATAAGGATAAGTAAAGAAGCAAAGAAATGCAAAGTAAATAGAAAACACAAACTGAGATGATAGAGATAGAAAACAACTAAGTCAGAAATTACAGTGAATGCAAAATGATTATAGTCATCTATTACAGGATCTGTTCAGATCAGATGAAAACTCAAAATATATAATGTTAGTATAATGTTGAATGAGATAATCAGATTGATAGATGTAGGTATGTAGGACTTGATACATTTTTAAATTTTTTTTCATTTATTTTAAGAGAGAGAGAGAGAGAGAGAGAGAGCACATAAGCAGGGGAGGGTCAGAGAAAGAGGGAGAGAGAAAATCCTAAGTGAGCTCCGCGCTGTCAGCACAGAGCCCAACATGAGGCTCGACATCACAAACCATGAGATCATGACTTGTGCTGAGATCAAGAGTTCGATGCTCAACTGACTGAGTCACCCAGGAGCCCCATGACATGATACTTTCTATGTAAAAATGTACAACACACAAAATAGCACTGTATATTTTTGTGGAAACATTCAGAGGAAGTAAAGGGATAGAAAATAAAAACAAGAAGGCTACATACCAAATTCAGAAATATGGTTGGATCTGACTAGTAAAATAATAGAATGGAATTATGGAGATGACTATAATGTTTTAATTGTGTAAAAATTTTTTCAGCAATTATGGAATATGTTAGTATTTGTTGAATGTGGGTGGTGAGTTCATGGACATTTGAGAGGCAATAAGGAATGGTAGTCTGCATGGTGGGTTCTGGTCCAGGTTTCTTGGCCTCAAATTCTCAAAGCCCTTCTATTTATGAAATGTGGGAACCTGGACAATTACTTGACTTCCTTGTGCCTAAATCTCATGAACTGCAAAATGAGAAAACAAACCAAAACAAAATGAAACCTCGTAGACCAGGGATAAAGATTACATGAGTAAATACTCTGCACAGAAATCATCTAATAGCCCCTGGGGCATGGTAAACACCTATTGGGGGCTGTTGTTCTATATTTTTCGCATTTGAAACATTTTGTGCTAAAAAAGAGAATTCAAATAAATTAAACAGTTAATGAGTACGGAAAATTATCTAATCTGCAAATTATAATCAAGATATTCTTTACCAAAGCTTACATTGAAAATACTGATCAGGGGCGCCTGGGTGGCTCAGTCGGTTGAGCGTCCGACTTCAGCTCAGGTCACGATCTCACGGTTTGTGAGTTCGAGCCCCGCGTCAGGCTCTGGGCTGATGGCTCAGAGCCTGGAGCCTGCTTCCGATTCTGTGTCTCCCTCTCTCTCTGCCCCTCCCCCGTTCATGCTCTGTCTCTCTCTGTCTCAAAAATAAATAAACATTAAAAAAAATTAAAAAAAAAAAGAAAATACTGATCAAAGCTCATGTATGGCACACTGAGAAGTTTTTAAGGCCTCAGTATTGGTGTTAAAAGAGAAAATCTTGTGAATATTCTATCTAATTTGGTTTCCCATTTATACAATAAAGATGATCCACATGAAGAATGGGTTTTGTGTGGATGCATACTTGCAATTATTGCCACATTTATTCTCTTATCTTTTCACTTAGAAACAAAAAACACAGAAATCCTAAAATTAAACTATTTTTATTGGAACAAAGTGTAAGATTTGAAACAACAAAAATGAAACTTTTTCTATTTTTGTTTCTGTAACACGTAGATATAATGTCATATATATCTTAACGCTTAGTTGTTTTTCCAAACATATGGCAATTTAAAATTTTGTTGACAAATCGTGTCTTTTGTTAGTAGGATGTGTCATATATAAATGGGAAAATGTTGATTTTTAAAAATAGGTTACGGGTATTAAAGTCAAGCCAGCCTCCTCTGCAATGTTTGGGAGAATCATTAGCTAATGGGTAGATCAATCCCTGCACATTGAACCCTGACATATGCTTCTTGGAGCTGGCTATGAGAGAAGCAGGCATTGTGTGTGTGTGTGTGTGTGTGTGTACACGCTGGTGTCTGGAATTAGTGATCACCTTTGAGAGTATTGTCTGAGCACTCTTGTCTGAAAACTCTGGTTCATGTTTTTGTCCATGGAATTTTTCATCTGTGTGTCCCTAATAGCCCCCCATTATTGGTCATCGTGGCAGTTCCTGGTACTTCTGTTTCTGTTTCTTTCAACTGGTTCCTGAGAACATCCCAAAGTGAATTCCTGGTACAGTGTACAATCCATATTTACATCACAAGTGTACCATCCACATTTGATAAGTATTTCTACTTCTCTTTTGTGAATTATAATATCAGGTTTTAATAAGTTAATTGCATTATTATGTTTGTGAATATTATATTTTTAAATGGGATTTTAACAATTTTTATTAGTAGATAGTGGTGATATATATAATCTATCAAAATTACTCCTCCCCTTTTCAATTGAACTAATTGAAAATAGCTTGTAAGTATCTTTTTCTACTTATGAGTCCCTTAGGTTTCTGGGATCCTGACTTGCAGCCACTGAACTGCTTCTAACACTGTCATTTTATAGATGAAACCTAAATCCAGAGATAGGAAACCAGTTCATTGAACAAATATGTATTGTATTCCTGTGTTGTTAGTGGGCACTATGGTATATATGGGTATATTGTAGTGGGTAAAAACCACATGGTCTCACCCTCATGGATGCCCATGTGTTTTCCCCAGTTATCCAGAGGGGGAAGTAGATATTAAACAGATATAGAAAATACATTCTAATTACAAATCAAGATAAGTGTTATGAAGGGGGAAAACTGTGTGGTGACAGAGAATATGAATATAAAATGGATATGGATATGAATATGAAGGCAGATATAGATTGGGGTCCTAGGCAAGACCTCTACAAAGTGATATTTAAGCTGTGACTTGAAGAATTCAATCCACATAGAGGAAGTTGCATGTGCAAAGATCCTTAGGTCTGAGGAAAAGAAGGCGTGTGTGTCTAGAGCTTAGTGAGCCAGGGAGAGAGTAAACTGAGATGATGATAGAATGGTAGGCAGGAGCCAGATGGTACAAAGCTCTCCAGGCCATGCTGAGGGTTTGGCGTTTTATTGTAAATGAAATGGGAAGCTATTAAAGGGTTTAAGTAGGAGAGTGACAAGATCCAATTTATATTGTAAAATATAACCTCCACTGTAGTATGGTTTGGAAGGGAAAATGGGGAAGAGTGTCAGTGAGGAAGCTTTTGGAGGATTGTAGCCAGGATCTGCCAATGGCTTGGACAAGGTGGTGGCTTTGGGGACGGAGAGGAGCAAACAGCTGGGATCAGACCTGTGGTGTCTGGATCCCTTCGGCCCATGCTTCCCACTGCACCAGCCTGCCTGGCCTGAACTTGCCACTGAGTTGAAGCTGATGAATGTGCTCTTGGAGTGCTAAACTGCCCTTCCACAGAAAGTATCGTTACCTCTTCAACTCACTCTGGTTGACTCTGCAAATGCTTCTTGGTGGATGTTGTAGAAAAAGATGATAGACAAAGATCACATTTTACAACAATAGCATTTTACCTGCAGGTAATTTAGATTTGTGGTGTATGAAGGAATTCCCCAGGCCTGCCAACCTGGATGAAAAGATCTCCTTTGAGATACAGGGCAGTTTTAGGACAAGCCTAGCATTGTGCAGCTTCTCTGATGTCAGGAAGCTGCCATGCTTGTGCTCTTCCAAATAATGTGTCCTGTTCATTTATTTCTAGTGCCAAAAGATGTGCCTCTGAAAAAGAGGCTTTAAGACTGTAACAGAGAATGTTTCTCTGTGCCAAGTGGGGATGCTTTCATTACACAAAACTTTCGTATGCATAGAAGTGTTTACATCCTCTCCCCTTCCTCCCATCTTTTTTTTTTTTTTTTTTTAATACCAAGAGGCCAAAAGTCATGGCTTCACCTCCAGTTGAGTGTTTGCTATTTATTCCTGGTCCCTTGCTCCATAGATTTCTACTGTTTCTGTGGCTTGATTACAGTTAAGGAAGAAGAGAGAAGTATCAGCATATTAGACTTCTTTAAGTGACAACTGATGATTAGCAATGAGAAGGTATAATGAGGATGGGGATCTGGCTTCAACACCTGGTTCTGGCATTTATTCCTGTCTGATTTACAGCAAGTGACTTAACCTCTGTAAAGCCTGTTTCCTGACCTATAAAAAAATACCCAATTATAATGCCTGCCTTAAATTATTTCTATGAGAATGTAGAGAGATAATCCACACCAAGAGTCGGGTATGTGGTAAATGCTTGACAGCTGTTATCTGTGAATAAATCTCAGGAGAGTTTGCTCATTGCTCCTACTCCTAACCATGGGTCTTCCTATCAACTTTAATTCTGTCTGAAAGTTAAGCCTACCACACAGGCAGAGCTACTTTCTGGTCATACAGCACACCATCATGTGTATTCTTAATTCCTTAGAATGACCTTCAGAAACAGTTCCTAGTTCGGGCACGTGGATTGCTCAGTGGGTTTAAGCATCTGACTCTTCAGCACAGCTGAGGTCATGATGTCAGGGTTCATGAGTTCCAGCCCTATGTCGGGCTCTGAACTGACAGCACTGAGCCTACTTGGGATTCTTTCTCTCTCTCTCTCTCTCTGCCCCTCCCCTGCTTTTTGCATTCTCTAAATAAACAAATAAATAAATAAACTAAAAAAAAGGCAATTCCTACTCATTCAAACAATTTCACAGGAAGCAAAGTATGTGTATGCACAAATTAAATAGCTTTCCAGATACCATATAAGTAGTGTGGGACAAGGCCAGGATACTTCTGGGAGGATGAAAAATGATTTCCATTTTAAGGGGCACAGAAAAGCACAGCACATGGCTCATTAAAGAGCCCTGACTCCAGGGATTGGAAGATGTGTTGCCATGAGATTTTCCCTTTTTGTTGTTCTGCTTCTTTGTCTATACAATGCTCCTTGACTTAGATCATGGCTATGCTGGTTCTAAAATATTAAGATTCTAGGAAAGTCTTCATGTTTGAAATTTCTTGTGGTCTGCATTCTCCAGAGCTCATTGTTGAGTTGTCTGGAATGCAGTGTTCATTTCCCTGGGTGACAGTCTGAGAAAGACCATAGAGTTATTATTCTGAGGTTAACCAGAGTCAAACTTCCTTTCATGAATGGATATCTTTACAATGGTAGATAAATAATTTGGCTTTGTGGGAATGTTCACATTAAGCCTTCTTTACCCTCACTTTCCATGATATACTATACTTAAACAGGGCTTTCTTAGAAGACTATGATAGAGGTGCGCCTGGGTGGCTCAGTCGGTTAAGCCTCCGACTTCGGCTCAGGTCATGATCTCATGGTTTACGGGTTCGAACCCTGTGTTGGGTTCTGTGCTGACAGCTCAGAGCCTGGAACATGCTTTGGCTTCTGTGTCTCCCTCTCTCTCTGTCCCTCCCCCCTCACGCTCTGTCTCTCTCTCCTTCAAAAATAAATAAACATCAAAAAAATTTAAAAAAAGAGAAAAGGAAACTATGATAGATTTGGAGGCACATGGGTGACTCGGTTGAGCATCCAACTCTTGATTTCAACTCAGGTCATGATCCCAGGGTCATGGGATCAAGCCCCATGTCAAGCTCCATGCTGAGTTTGGAGCCTGCTTAAAATTCTCTCTCTTTCTCTCTGCCCCACTCCCTGCTTGCATGCTCTCTCTCTCTCAAATAAAAAAGAAGGCTATGATAGATTTGGGTGTGGGGATGGAGAGTTCATGCATTTTTCTAGAACTTCAGTAAGTCTACACATGCTATCATCTATCAAAAACCACCAACCACAGTCAGCCCTTGGCTGACACCTTCTCTCTACCCTTACCATCACTGCCTGCCTAATGCCCTTTATTCTATGAGTCCGCTCCCTAGGTGGTTTCCTGACCATAGTGCACCCATTCTAATTCATCCTCCTCTCTTGTTCCCCACTTTGGCTTTCTAAAATACTGCCTTCATATGCCTCCCCAAACTTACAATCTTTTAATGTTTTCCCATTACCTCATACACTGATGCCTAATGCCTTTCCTATCTGAAGTGGGTAGATCAAGACAATCTTCTGGCCTATGGGAAGAAGCTATTTTAACTTCTGTTTCTGTTTAGTGTTGGTCTCTTTAAGCATTTCAACTTTTATTTATACATTAATTTATTACAACTATTATTGTACATATAACATACATGTAATTACAAGTACATTCATGTAATTTATAAATAATATAGATATATGGAGGCTGTGGATCTGAATTCTTTTACAGATAGGGATGCATAATAAAAACAATTTAGAGATCATTGATTTAAAGGATAAAGTAAAAGTTACTAACTTTGCTTAAGGAACCTCACGTGTCCCGGGCCCATATTTTTCTTCTGCTGTCACCTGCAGCCACTGCACACACTCCTTTGTTTTCCCATACTCTGTACCTGTCTGCTTGCCTAGTTCTTAAGCATGCTCAGCTGGGCCATCGTCCTGCTGATACTGCTCAAAGCAAAATCCCCCTGCCTATTCAAGCCTAAGTTTAAAATGTTGCCTCATCTCCGAAGCCTTTCTTATGTACCTCTTGTCTCAGAACCCACCCCCACCCAGGTAAAATTAGCATCCCTTGCCTGTGATTCCGTGGCATTCGGCTTGTTCCTCTATGACAGCACTTTTCAAGTGCATTGCTGTAATGATTAGTTGTGTATGTGTATCCCTGATGAGGCTATGGGTGCCTGCAAGGCAGGCAGTGCACCTTACTCATTTTTGTACCCAGCACCTAGTGCATGTTGGAAGCCAATAGATGGTGTTGAGTATTTTAAATCTTCATGAGCATCTTATAGAGAAGAGTCTGGGAGGGAGGGGGCTAATAGTATGAGGAATAAAATTGGTTTGGTACAAAAATCCCATCCCTGTTGGCATTTAAATCCTAGCTCAATTTCCCTGCCCTGACTCTTCTGCCTTTCCTAGCTCAGACTGACTGCTTCAGTGAAGAGGGTACTCTGGACAAGTGTGCCCTTTCTTTCCATTTAGCTTTGAGACAGCATGAAGGTTAAGGACTGCCCGTCTCAAGGTCACTTGGTTTCCATAGAAGTGCAAGGCAACCCAGGGCTTTGGAGACTATGCAGTTTATGGAGGATGCCGCTGTGCTTGTCAGACTGTGTTCAGTGTGGAAAGGTTGAGACTGAGAAAGGGGAGACACAGACTGAAGGCCGGAGGCATTATATGATAAGACTGTAAATAGCTTCCCTACAAATGAGGAACTCCTCTGAAAGTTACAGGTGACAATGAAAAACCCCAGATATAACTTGTTGACTTCTTTTTTTCAGCATATTTCCTCACCTCCTCTGTGCCTGGCACAGTGTTAGGTGCTGTGACAGAGTGATGAATAATTCAAGGTCCCTGACTGTGAGGACCTCATAGTTCAGAAGCAGAGACAGAACACAGGGTAGGCCAGCAGCTATAACCGTATGGGGAGTCCTCTCCTAACCTGTGCACAAGGCAGCTCCGCAGAGGGAGTGATTAATTGGGCCTCCGGGTGCCAGGAAGGCCCTCAGAAGAAGGCTGAGGCTAGAAAACTGAGGAGGAGTCCTGGGCAGAGGAGGAAGGCAGGGATTGTGCATTTCAGGCAGAGGGAACTGAAGCTGCAAGGGTCTAGATCAAGGCTTGGTAAATTTTGTCTGTAAAAGGCCAGTTGGTAAATATTTTAGGCTTTGTAGGCTGTGGAGCCTCTGTTTCAACTACTTATCTCTGTCTTTGTAGCAGGAAAGTAGCCATAGGCAAATATGTGAATCAATGGGGATGGCTGTGTTCCAATAAAACTTTATTTACAAAATTGGCAGCGGCGGGGCTGTAGTTTGCCAACTCCTGGTCTAGACGAAGGATCTTCAGAGAACCTTTAATCTCATGGTTCCTAATCTTTTCAAGAATTAGGATTACTTGGCACTGCTGTGCCCTGTGCCTAGAAGGCTCCTCTTAATGCTCTTCTAGATATCCCCGATGGCTTGCTACTTCTCTTCATTCAGGGCTCCGGGCTGCCGTCTTTTAACTACTGTGTCCACAATAGGACACACACCTCCCGTATGCTCCATCACTTTTCATTGCTTTCCTTTTCAAGATAGCACCTATACTCGAACTCTACCTTATGTTAATTATCTGTTTATTTTCTATTTTCCTACTGGAACATAAGCTTCATCTTATTCTCCTATAAACAGAGTGGTGTGCTGGAGCCCATTGTGCTCATGTCTTCCCAGTTGCAGCTCTGCCTTCAGTGGTGTTATATGGTCATGGTAAATCCACCATGGTGGGAATATTTACATGGTGGAAATTAGCCCCATGAGAATCACATTGGGGTGGTTTTTGCTTTTGCTTTTGTTTTTCGCAAGCTGGTTTATTAGCAAATCACTAGTTATCCCTGGTGCCTAGAAGAATAACCTCTACAAAGCCCAGTGCACAATGAATACTTGTTGTTTGAATCAAATGTGCCACTAGTATCTGTTTATTGAGAAAATTGATATCCAGTTACAGATACAGAGTCCTTTGTGATTATTATTGCTACATAGGGAGTTCATGTCTCTCATGTAGGTAGCTGCCCATGGCATCTGTCATCTGCATGTGACTGATGGGGAGACTGAGGACTTGGCTCAGGACGTCACTCCCATTACCCCACAGGACAGATTCTGGTGGCCCCGATGACTCATCTCCAGCCTTATACACTCACTTCTGCAAGGTGCTCCTTTCCCTGTGTCCCCTGCAGTCGGCTGAGTGAAGGCAGGGCCTCAATCCTGTGTGTCTTTTACTAAACAATATGTATTTTTAATGAATTTCTCTAACTCAGTGTGGTTGTAATTTTTGCAGTGTTTTGAAAAACCCAGATAACGTCTAGCTTCTTTCAAATGTCTTACTTTATCCCATTTCTGATTTGTCTGGGGCTTTGATTTATGGTATGTCAATGTGCCCTAGTGTGTACCCTTTAGCTATGATTGGTCCAAAATGTATCTGTTTATGAACAGTCTCCAACCCTAACAGTCCAATTTTGAAATCTGCAGCAGTGTGAGGCCCCAGAAGCACTTGACAAGAATCACATTTAACAGCCTCTTCAATCTTAGTTCCTTTAAGTGGCAACATTAAACCATAATACTGAGGCCCCCTTTCTAAACCCACAGAGACTGATTAGAAAACCCCATCAAATTACTCCCACAATCCATGTTGAACACTTACAAAGAGCTTCATTTTCAGGATGCTTGGTAAACAATCTTTTCAATTCCCTGTCCTAAGCACACACTAAGAAACAGAGGAGTGAACTTGTATTTAGAGGGCCATCTGGCTGATCCCAAAGCTTTCCAGGACAGGCTGCTGGAGAGGACCTTGCATTGTCATGTAGAATGCCTTAGCTTTTGTAGACATCCGTGTCCTTCACAGCTGTTCTGATGTGGAGTTTTTCTGCTTCTCCCTATTTGCTTCTGTCCATGATAGAAAACTCACTCTTTCTTTGGGCAGCCTCCTCTCTCTTTGAATACAATTTATAGAAAATTCTTTTTTTACCTGCCTCCCTGTAACTTTCACCCATTGGCCCTAGTTCTATCCCTGAGTGGAGCCACTCAGAACAAATTGGCTTCTTCTTACTTCTCTCTTCGGTTAAGAAAGTGAGGGCAGCTCTCATGTCCCCGGAGTCGTCCCTTTTCCAGGCTGCATATGGACTGTTCATTCAGCTATTTTTCACATGGCAGTCCTTTGTGCCCTGTTTATTTGGCTCCCTTTCATCTGGTTGTGTTCCAGTTTTGCCAGTGTCTGTCTGTTTGCCTTTCTTTCTTCCTTCCTTCCTTTCTTTTTCTTTCTTTCTTTCTTTCTTTCTTTCTTTCTTTCTTTCTTTCTTTCTTTCTTTCTTTCTTTCGTTTATTTTTGAGAGAGAGAGATAGAAAAAAAACAAGCAGGTGGGAGGGGGGTAGAGAGAGAGGGAGACACAGAATCTGAAGCAGGCTCCAGGCTCAGCACAGAGCCGACGCGGGGCTCGAACTCATCGACTGCAAGATCATGACCTGAGCCAAAGTCAGACACTTAACTGACTGAGTCACCCAGGCGCCCCGCCAGTGTCTTTGTTAAAGCCACTGAACAGTGCTGGAGAGTAGCCAAGACCACAGACTCTTAAGCTAGAGCTGCCTTCGAATTTACTAGTTCTGTAACTTTGGGCAAGTGAGGGAGCTTCTCCGAATCTCCATAATCTTATCTGAAAAATGAGAAAAAAGGACCTTACACACTCAGTTATTGTGAGTATTAAATAAAAATAGGGTAAAATCATTAGGGGAGTGCCTGGTACAAAGTAGATGGGTTCAAAATATAGCCATCGTTATTGGAGTAAGTACTGTTAAGTCTCTGGATATGGCTTCCATAAGAAAGTTTGGGTTGCTGTTGTAGTTTTATTTTAGCTTGGTGTTTACATGGGGCACTTTCTCTAATTTTGAGTGCAAATATTGAATAGGTTGGCCCTAGATAAATACAATCTAATTTTGGTATCAAAGGTATTTATTGTGTGTGTATATGTGTACGTATATACTTCTTGCAGACTTTCCTGTAGCCTCTTCTCTTTTTTACCCCTGTACTCCAATAACTGACATACAACTCAGTGCTCTTCCTCCTCCTTCTCCTCTCTTCTTTACCTTTTGTCCCTTAACCCCTCCCTTGCACAAGATATGGATTGTATCTTAGCTGCTTTTTCAAAGGAAAGAATGCTGTTCATTCAGTGTATAGGAGAGTAGTTCTTGTCCTAACTCAACTCTGTGTTAGGTGGATGACCTCGGACAAGACACTTTCCCTCTGAGCCTCAAGTTTGCTTTTGTGTTTATTTTATTTTTCAATTTTATTTATTTATTTATTTATTTACTTATTTATTTATTTTTTAATCTTTGGCATTGATGAAGGAAGGGATTTTGATGAAGGGAAGTGTGAGATTCCAAGGTCCTTTCCAATTCTAAAATTCATTTTGTTTTCTGCTGTCCTGAGATGTGCGATCGGCCCCCATAGTCCACCTGCTCTGGGTTTCCAGTATATACTTAGGTAACTGTTCCACAGCACTATGTGCTAAAGCAACAGGAATGTCAAGATAGCTCTTCCATGTCACAGCTCTTCTGAGTGGCTTTGAATTCAAACCTCTGTTGAAGTTGCCATGTCATCCTGAAGGGAAGCATTGTTGAACATGAATTCCTATCCTTTACCGACTGTCTCACTCAACCTCTCTAAGAATTAAATTTCTAACCTGCTTTGTAGCTGTAATTATCACTCAACTTTTTATTGTGGAATGGTTTTAAATTTACAGAAAAGTTAAGTTAGTGCAAAGAGTTCCCATTTAAACTATCCTCAGTTTCCCATATTAACATCTTATATTAGTTTGGTATACTTATGAAAATCAACAAATCAGTGTTGGGGTGCCTGGGTGGCTCAGTTGGTTAAGCATCTGATTCTTGATCTAGGCCCAGGTCATGATCTCACGGTTGTGAGATCAAGCCCCGCATTGGGCTCTATGCTGACAGGGTTGGTGGAGCCTGCTTGGGACTCTCACTCTCTCTCCCTCTCTCTCTCCCCCTCCCCTGCTTGCACACTCACACACACACGTGCTCTCTCTCTCTTTCTCAAAATAAATAAGTAAACTTAAAAAAATCAGTGCTGACACCTCATGATTAACTAAAGTCTGTAATTCATTAAGATTTCCTTAGTTTTTACCTATTGTTCTTTTTCGGTTCCAGGATCCCATCTACAATACAACATTACATCTAATTGTCCTATCTTAGACTCCTCTTGGCTATGACATTTTCTTAGACTTTTCTTATTTTTGATGACCTTGACAACTTAAGGATTCCTAGTCAGCTATTTTGTAGAATGTCCTTCAGTTGGTATTTGCCTGGTGTTTTTCTTATGATTAGACTGGGGTTATGAGTTTAAGGGAAGAAGACCACAGAGGTAAAGTGCCATTCTCATCACATCATATTAAGAGTACATGTTATCAGTATGATTTATGACTTTTGATGGTAACCTTGATCACCTTGCTGAGGTAGTGTTTTGTTTGTCAGGTTTCTCTACTGTGAAGTTCCTCTGTCCTGTCCCCCTTTTCTTATTGTACTTTTTGGAAGGAAGTTACTATGTATCACCAATGGAAGTTTATTTCTTGTACACCTAAGTGTCCAAAGTGGGCATTTCTGATGGCTATTGCCTTTTTTCCATCAGTTATTCAGAAGCCCAGCATTCTTCTATTTTGTTGACATCCCCTAGGGCTTTGTCATCTAAATCCAGCCAGCATTAAGAGAATGTTTGCTTTTAAAAGCCTCGGCCTGAAAATGGCACACATCACTTCCACTTACATTCCATATGACACTCATTCATCTGCCAAACCTAACTGCAAGGGAGGCTAGGACATATGGTCTAGCTGGGTGCCCAGGAAAAAGAGGAAATGGATTTGGGAGAAAAGCTAGCAGCATTTGCCACACCATTTTAGAGTACAAAAGATAACAAACCAAATCCCTACCACCTCACCATCTAGTAATATAGCCACCATTTCATTAAAAAAAAGAAGAAAAATAATAGAAGAACATTATCTTAGAATCATATAAATTGGAAAATATCCATTGTTTATTTGTCTGGAATGCTCTTTCTCTGTTTTTTTTTTCTTTTTCTTTTTTTGACTCTGAAAATGCCACTTACTCTTCAAGTGATGGATAAGGTTCCTTCACCCAACCTTGAGACAGAATTAGTCCCTTACTCCTTGGTGCCATCATGCCACTCTGCTTCTATCCCTTATTTAACACCTACATCACACTAGTATTATATATAAATATGTTTCATGCACTAGACTGGGTGCTCCCTGAGGACAGCATAGAATATATTAATCTCTTAGATCCCTAAGGATAATCTGACAAATAAAAAGCATATTTATTGAGTGCCTCCAGGATTTTAGGTATACCAAAAAAGTGGTCTCATCTTTTAAATCCCTTTCTTTAAAATACGATAAAATAGCTCTTTTCCCCCCTCAGTTATAAAAATGACCCACACTTATGATAGTCAAGCCTTCGTGGAGGAGAACTTGAGCTGAGCCTAGAAAGATTGATAGGGTTTGATAGATGGTAATCAGGGTACAGGCCTGGCTTTCTATGACACATTCTAGGTTCAAGGCATTTTTTCAATAGATGGTGAAGTCTCCTTTGAAACATCTACAGTGCAAGACATGTGCCTTCATAGATTATCACATAATTAAAACTCGGACTCTGAGCTGGTTCTAGCACTGCTTCTAGGCAGTTGGGGGCAATATAAATGCCTGATGCTCATTATCTTGAACAGGAGTTACCAACCTGAATTCCCAGGGCCCCAACAAAGGGATGGCTTCACCATAGCAAAAGAAGTGTTTAATTACAGCTACAGAAAGAGCATGAAAAAAACAATCATCTGCTGGCATTAGTGACTCAGCTGCCATGTATCTCATTACCAACCCAAACATGACTTCTTAAAGTGACCTTATCAAGCTTATTAGAAATAAAATATCAATTATAAGACAACCTGTCCCTTTCCTTCTATCCTGTTCTATCCTCTACTTGTAGCCCATTGTTTAATGACTTAGAAGCTTAATTAATATTTTACGAAAACAGAAATCAGAAGACATAAAGTTGGTTCTTAGTATGTTCCTTTACCTCACTTATGCTGTTTTCTTGATTTTCATCACTGAAAATAGACCTTAATTAGGCTTTATATTCTTATGGGTTTGAATTCATACTATCACCTATATTTATTCATTGAATTTCCCAGCAGTTATAATTAGCATAGGAATTATTTTTCCCTTTATATGAAAACTGAGCCTCAAATGTAAAATGACTTCCTCAGGAGCACATGGCAATTGTGGCTCAAAGCTGGGTCTTCTGCCTGCATATATAGAATTAAGTATGCCATATTAGCACCTGCCTGTCAGTCAGTTAGCCTCATGACAGAGGCACACATGTTCTTTTTATTTCCCCCAATTATATATTTCCCTCAGTTACGATAGCCAAACTTTCTTGGAGGAGGTGATCTTGAGCTGAGCCTAGAAACGTTGGTAGGATTTGATGGCGGCACAGGATATTGTTTTACAGTGAGGTTAGCCAGCTATGTATTCCTCCAGCATGTTCCTAATATGTCAGATTGGGTGGACCCATGGAGGCAACACACCGAACATTCCTTGATTTCTGCTATCACTCAGGGAAGAGGATTCTAATGTACCCCAAGTCAATAGATACTTATAGAAGGGATCTAAAGATCACTTAGTTTGACTTCTAGATAGTCCTACAAATTAAATAAATTTATTTAACACACATATATAACATATAGTCATCAGCCAGAATTCCTCATTTCCAGTTCAGTTCTTTTTTTTCATAACCCTGCTTCATTATTCCAAATTTTCTTAGTACCTTCTCTGCTTATTAGGATTGCTTTCAAGAGGACATGTTTATATAGGTAGTGCCTTATATTCCTGAACACGTGTGATGAAGTCATATATGAAAAAGTTTAACCGCAGACATATGCTATAGAGAGCAGGTCTATTCCCAAAGAGTTAAACACACTGAATCCTTAACTAGAATTCTTATGTAGTCACATCAATCAGTGTGTTTGGTGTAACACACAGTACCTAGCATATTGTCTGACAAAAAAGAGATTTGGAGTAATTGGTTGAATAAATGGGTGAAGGAATGAAATTGACTGTCAGTTGAAATTCAGTATGATGCTGAATTTGAGGATAATATGTTGCTACTTCAGGAATGCGTTAGAATAGTCTAATATTTGCCCAGTGCTGAAGTAGAGACAAAGATGGTAGTGATGCTATAGAAAGTGAATTGTCGCTGGCAGCCAGCACCATAATGAGAAAGCTTTAAATATTTATGGTAGCTGATATGTAAAAACCCAAATGTGGTATACAAAGTTCAGTTTGATGGTATTAATGTGTAGGGAGTTTATAAAAGCTGAGGAACACTTCTAATGGTCACTTCTAGTGAGGACAGCTTCTTTCACTTCTAGTGAAATATTTAGAGAAATGTACATGAATTTATTACTTTTTTTGGTACTGGAAAAATGACTTTTGTAGTGCTGAGGCTTCTGTCTGGTGAAGTATTTATCGAAGGTGAAATTTATTTTCACATACTTCTCAGTGACATCTCATGGCCGTGGGGGTTTTGCTTTTTCCTGTGGTTCTTATCCAAGCCATTCTTTCTTTCTGGCTGAAGTTGATCAGAATTTCAAAACCCAGGAGTTTCTAATGGATAGTTTATATTCAGCAGAAATAGAAATCTTCCAGGGCCTTTTTTTGACTACTGGAAACTTAGGAATTATAGTGGCAGTTTGTTGTAAATACTGATTCTAGAATGAGACCATACAGTTGGTGGCATCTTGCAGTCAGACATTAGATGCATGAGGAAGAAACATAATTCACTTTTTAGCACGCCTCTTTATTTTCCGAGTCATAATTAGTTTTTATCTATTTATATTTGGTTTCCTGATGCATAGTATTATGGCTCTGCCTCTAGAAGGAAAAAGAAGAGTAAAGACATGTTACTGAGATGCCCCTTTTCCATATACTTATTTCAATATTTAAGCCATTGGCATTTGTGACTTTAGAGAATTTTTGGACAATTTGCAAGTGTGTATTTTTATAAACAAAATAAGAACTTGAATAACCATTCTATTTTGTTTTGCAGAACCCCAGCTGAAAGGAATTGTGACAAGGTTATTCAGCCAGCAGGGATATTTCCTGCAGATGCACCCAGATGGTACCATTGACGGGACCAAGGACGAAAACAGCGACTACAGTAAGGAGCATTAACTTCTCCCAGTCCAGTTAACGATGATCAAATGTATGGTCTGGTGTATCTAAGTCTTAGGGTGTGGCCAGGTTGCCTTTTGAACTGTTTAACTGCTAGTAAGCTGGTGTCTGTCTTCTATCCTTTTTGCTGTGACTCCCTAGAGTAAAGACACAGTTGAGAGAGGTCACACACTAAATGAGAAGGTAGAGAATTGAAAGAGTTCCAGATAGTCAGTGGATAAGAAGATTGTCCCATTCCAGTGTTTATAGTCAATATGATGATAAATATTTATAGGAACAAGGCAGTATTTCCAGCACAAGATGGTGTTTTAATCCTAGAACTAAATAGCGAGCATGTTATAATAATTCTCCAAACATCATTTCTGGCAGGCCAAAATTACTTCTTAAGGTAAACATTGAGTGTATACATCTGTATATTACATGTGATTTCACTTTAATGACAAAATTATTGATTTTAATTTTTTTAAGTATTTATTTATTTATTTTGAGAGAGAGAGAGAACATGAGAAGGGAGGGGCAGAGAGAGGGAGAGAGAGAATCCTAAGCAGGCTCTGTGCTGTCAGTGCAGAGCCTGACCCAAGGCTCCATCTAACAAACCATGAGATCATGACCTGAGCCAAAATCAAGAGCTGGATGCTTAACTGACTGAGCCATCCAGGCACCTCAAATTATTAATTGTAAAAGAAAAATATATTAAAATAGTATGATGATGTATTGGTAATAACACGATAATAAAGACTAGTAGACCTGAAAGTTTGTTTATAAGTTTTTAAAATAAAGTGCCACGTATTCAAAGTTTTTTAATAATATCCCTGGAATTAGTTTTTAACTAATTCAAGTATAGAGTTGACAAGTTTAATAACTAAACAAAATCATCAAGGTATGACATAGTAGTATATTTGCATTTCAGAAAAAAAAATGGAATATAAGCCTCAGAGCCAAGAGTGATCACTCTCATCATATCTTTTAGTTCCTGCAGAATCATACACAGACACCCAGGGGGAAATTCATGTTATCTTAAAATTATGCAGGGTGCCATATAGTTTCCTAAAGTTTGTTTGGATTCACTGCTAGATCGTTAGTGCCAAGCACATAGTAAATACTCATCAAATATATGTCCCATTGAGTTGTCTTCTGATGGATATAATTTTGTGGTCAGGGTGGCAATCTACCAAATTGCCTAAGATAATGTAAGAAGCCTTATATTCTATGGAGAAATAACTTTTAAATTAAAATTAAAGATTTGGGGGAAGATCTGCAACTCCTAAAGTGTGAAAATGTTCTTGTCCACCCTTTCTAAATCATTCTTTGTTCATTTAATATTACACGTTGCAAAATATGAATTACAATACAGAAAAGATCTTATTATAAAAAATTGCATCCCCAGTTTTCTGCAAAGTGGTTGATTAGCCTATTGTGGTTTGCATTGTTGGTTTGTGGCTGTAGGAATGCACTCTTTAAATGATTCACATTTTCAACTGAGTACCGAGGAATGGGGATGCCTTTCTCTCCATGCAAGATTTTCATCTATTGTATCTGTACTTCATGTAGATTTAGTAAGCTGTTAGTATGGGTGAAATGAATCAGGAAGATTGCTTCACTGTATCACCTCTGCTATCTCTGAGGTATCCCTGGATCTCAGTTTATTTTTCTATAAAATGAGGCAGCTCGAGATAATAATATCTTCTGTCAGCATTGTCCATTCAACTTTTTAAAAAAATTGAAAAACTATAAATTGAGGAGAATAGATTTAATCCCCAAGTAAGCCAAATAGCCACACTTCATTCCACAGGATGTAGCTGTAACCCAGACAGGCATCCTGAAGATGTATGACTTTTATCATGAGGTTGTGGCTGAAGGGCAAGGGCAAAAAATGTGAGTTCAACTGACAAAAATCCTTCCTTCTCCATTTCATAGACAAAGAATTAAACAGTGCTCTCTTTGCAGATGCTGGGTCAGTGTCTAGTGTAAATCCATACCTATATATTTATAAACATACATTTGTATGCATACATATATATGTACAAATATATATGCCTATGTGTGTATATATGCATAGTGGCATTGTGCATAACACATGTTGAGGGTGATACATTTTGTCAAATACTGTTAGAAACTGAATTAATAAATTTAAAATATTTTTTTCTTAAGATACACAACTACACTCACCTTTTGATATATTGGTATTAAAAGTAGTTCAGGTATACAAAATAACAAGACTAGGATGAATCTACCTGGATGCCCAACCTCTGACTTAAAATTCAGGTAACAGTATAAATGCATTTGAACCCACTGTATGTTCTCCCGATGGAGTTCTGCTTTCCTTCAGTATCAGACGTAACTACTATCCTGAATTTAGCATTTTTTATTTCCATGAAGTTTTAAAAATACATTTATTTCATATGTGTATACTTAAATCATTCATAATATTGTTTTCCATGTTTTAAACTTTGTATAAGTGAGAGCATTGCTGTATAATTTCTATGTACTTTTTCTCCCTTATATTATGGTTGTGAGCTGCACAGATGGTGATATATTTGCTTTCTATTATTCATGTTCATGTTTGTAAAGTATCTCTTTGCATGAATATACCCAAATATATTTATCCATTCTCTTTTTGGTGGATAATTATCATTTCTATTTCTTATAGATATTGAAAATACCCTCCCTAACTATCCTTTATAAAATGACACATCTCACCTTGGCTCTCTCTATTCTGATATCCCCCCTTTATTGTATTCATTGCTTTTATAACCACATGATATAAAACTATACACATACACCGTTGCTGTTTGTTTGTTTGTTTGTTTGTTTGTTTTTGATCTTTCTCCCAGGAGAATGTAGGTTTCAAGAGGGAAGAGATTTTGTTTTGCTCTTTGAGTTATCTTTAGAATGATCTCTGATGCATAGTAAGTACTCAACGAAAAAAAAATGGAATGAATGAATGGATGTCTTCTTGTGCATATGTGCAAAATTTTTCTGAGTCATTGGCTAAATACTTCACTCACCCAAATATTTTTTTTAAACTTTTCTTCTGAAATAATTTTAGACTTCAGAAAAATTACAAAATAATGCAGGATATTCCTATGTA
The DNA here is from genome assembly GCF_007474595.2 of Lynx canadensis. NCBI lineage: Eukaryota > Metazoa > Chordata > Mammalia > Carnivora > Felidae > Lynx > Lynx canadensis. The sequence continues at coordinate 83,198,026 of NC_044311.2, read as the reverse complement.
CTTCTCACCCAGTTTCTCCTAAGGGTATCGTTTCATGTGACAACAGTAAAATTATCACAATCAAGAAATTAAAACTGGTACAATATTATTAACTGAGCTATAGACATTATTCAGATTTCACCAGTTTTTCAATTAATGTACTTTATTTTGATTCCCCTCCCCATACATACATATTTTCATTGAACAATTCCAATAAAAGCAAATAATTTTTATTTATACTTTTTCTTAGTAGGGATGAAGGATAGAAATATCAGAAGGATTAAAATTCTACTCATTTTTTAAAAAATAGAAAATTATAAGCCTCTAAGATGTGAAAATGACTTTTCTTTCTCTACTTGGTGTGGGCAGGAGTAAAAGCATTTGATTGTTTGAAAAAAAATCGTGTTACTATGAGCATCTGTCAGAATTGTGCTGTTTGGTTCACTAGACATCATTAGGTCCAACCAACCTTACCATGGTATCTTGCATTGAATTGATAAAGACACCTGTTCTTTTGTTCGTGAAGAAAAGACTAATTACATGTAATTGAGTACAAAAACAAATGGGTTTGTCAGCGGCAACAGATAAGAATCTCTGCAAATGTAATGATAACAAAAGATACAAAACTGTGTTGGAACACTGGCACACAAAAAGACAATTGCAGTTTGGAGAGTATTAATAGGAATATTTTACATAAAATTAGAAAGGTAATTATTCTGCTCTACTAGTTGCTGTAGGAGAAGATGCATTTGAAGAGGTCAAACATGCTGGGGTGAAAACAATTAAGATATTATAACCAAATGCATTGTTCTCTTTCCCTCTGCACAAAATATATGAGCAGCCATTTGAGTATGGAGTGAGCTGCCTGATAAATTAGTAGAATGGTCAAACTGGAGATATGCAAGCAGATGCTGTACTGGCACTTGTGGGGGGTTTTACAAGAAAACCCCATTGGTATTGGAAGGTGGGAGAAGGTGGTGGTGATTGGATAGTTTTAGGGCTCAGTGACTTCTAAGGTCTCCTTCAGTCCTGACATTCTTTTATTTTTCAATTTTATTAAGCTTTAAAATTTTAATTCCAGTATAGTTAACATACAATGTTATATTAGTTTCAGGTGTACAATATAGTGATTCAACACTTCCATATATTACTTGGTGCTCATCACAAGCATGCTTGTAATTCCCCATCACCTATTTCACGCATCCTGTATCCACCCCCACCCAACCATCAGTTTGTTTTCTAGAGTTAAGAGTCACTTTCTTGGTTTCTCTCTCTCTCTTTTCCATCGTTGTTCATTTGTATTGTTTCTTAAATTCCATATATGAGTGAAATCATATGGCATTTGTCTTTCTCTGACTGATTTTGTAACATTCTACTTTCTAGTTCCATCCATGTTGTTACAAATGGCAAGATTTCATTCTTTTTTATCTCTGAATAATATCCTATTGTATGTATATACCGCATCTTCTTTATTTATTCAGGTAGGTAGTTGAGTTCATTCTGCCAGCCTTTGGGTTATTTTACACTGATGTGTTACCTAGTTGTTTCCATGGGGTCAGGTGAGCCTAAGTCCTTCTACTCCACCATCTCCCCCAGAAGCCCCAGTCCTGATATTCTTTTAAAACATACTTTGAATAGGTAAGATAAGTATATAATACAAAATCTTAAGGACACAAAAGTGTATACAGTTGAGCAAAACAGTCCCTGACAGCCAGGAACTTGCTTGGCCCTCTATCAGGCCATGGTGTGCTTCTGTTGAATATACACAATTTCACAGAATAGGAAATCAGACAAGTCCACTGTGATCATGGTGGATTAAGACAAAAATAAGACCAACCACTCTGTAATCATGTCTGAACACAGACAAAAAGAATAATGTTGTCCAAACTACAAAATGATCAACTATTTCCCTATCCTGGTTTATATGAGTGGCTGCTTGCTAATTCACTAAACACAGCTTTAGCTTTGCTCTGTTCATGTCTTTTGGTAATATTTATTAACATACCTAATCATAGAATGACACCCACTTTCTTAGAGTAGTCCAGTTGAGAGTAAATCTACATTTCTTTGAGCCCTCCCTAAAATTGCCTAACAGAAGACCAAATGCTCTAGGTCCTTTCTTACACCCTCTTACTAAGACATCCCAGGTCTAGCAACATGTGCATTTTTATTCTTTGCTGTGAGTCATTAACCACGGGTGTGTTTCTTTGTCTGGGATACATTGCCATAGTCAAAAGCAATTTTCTGTTCTTCTCTTATCTGCCACGTGGTCACATTTCTTGGTATTCTTCTAGGTACAGTCTATTCATTTATCAACATATACAACACTATGTGTTTGTATTTATATTTTCTCTCTTTATCATCTATCTACCTAACACTTGTTAAGCACCTTTTTAAATTTAAAACTGTTATATCTACAAGATTTTTCCATATTAGTACATATTTAGGAGGAACAATTTATTTAATCTCACTCTCTATCAAAGGCCATTTCAGTTCTTTCTTATATTTTGTTAATGCAAACAACACTATAAAGAATATCTTGGTACATAAGTAATTTTGCATATGTACAAGTGTACTTATGGGATGGATATTGTACTTTTGCATAAGTAATTTTGCATATGTACAAGTGTACTTATGGGATGGGATAGAAACGTAATTCCTGGGTCAAGGATATATAAATGCTTTTTTTTAGTTTTGAAAGATATCTATTTGCTCTCCATCATACAAATTTACATTGAGAGTGTTTGTTTCCTTATGTTGTAATTGACATAATGTGTTATCAAACTTGTAGTTCTTTGTTACCTAAAAACAAACTTCATTTGTCTTATTATGAGTTAGGTTGAGCACTTGTTCATATATTTTAAGAACCATCTTCACTTCTTTTCTGATAAAATGTCTGCTTATATCTGTTTCTATGAAATGTCTTTTCATTTGTAGAACATCTATTTATATTTTAAAATATCAGCTCTTTGTTACATGAGTTGTAAATTTTTTACTTATTTTGTTGCTTGTCTCTGAATTTTTTTGGCTGTGCTTTATTTTATAAATATGCTTTTATGCCCTCAGCTTTTCTTTCTTATTTAAAAAGGCTTTATTGTTAGAGAGGGAGGGAGCCAAACCATAAGAGACTCTTAAAAACTAAGAATAAACTGAGGGTTGATGGGGGGTGGGAGGGAGGGGAAAATGGGTGATGGGCATTGAGGAGGGCACATGTTGGGATGAGCACTGGGTGTTGTATGGAAAACAATTTGACAATAAATTTCATATTAAAAAAATAAATAAAGTATCAGACAAGCTAATGACAAGTTAAAAAGATAAATAAAATAAAAAGGTTTTATTCATTCCAAGATTGTTTTCTTAATGATCTGCCATGTTTTGATTTAATAAATTGTTTGACTTTTGTGCTTAGTATTTAATGAACACAGAATCCATTTCTTGAGATATTTTGATTCTAGACATCTAATATTTCATGTTCCTAACTACTGTTTATAAATACAAACAGTGTATTCAGATTTTATGAATAAATTAAATTCTTCATGAGTTCAGCATAAAGAAACACATTTCAGGGTCTTTTCCGGTTCCATACAAATTTTAGAATTGTTTGTTCTAGCTCTGTGAATGGTCTGTATCTGAGTTTCAGAAATCCAATTGGAAACTTAAAAATGTAGTCATCCAGTTATGTTTTCTATACAATACCAAACATATGATGTTTTGATACCACCAGCCACAAGTCTGTAGACACAGCCAAAGCCAACAGAAGCTCTGTATTGCTAAACTATCAACAGAAACATGATCCACATGGTTAGTTGGGAAAAACTATCAAGGACATAAGGGATGCTGTGAAGAATTATAAAGATGTTTTTCTCCCCAAACAGGGGCCTTCCTGGACAGGCAGTTCATCTCCTTCACTTACTCAAGCATACACATTATCATTCTCATGGGAGAGTAAGGGTTACGCTATATCCAACTATAGGGATATTATTTTCTTCTACTATCATCTATACTTTAAGAATATGTCATCAGTTTGTATGTGTGAAATCACACCTACAAGTTGGATGAAAAGAAAACCAACGTATGTTTTCTCCTGCTGATTTTCTTTAAGCAAGATTATTTACATAATCTGAAGCAACATTGTGGTACATGTGATGTTGTTACTCTTGCAGTGGCATATTTTTTCATTATCAAAATTAATATTTATCTTTAGCTTATGAATGCAGTTACTTCACTTGATTTTTTTAATAAAGAAAAAATGCCTTTTGATTTTAATAGCTAGAAGGAGAGTAATGAACATTTGTTAGAAATTTGGTTTTGTTGACTGTTTTAATTTTAAACACTATGCCTCCAGATGATATTTATGGAGAGCATGAACAAGAAACAATTTCCTTGAATAGTTTACCCACTCACATAAAATCATAGGGGGATAAGCTTTCTAAACTTTTTGTAACCTTGACCTCTTTCCTTATTAGTCTTGTATTTATTTTTCATCCTAAGACTTCTGTACTCATGTGTTCCTCTAGTCAGTAAAGGAAAACATGAGCCATTTGAAATTATCCTTCTTGCTAGTTGCTCTGTAACTGTTTGTGGGCATATTTATAAGCAGTATGCATAGTGGTTAAGAGTCTTCTAGGAGCAGAGCGCCTGGGTGGCTCAGTCTGTTAGGCGTCAGACTTTGGCTTAGGTCATGATCTCGTGGTTCATGAGTTCAAGCCCTGCGTTGGGCTCTGTGCTGACAGCTCAGAGCCTGGAGCCTGCTTCAGATTCTGTGTCTCCCTCTCTCTCTGCCCCTCTCCTGCTAGTACTCTGTCTCTTTATCTCTCTCTCTCTCTCAAAAAAAAATTAAAAAAAGGAATCTTACAGGAGTTACTTAACCAAGTGTATTCCTAGAAAGAAGGGAGGGCTAATGTTGTCTTTAATATATTCTTGGCTCCGTAAGGTGACCAGTGTGTTGACCTTGAGCAAATCACATAAAATTTCTCAGATTTATACAATCTCTGATTGCACAAAATGAGAGGAACAGACAATCTCTCAGATTTTAGTAGCCTTTCCATTAATTCTTGCATAGAAGGGAATATATGCTCAGAAAAACTGACTGGCAGCTTCCATTTCTTTAAATACCATTTCTTCTGAAAGGTATGCTGCCAGCAGGAAATCTTCACTTTACAGATCCCTATGTGATATTCTCAAGGTGTGTGTAAAGATGTGGGGAGTCACATGCATAAATGATAGAGCCAGAATTTGAATCCAAGCTATCTGACTTGAGATTATGTACCTTTGGTGTAGTTATTTAACCTCTTCACATCCAATTCTCTCATTTGTTAAGTGGGAATGATAGTAGAATTTACATCATAGGGCTGTTGTGCAGACAAAATGGGGCAATTCATGAAAAGTGCTTAAAGTTACTGTGCCTAAAACACAGTAATTCTCAATTAACATTGTTGATTGTTGTTACTATAATAATAATAATTATTATTATAGTAACAACAATTATTATTATTATTATTATTAATCTTTGTCAGCATGGATGAAAGAGTGTTTGTTTGCAAGGATCTCATAGATCACAGCCATTTCAACTGAAGTAGAATCCTTAATGGTGGCATCTATTGTTACACATGAAAGAGTGTAAAGGTGCTAGCTGGGGGTATTGAAGAGTGCTCTAAGTCAGTGGTTCATAAAATGTGTAGTCCCCAGCATCAGCATCATCTGGGAACATTCTTGAGCCTTAAGCTAGACATACTGAATTAGAACCCTGTGCTGTGGCTCAGCAGTCTGCATTTACAAGCCCTCTAGAGGATTCTGATACACTGCAGTAGGTATGACTGGTAACTCTCCTCTGCCCCCAGGGTTTGGAGTGTTCACATTTTCTGATTAAGGCAGTCTCTGTCTTGGGACTGCCATACCTACTTCTACTGGTACCTAATTCCTAATATAATAGGGAAAGCATAGGTCTGTAGGCATACTGCAAACCATGATGAGATTCAGACTTTGTAGTGTCTCAAACATGTACAGAATCGGTTATATGTTTTTTTTAAATTTTCTGGTAGCCACATTAAAAAATTATTTTAATTCCAGTGTATTTAACATGTGATAGATGAATGGATAAAGATGTGGTGTACATATATATATGCACATCTATCAATATATATATGTTTGCTGTATATATTTATTGAGAATACTGCCTGTGTGTATGTGTATATATATGTATACATATGTACATATACATACATATGTGTACATATATATACACACATACAGAGAGAGAGAGAGAGAGAGAGAGAGAGAGAGAATGGAATGTTACATTTGATTTATTACCTGCAGAGAATCAGAGCTCAATTCTAAACAGATGTGTGATCAAGCATAGGTTTGGGGGAATTACAAAAATGATATATAGGTAAGCCTGTGTCTTGGTCATTTTACACATGCTGATTACATTTATTTGGACTGACTTCACCAGTCTTATCCAGTGGCTTATCTAGTAAGCCACTCTTACCCTTTAGTGCCCTTCTCAACTTTTATCTCCTTTATGTGAAGCCTTCTCTAACTTTCCTGACAATTGCCGCCTTTATACAACACCCCTCACTAACTCACTTCACCCTACTGTGTTTGAAGCTTGTATATACCTTCACAGCTGCACAAGTCACATTTGACTGGCCATTCCTTATCTGTATTTGTGTTTCCCCTCGTAGAGTGTGATGTCCTTATTTGCCCTTCTGCCGAGCACAGCAGTGGACCGTTTCCAAGATCCCAAACCGGAGGGCTATGCAGATAGGTTTCATTTAGTTGGCATGCTTCACGGGGGAAAAAAATGAGTGTATTCAAACAATGGATGCACCTCCTTTCCCCCACATTTTCCTCCTACCTGCCTAAGCCCTGAAGAGTTTTGAGTTTGGGATACCTCTTACTCAATGTTGTGAAATCAAAATGACTGAATACAACTTCAAAGGAAGAGTATAAACCACTTAAGTATCACTAATTGGACTGTGAGTCAGATAACCTGTTTCCAGTGCAAGTCCTGTCCCCACTTAGCTGAGTGTTCTTGTTTAAGCCTTTTGTTCCTTGGTTATCTACTCTTATCCAAAATTAGGTGTTTAGAAAATATTATCTCCAATATCCCTGAAAGATCTGAAACTTTGAAAGCCTATAAAATTGGCAACGACTTTTGTTTTTCTCTTTGAAAACTTGAAATTTCCCCTTTTAAACACATTATTAAAAAGGCAAAGTTCTAAGAGTGGATAGTACAATAATTTTTGTGATGAGTTTGAAAACTGTAGTGAATTCACTCTGCCTTCAAAATATATACAGAATCTGATCACTTTGCAATACCCCTATTGCCACTACCTAGACCAAGCTGCTCTTATCTTTGGACTTTTACAGTAGCCTCCTGACTGATTTTGTTACTTACGGCTTTCCTCTTTTGTCTATTAGCCACACAGCAACCAAAGTGACCCAGTTAAAACATAGGTTGGCTAGGTCACTTCTCTGTTCAGTCTCTTTCATCACACACCATTAAGGGTAAAAGCCAAGTTCATTTTATGACCAGTATGGTTTTACTTAATCCTGCCCATTACCTCTTGTCAATTAGTCTTCTTGTTCCTCAAACATGGCAACTATGCTTTTTCTCAAGGCCTCCCAGCATTCCATGTCTTCCTAACATGTTCTTCCTCCGAATACCTAAACAGCCCTCTTCCTCATCTTCTTCATTCCCTTCCTCAAAAATGATGCTTTTTCATGTGGAGGCCTTTTTTGGTTAGTCGATAAATTTCAATCCCTGTCTTTAACACTTCATTCTGCCTTGGCGACTTGATATTTTCTTCCTCCAGAACACTTGTCACTGTCTAATATACTTACGTGTTTTATTTATTTTTTTTTTTAATTTTTTTTTCAACGTTTTATTTATTTTTGGGACAGAGAGAGACAGAGCATGAACGGGGGAGAGTCAGAGAGAGAGGGAGACACAGAATCGGAAACAGGCTCCAGGCTCTGAGCCATCAGCCCAGAGCCTGACGCGGGGCTCGAACTCACGGACCGCGAGATCATGACCTGGCTGAAGTCGGACGCTTAACCGACTGCGCCACCCAGGCGCCCCACTTACGTGTTTTATTATGTCCCTCTTCCACTAAAATGTTCCCCGTGTATACCACAGAGTTTCCTCATTCATACTTGCTTATGTTATTTTTTTTTTCCACTAATTACATCATCCTCTAAAAACAAGATCAATTGCCTTTTGTCTCTGAATTTTTTTTTCCAATTTCTTTAACTGGAAGTCCTGCTTTTTCCTCTCTATACCCTGTACATCTCTTAAGAAATTCATGCAGTTTGGGGCGCCTGGGTGGCTTAGTCAGTTAAGTGTCAACCTCTTGGTCTCAGCTCAGGTCATGATCTTGCGGTTCATGAGTTTGAATTCCACATTGGGCTCTGCTGATGGTGTGGAGCCTGCTTGGGATTCTGTCTCTCCTTCTCTCTGCCCCTCCTTGACTTGTTTGCTCGCTGTCTCTCTGTGTGTGTGTGTGTCTCTCTCTAAAAATAAATAAATAACCTTAAAAAAAGAAATTTATGCAGTTTCATCTGTATATATTTATTATGTATGTGACTTATTTACTTCTTTTAGGTTGTAAGTTTCTTGAGGTCCTTAACTATGTCTGATTTATCACTGTGTTGGCATGTAATAAGGCCTTAATAATGGCTAATGCCTTACCAAAGGATATGGATAGGTTAATTTATAGTAATAATAGTATAATCAGACTACCATTTAAATTTGAAAGTCTTATTAGTTAGAATAAAAGCTCCACAGGGGCAGGGAGGTGTGCCTGAATTTTACACTGTTGTATCTCCAGCACCTAGAACAGTGCCTGGCACATATTAGGTTCTCAATATTCCTTGAATAAATGAATGAAAGTGAATTCTCAGAACAATGCCATTAAAAATGAATATGACTTTGTTGAACAACATTCAGCATGAAGGATTAATGCAAATTGGATCACGTTTGCCTTTTGTTTTGAGAATGACAGACAATTTAAGAGACTTCAAAAGTGGATAAGAAAGTTATTTTCCATTAAGAAAATAGGAACAAAATTGAGTATGGTTAGTCCAGAAAAGTGAACTCTATAGCAATAATAGTAAAAGAAGTCACTTCTGCACAGTTTTAAATATATCCTTAAAGCAATATGTGAATATATATTCATGGTGATAATTACAGAGGCATCATTTCTGAAAGTATGTAAATGGTACATTTACATACTAGAGAGAGAGAGAGAGAGCCGTTGCTTTTATTATTCAGCCAGGACCAGGAGCTAAATTGAAGCTGATTTTGTAGGGAACAGAAACTATAACACTCAGGTGCTTTAAAAGTAAGAAAAAAAGGGGGTGGATTCCTTAAAGTAGAAAAGGGCATTCGAGTTGTGATAAATTAGAGATTATTAAAATCTTTCTGAAATTACCTGCTTGTGGCTCTGAGATGTGAAGCTGATTTGGTCAAGGTAGACTAAAGAAAATTCAGTTCCATTATATCTGTATCCTGTGTTCATTTCTCAATACAAATTATTGCTTGAGAGATTATATATAGGTTTCCCTACATTCTCACACTTAATGGAGATAGTAATTAATGGCATTGGGATTTCTTATATGTGGCTGGTTTGATTAGGTATCCAATTTATAGCAGTTTATTAAGGAACAAATCATAGCTTTATTCTGATATGAATAGATATTTTCCAGGGCATACTGCCATGAACTATGAAAGAATTATATATTTTCCACGAGGGACTTAGAAAAATAAAATGGTAACCTATGTGCCAAGTATTACTTCTTAATATGAGTTTGGGGCATGTCAGATAATAATGGCTAATGTTTACTGAATAATTTTATAAATTTTATTCATTTAAATCTAAAACAGTTCTATAAAACAGGTACTATAATCATGCCCACGTTGAAGATGAATAAACTGAGGCATAGCAAGTTTAAATAATTAGTCACACACACAGATATTAAATGATAGATTCAGGATTTGAATTCAGTGAGTTTAGTTCCAGAGTTAATGCCTTTACCCACACTTTACACTGAATTTCTTTTTCTTGGTCAATATTTCCTAGCACATAATAAATACTTCCTTAAATCATACCATTGCATTTTCTCACAAAACTTTTTGAAAGTATTAAGAAAGAAGTGTGATTTACTTATAAAATATTGTGGTGGCTTATTTTAAGAGTATAAACATTGAACTTGAGAGGATTTTTCTTCAATATGCTTGATGTATTTAAATTGTAAATTAAAATATTTTTTGGAGGGGCACCTGGGTGGCTCAGTCTGTTGAGCCTACAAATCTTGATTTGAGCTCAGCTCACGATCCAGAGGGTCATGGAATTGAGCCTTGCATTGGGCTCCGCACTGAGCATGGAGTCTGCTTGAGATTTTTTTCTCTCTCTCCCTCTCTCTCCCTCCCACTCTGCCCCTCTCCCCCGTTCAAGCTCTCTCTCTCTAAAAAAAAAAAAAAACTATATATATATATATATACACACACACGCACACACATATATATATATACACACATAGATATATAGATATACATATGTATAGATATAGATATCTAGAATAGATCTAGAATCTAGATCTATAATATTATATATATATATATATATATATATATATATATATATATAAAATAGTAAACCATTATACAATAATTTTAAATGTTCTTCGTTTGGTGGCCAGTTTCATGTATCTGACTTGGAAGTTTGAGGTGTGTAGGATGTGTGTATTTGTGTGTGTGCATATATTTCCATGCATTATTCAGTAGCCTAGATAGAGTGGTATTGAGCAGGCATTCCGCCAAGATCTAGTGAGGTTGCACTTAGTACATCTGCTTTCCCTGACACCAAGACAGTGTGGAGCACATTCCCATGTCAAAATATGTCTGTTCAGCATTACTAAGCCCACTCCATAGTATTCTAATTGAATTTTTAAAAATATCCTAAAGAAAGCTTCTCTTTGCTTCCTCTTACTTAGGTATTGGCAGAAGATACCATTTTACTGTTACCTTGGTATATACCAGGGATAGGTTATGATCCTTAAGGAAGCAGTGTGGTGTTGTGAACATCCCATAAAATTTCATAGACAGACAGTTATGGAAATTAACATGCATTTCTCCATTTACCAGCTATCTACCCTTGAGCAATTTGTTTAGCACTTTGAAACTAGTTTCTTATTTGCAAAATGGGAATTATATGTAAAGACTTAGAGTATGTAACATTAAACTTACCCTACTGGAAGAGACTGCTGGACCCTACTGGAAAGTCTGAAAGAGGAGAAATCTATGTTGCCTAAAGTGTGATCAAGAGTGATTTCAGGGAAAATGTAGGACTGAGCAGAGCCATGAAGAGTTGTATAATAAGCCTTCTTGAAGCCTCATCTGCAATTTCAGCACCTGTCTGGGCCCTAGATCCAGGCTTCTTGTCTTTAAAAATTTTTTTTTTTACCATTTATTCATTCTTGAGAGAGAGACAGAATGTCAGTGGGGGAGGGGCACAGAGAGAGGGAGACACAGAATCTGAAGCAGGCTCCAGGCTCCGAGCTGTCATCACAGAGCCCAATGTGGGGCTCGAACTCATGGACCACGAGATCATGACCTGAGCCAAAGTTGGATGCTTAACCAACTGAGCCACCCAGGCACCCTGAGTCTTTTTGTCTTTAGCAGGGTTTGACTGAAGTTGACTCTGGATAGGATTCAACCTCACTGCACTTGGAATTTCCTTCAGAGGGGTAGGAATGAAATGTTCCACATGGTCTCTTCTCTGTCATTTGATTCTGTTGCTGATGTAAGCAGGGAAGTCCTATCATGATGCAAGGGGAGACAGTCTACTTCCCACCACGTCAAAATCCTCTAGAACAATGGCTCCCAAATTTTGAACATTAGAATCACCAAGGTAACTTAAAAAAAAATCTTATGCCCAAGTGAATAAAATCAGAATCTCTGAGGATCCAGTCAGTATTCTTAAATAACACAGATAATTCCAAAGTGCAGTCAAGAGTAAGAACGGTGATTTCTTCTGGAACATTGCTTCTTATACTTTAGTGAGCAACAGAATCACCTAGAGGGTTTGTTAAACTACTGATTTGGGGGCCTTACCCCCAGAATTTCTGATTCAATAGGTCTGGAAGAAGGGCTGAATGTTTGTATTTCTAACAAGTTCAGGAGACCACACTTTGAGAACCACTGCTCTAGAACAGTGCTTCTTGAATCTGAAATGCATAGTAATCTCTTGGGAAACTCCTGAAAGTGAAAATTGTGATTCAGTAGGTCTTAGTTGGGGCCCAAGAGTCTGCCTTTCCCATAAACTGCAGGAGATGCAGATACTGCCCACAGCACACTTTGGTCTACTGACTGGTAAGGTTAGAGAAGCAACAGTAGCATCTGGGAGCTAGTTAGAACTACCCCAGACCTACCAAATATGAAATTGCTTTTTGGCAATGCTGTACATTGGAATCATATGAAGAATTTAAAAAATATATTGATGCCTGGATTCAATCCTGGAGATTTTTATTTAGTTGGTATGGATGTGGCCAAGGTTTTGGAATTTAAAAACAAGCAAACAAAACTCCCGAAGGTTGTGATATGTAACAAAAAAAAATGAGACAGAGTTATACAATAAGATAATATTTTAAAGCACACTGCAAATCATTGCTGTCCTTTTAGGGAATGTTTCTTGATATTTTATTGTGAAAAAAGCTGGAGATGACCAGTAAATGGCCCCTTCTCGGTCCACAGCAGATATCAGTAAATTCTTTTGCTTTTTTTTTTTTTGTTTTGTTTTGTTTTGTTTAGACAGATTTTTACAATAGTCATTGTGGCCTAGCTTCATTTGTCTTCTTCTTCTTCTTCTTCTTCTTCTTCTTCTTCTTCTTCTTCTTCTTCTTTGAGAGACAGAGTCAGAGAGAGAGCATGCCACCGAGGCAGGGAGAGGGGCAGAGGGAGAGAGGGAAAGACTCTTAAGCAGGCTCCACACTTAGTGTAGAGCCTGATGTGGGGCTTGATCCTCCGACCCTGGGATCATGACCTGAGCAGAAATCAAGACTCAACCAACTGAGCCACCCACACGCTGCTCATATGTCTTCTTAAGACATAGTTTTGGAGTTTCACATATGCCTGCCATGTTCATGCTTTATCTTCATTAAGACGAAGATATCAAGGGAAAACTGTATTCTAGTTACTAAGTTGCAAAGATGATTCCCATACAATTCCTGCTTTCTAGCTGCTGCTAGAAAAGTAGGTAAGGTTGGGGTTGAACCTTTATGTAAAATAAAACTTAATAATGCCAGGTAGCACTGGTACTACCAAGTGATTAGAAAACAAAACAAAACAAAACAAAACAAAAAAATGCTAGATTTAAGAGATAGGAGAGATCCCCAAAAGCCATGGTGCTCAGAGAAAGTGTACCTTAAACTGAACCTTGAAGAATAGGAACAAAATATGTAAGCTAAGATTAGGAGAATTCCCTTTCAGATAAGGAGGCACAGAATTACCGAGTGGAGAAAGTTCCTTCCATGTTGGGCACAAATGAACTGACTAATGGTTTTAGCAAAGAAATTATGTGGAGATATTATAGAACCATATTTTACAGTGCCTTAATTGACAGCTAAGGGAATTTAAACTTTATATTTTAGGACATGGGGATCCAGTGACTATTATTGAGCAATTGCAATAGAATGATAGGTGAAATGTGGTACTTTGGAAAAATTTTGTACCTAGGGATTATAGGAGAAATTAGCTAAAACAAATTTTCAGGTAGAGAATACTGATAAAATCATCCTCTTATTTTTCAAATTCTATTTTTCCTGCTCCGTTTCTAAAAATAAAAATCTTACCACATTTATTTCTATAGATCCACTTAATATTTTTGGAATTCAGCAGAAATATAATTTATATTTATATATTATAGCATATCATATACATCATGTAGTATATATTTGAATCATGAGCAGTAAATACAACCTTTGAATGTCAATGTCAGTATAACTTGAGTGGAATACGAATATTTTTTCTTTGTGGCTTTTTCACTGACTTTCCACTATTTAAATATAATTGCTCATCAGTTTTGTGTGCATAAATTTTCAAAAGTGCTTTCTTGTTTTAGTAATTAATGATAATGAAGTGCAAAGCTTTGGTTGTGCTTATCTAAACCATCTCAAGAAGTTAGCTTTTGTTGTCTGTGTAATTTTAACTAAAAGGAACTAAAGGTTTAGTACTTTCTGAGTGGGGAATTTCTGCTTGGCTGACAAATTTATTTATTATGGTTCCATTTTTTCTCGCTTTACCACTATTTAGGTTGTGGTTACTAGAAATTTTCTTTTATTTCTTAAGAGAAACAATATTTTATAGCCTTACAGCCACCAGAACATAGTTTCACACCCTCACCCTAGTCTGGCTTTTTAAAAAATATTTATTTATTTTGAGAGACAGAGACAGAGAGAGAGAGAGGTTGAGAGAGAGAGAGAGAGAGAGAGAGAGAGAGCACTCACACACACAAGCAAGTGGAGGAGGGGAAGAAGGAGAGGGAGAGAGAATCCCAAGCAGGCTTCTTGCTATCAGCGCAGAGCCCAATGTAGGACTCAATCCCACAAATGGTGAGATCATGACCTGAGCCGAAATCAAAGAGTTGGACACTCAACCGACAGCCACCTAGGTGCCCCTACATCCTAGTCCTTTCCTGGCTGATTTTGTGGCCCTGGGAAAACCACATCTTTGAGATTCAGTGCCTTCATGTGTAAAAAGATAGTTGCAGAGTGTACGCGTGGTTTTTTTAATTCTATTTTATAGATTTTTACCACTATGATTGCAGGTGCCATGTCTGTCTTTTACCTCAGTGTATTACAAGTGCCTAATACAGTGTCTAGAATATATGGGATGAATTAATAAGTAAACCTAAGAGGCCATAGTGTCACTTTTGGCAAAGTAGTGTTTGATGGAAAATTTGTGGAAGATGTAAATCTAAAACCTGCAAAATGTGTGAGATTTCTTGGAGGGTGTTTCTGCCCTATGATCTTCTGGATTGACACCTGTGCTGTTCAGAGTTCTTCATGTGGACCATAAGACAAATCTGATGTATAAGACAAATTGGCCACAGTGGATGAGTGATGACAGGCATTTGCTTTCATTATCGATGGTGACATGCTTCATTTTTCATCTTAAGGGAAAAAAAGAGAGAATCAATTGAATTGACTTGTTAATTATGCAAGTTTTGAACATATCTGAAATAACACAGGAAAGGTCATACAATAATATCAGGTTTAAAAGCCACTGGCAGGATTTCTACAAGAGCTAAGGCAACATTTCTACTAGCTTCTGTCCAAGAAAGGGAGGTACTGCTCATTTTGACTATGCTGAAAATTCACCATGTTTGCTCTTGGCCAAAGCTTAGAAGAAACATTTGAAGTCTCTAACCCCCAAAGTGCTCATCAGTTCCATAGGTCAGTAAATTCATTAGGGAAATAAATCAGGCAGTTGGATTATTTGACCAATTGTTTGTAAAGTAAGACATCAGACTGAAAGCACTGAATCATTATACCCTAAACTATGTTGACTTTTACATGTATTCATTGTTTTATTTTAAACACATAGCTGTTTTTGCTTACTGGGTCTTAAATATATAAGATGAAACACATTGCTTTTTTTCTGCCATGACATCTTAAGAAACTTAAGTTAAAATATGAGATAATGATGGCCCAAGTGTCCCTTACTCCCCAACCCCATTGTGAAAGCTCTGGACCACATCAATAATGCTACTTTGTACTTTACTTTTATAGTTTAATACATATTTAAAAAATATATTATCTTAACTCATTTTTATAACAAGTCGTTGAAGCATTCAGAGTGGACACTAATGCTCAGTGAGGTTACATTATTTCCAGGCACCAAGGTCACAAAGCTGTTAAATGTTAGAGCTAAGGCTCATGACTGAGAACTGTGTCCTCTGAACTTAAGTTCTGTCCTTACACTAGTTTTGTTTCCTTAAAAGCTAAAGTAGGAACACTCACATATTTCTCTTAATTTATGGAAGAAAAGCTATTTTAGAGAGTTAAATTCAGTGACCACAATTGTTCATGCTTCTACTGTGCAATGTACTTTGGATGGAAAAAAAAGCATATTTCATATTCTTGAAAAATTCCTTATTTGCAGGGAAATTCAGGCAAACAAATAAATATGAAAAAGCAGTGTGATACGTGTTATGTAATGCTGTGGAATTAGGATAAGGGAGCAATTAATTTGCCTGAATGAATACTCCGTTGTACCCTAGTTTATACGACCACGTTTGTGTTGGAGGAGTTAGGAGCCAAGACTATCTATCTTCTAGTTTGTTGACTATTCTGTAAGGTCATTTTCCTATTGAAAATGAAGGGGGGGGGAGGAATTGACCTTAATAAATGATAAAAGCCAGAAGTACACATTATTTTCATGACTAATGAAAAACCAATTGAGTATAACCTACAAATATTATCATAAATACCACAATTACAAATGTTATTACAGAGATTATATATAGGGTTATGAAGAAAAATAACCTGGAACCAACTTAATTTTAGGTTAAAATTTTTGTAGGATATATTATTCACACTCTGACAAAGTATCTTTATTGAGAACATTTTGATGAGAGGGAAATGATAATTTTCAAGACAATCTGATATGGAGAGTACACAGGTTATAAACCCAAATATCTCTATTCTCGCTCAGCATCTTCCACTACAAATTTAACTTGGCATTTTAGTGGGTCATAAAATGCATTTTTTGCTTTGCCCATTCTGCACATTCAACCCAGAACTTGAAAACATGACTGTACTCTTTTATACCAGTTCATTATTACAAGCAATAAGGAGTCTGTCCTTAGAAGTTGCTTGGGAAGATACTGGATTTACCTGTTGTAAAGAAGAATTTGTAAGGAGCTTTTTTCTCCCTCCTTCACTTTTTCTTTTCCTCTCTTCCTCTTCTTCTCTTTCTTCTTGCATTTTCATTGCTGTCACAGTGTTTTCTGATGTATTTTGCATTATTGCCACCTTTTTGCCATTGGAAAAATTTGTGTGGATAACACACAGGTAGAAATGAAGTTGACTAAGAACATAGCACTTTGGCAAGGTACTTTTTTTAGTTCCAGTGTAATTTTACAAGATGTCTGATATCTTGATTATAACAGATTTCCCAAACTCCTCATTTCTTCTTCAGTCCTTCTAAAACCTGCATCACCCTTCACACACACTTCAGCCTTACACATCCTATACTTCTGTCCACTCAAACCGTGTGTCATGTAAATCTTCTGGCTTTCCCTTTAGATTCCGTATTTGAATATATTCTATGTGTGATAAATAATATCAATTTTTCTTGCATGCTTAATTCTGGAAATATGACCAAGAAAAGCTATGAATAAGCAAACTTAAAGAGAAACCATTGCTGATTCATTTATTTATTTGGCAAATATTGAAGAGCGGCTTGTGAGACCAGGATGCTACATGCTAGGCAACAAGGATAATAACAATTTCCAGGGCCTTCAAATTGTACCCAGAATAGTAGGAATGTCAGGAAGAATTACAAGTGAAGGTATATCCCCTAGGGACCACATCTGTTGGCTACATCACTATTTTCCCATCCCAAGCCTAACATATGGCATATACTAAGTGCTCAATAAATATTTATAGAAAGAATACATATTTTTTTGAATCAGAGACATTATAGAGATACTTACAAGATACCATATGAGAGTTCAACTGACTATAGCTATGGAATCTTACCCTAAAGTTTAGGATGGCAATTTTCATTCCCTTTTGTATTCACTTGGTACCCAAAAAAGAAGTTAGGACTTTTTATACACTGAAGTAAAGCCAACTAGTGAGATACTTATTTTAAAAGTGACATTTTGCATGTCAGAATGCCTAGCATGATGCCTGAAAAAAAAATTAGATATTCCATGAATATACTCTCTTTAGTTTTTCCTACCTCATGTGTTACTTTTCTTTCATTCTCTCCTGACACTTAAATTTCAACCTGATACTGATTGAAATCTTGTAGGTCCTAAAACTTATACGATTTGAGGCATTCTCTCAGAAAAAAATAAATATAGCATGATGAAATTAAAATTGGATACAAAAGTGAGTAGGTTGAGAAAATAAATCACAAAGGATTAAATTTTAAAAAACTGAAAGCTATCACAAAGATGATAAAATCTAGGGAAATAATAAAATATTTTAATTAATTACTTGGTGGATGCAAGTCTATTAATTTCTTTTCCATTATTTTGTATGCAGAATCTTTGGACATCTTTTTGTATGGCAAGAATTTCATAATGTATTTCCTGAAAAAAATATTTCAGTCTTTCCTATAGCATGATTAATCAAAAATTATCCTTGATTATTTTCTTTTAATTTATAAAAGTCTATTTTAGCTTCATAGCTCATAATTGGTCATTTCATGTACATGTTAAGTATTGTTGTCAAATATGAGAATTTTTTTGTTGTATGATATCAGGGCAATTCAAATCCATTACCTACTTCCCCAAGTAAATAACTTTTGCCAGTCATTTATACATTATTATAATAATGCTACATATTCAACAATCACATAGCCTCAACTGCATGCAATAGCAATGTTTATGTCTCATGTGTCTGAGGTGGTCCACAAGCCAGTTCTGTTGATCTTGTCTTGGTTACATATCTGGGGGTCAGCTATCTGTTGGTTAATCCAGAATTGCCTTGGCTGGATTACTGAGGCCACTTTGTTATGTTCTAAGTATTTTATATCCCCTTCTTGGGATCAGTGGGTTAGTCTGTGCATATTCTTCTCAATGCAGGGACAGAGGAGAAATGAATAAATGGGGGGGGGGGATGAGCTCTTTTTCAGACTCTGCTTGCATTTGCTAACAACCTATAGGAGAAAGCAAGTCACACGACTGAGCCCAGTGTCAAGAGATAGGGCAGAACATCCTTTTAGAGCATTGCAAATTTATATGGAAAAGCATATAAATGTGAGGAAAAGTGAATAATTGAATGTATCAATACAATTCATCTACTAGGGTTTTGTTTTGTTTTACCATTTTCCCTCATTACGTTTTTAAACAACAGCTTTATTGAAGTATATTTGACATACAAAAAAAAACCCTATACATATTTAATATATACAATTTGTTAAGTTTTGATACATGCACACATTCATGAAACTATCACTATAATCAAAGTAATAAACATACCCATCAGTTCCAAAATTTTCGTCATGCCCCTTTACTTCTTTTTTTCTTTTTTAAAAGAAACACTTAATATGAGATATAGTCTCTTGACATACTTTTAAAGTGCACACTATAATATTGCTAACTATAGGCACCATGCTGTAGAGCAGATCTTTATAACTTATTCATCTTGCATAACTGACATGTTATATCCTTTGAAAAATAGCTACCTGTTCACCCCTCCCTCTAGCTCCTAGCAGCCACCATTCTACTCTGCTCTTAGGAATTTGATTATTTTAGATACATCATGTAAGTAGAATAATGCAGTGGAATGATGCTAGGACTGGCTTGTTTCACTTAGCACGGTGTCCTCCATATTCATTCATGTTATTACATATGACAAAATTTTCTTTTTTTAAATGCTGAAGAATAAATGTTTCCATATATATGTATCCCATATATATATCCATATATATATCTATATCTATCTATCTATCTATCTATCTATCTATAGGTATATGGATATATATATCACATTTTCTTCATCCACTTTTCCATACATGGACATTTAAGTTGTTTCTATATCTTGAATATTGTGAATAATGCTGCAATGAACATGGAAGGGCATATATGTTCTCGAGATCCTGATTTCAACTTTCTCCATATATCCCAGGAGTGGGATTACTACATCATATGGTGGTTCTTCTGCATTTAATTTTTTGAGGAATCTCCATACTGTTTCTATATTGGCCACACCATTGTACATTCCACTGGTGGTACACACTTCCAATTTCTCCACATCCTTGTCAACACTGTTTATTTATTTATCTATTTATTTGTTTATTCATGGTCATTTGAGGGGCTCTTGGGTAGGTCAGTCAGTTAAACATCCAACTCTTGATTTCAGCTCAGGTCATGATCTCACAGTTCGTGAGTTCAAGCCCTGCATCAGGCTCTATGCTGGTGGCATGGAGCCTGCTTGGGATTCTCTCTCTCCCTCTATCTGCCTCTCCCCTGCTCATTCTCTCTCTCTCTCTCTCTCTCTCTCTCTCTCTCTCTCTCTCAAAAATAAATCAATAAACTGAAAAAATGTAAAAGAAATAGTAGTCATTTGAACAGGTATGAGATGGTATTTCATTGTGTTTTGATTTGCATTCCCTGATGATTAGTGATGCTGAACATTTTTTATGTACCTATTGGTCATTTATATATTGTCTTTGGAAATATGTCTGTTCAAGTCTTTTGACCATTTTTAAATTGAGTTATTTGGATTTTTGCTGTTGAGTTGTAGAAGATACTTATATATGTAAGTCATTAACTCTTTATTAGTTATATGTTTTGCAGATATGTTTTTCCCCCCATTTTTCAGGTTACCTTTTAACTCAGTTAATTGCTTCCTTTGCTTTGCAGAAGATTTTTAGTTTGATGTAGTCCCACTTGTCTATTTTTGCTTTTTTTGGCCTATGCTTCTGGTGTTAATATGAAAGAAATCACTGCCAAGACTAATGTCAACATTTTCCCCTATATTCTCTTCTAGGAGTTTTATAGTTTCATGCTTTATGTTTGGACTTTTAATCAATTTTGAGTTATTTTTGTGTGTAATATAAAATATAAGTCCAACTTCATTCTTTTGGATATGGAAGTCTAGTTTCCCCAGCACCATTTTTTGAAGAAACTATCCTTTCCCTTCATTACCTTTTTCATATACTTTTTCCATGTGGTTCAGTAATTGGGTTTGTTATGGATCCCAAGAATACCAACTCCATTATTTCAGTTTTCAAAATATAAGAGTCAGATTTACATAAAGGTTTAGAATGAGATACTCCTTTTGGAAAGGACAAAATTGAGAAGATGTTTGAATATCATATTCGATGCTTGTGCTTTCTTTGGCTTATAATTATAGTCTTCGGCAAATGTTTACTGGGATCTTGAATATAAATAGGATATATGTTACCCTGTTTATTCTCTCTCTCTCTCTCTCTCTCTCTCTCTCTCTCTCTCTCTCTCTCTGTGTGTGTGTGTGTGTGTGTGTGTGTGTGTGTCTTTCTCTCTCTTCTGTTTCTGTCTCTTTTTTCTTCCTCTCCCACTCTCTACTCTCTGTATTATACAGGTGTGGTTTAGATGTGATATTTGTTTGGGGAGCTTACATTCTAGTTGTGGTTAGGACAGAAACATAGTTTTTAAGGAAGAAAATTATAAATTGTGGTGAAAACAGTCTAGATTCAGGACTAGGGCAGCTTAGGAGTGAGAGAAAGCACTTGGTATTTGGTGTGTCATGTCAAGCATGGCAGGAGGTTCAGTGTGAAGATATGGGGAGAGCAGCACTCCAAGCAGAGAGAATGAAGTAAGCAGAAACATGGGGTTAAAGAGTAGGAAGAGGAAGATCAAATTACTAGAAGCAGTAAGTAAATATATTAGAGGAAATAATGCCATGTAGCAGAAATGTGTGACTATATATAATTTTGATCTTCAGGCTGAGATGTTTTAAGTTTTTAATTTCTTTTTGATATTAAAAATATGTTGATCTTAAGAAAAAAAAGAAAAAGCACTTTTATTCCAATAAGAAGACCACAAATTCTGGAAATGTGTCTTTTCATGACCCTTATAATCAATAACATTTGATGAATGTAAGATATGTACATATAACTGGGGTAGAAATTGCAGAGACCTACCCTGAAAAGTCTTCCATTTTAGGGATGGAGACAGATGTGTAAACAAATGGCTATAATGCCATGTCTGAAATGCTATTATAAAGATATGCTGATGAATTACACAATTATGGAAAAGGAAACAGCCATCTCAAGGGTTTGGGTAAAACTTATGGTGCAGTTGAATAGTAAAGACAGATTTTTCAAAAAGAGAGAAGAAAAGGAAAGAAAAGAAAATTTAGCCTACTTAAAGATCAAGGGGGGACTTGGGAAACGGGGAAACTCTATAAAGCTGGTTTTGGTGAATGGAATGCGTGAGTAGCAGGTGATAAACTGGAAATGCCATTTGAAGCCATATTGCAAAGGGTGCTGAGGATCAGAGTAGAAACTTTGGATCCATCCGTAGTCAGTGTAGAGTACCTAGAGGTTGTAAGCAGGAAAATGGCATGAGTAGATTCCAGGGACTGGAACAATGGTGTGGCCCAGTTCCTATGAGTTAGGGCTATAGCTTCGAGGGTGGAGAGGAAGACTGGAGACACGGGAGGAATTCTTGTGAGTAGCAGAGGGCTCCTGTGAGTTACAGCCTGTGCACTACAATGAAGATAAATAATAGATAAGAGTAAGTCATTTGCCACTTTTCAAGATTTTAGGAAGCAGATGCAGACCTTCCCAAAGAGAGTAGTTTTTAGCTTTTACCACTAAAAATTTAATTCCAAAATGTTTACTGATTTTTTTTATAGACTTGCTAAATCTCCCAAAGCATACCATTGAAAAGCCATTATCACTTTCTGGTTTGCATAGAACTTTCACAGTTTCTTGCTTTTGTCCCTGCCTGGCTTTAGTAATTTTCACACTGTCCTCAGGTATGAAAAGCTTTCTAGTTGCTTTGTTATGACTTTCAGTTAGATGGATCAATATTCTTAGCATTTGTCCTGAGAAATCTTTAGGTGAGAAAGATGTTCTGCACAATGTTGGTTTTCATTGTTCTTTCTCATAAGAATTTTCACTGAACTTAATATTTTCCAGTAGTTGCATTTATTTACAATGTATAAATACCTTCCTTTAGTTGGTACCTTACATATTCACTCTGCTTCCTTTATCATTTAGGATTACGGTTGGCTCCACATTACACAGACTAAAATAACAAGTCCTTATTTTTCTCCTATAAAAGCCAGACCCTAGGTAATTGCTGGACTGGTGCCATTGCTCCCCAAAGTCCTCGGAGACCCAACTCTTTCCAGGTTGCCTACCACCACTCCCTAGGGGGGGGGTAGTCTTTGTTTTCATGGCCTCAGATGATCCAGCCACCACGCCCCCATCCCAGTCCACACAACAGTAAGGCAGATGGTTGAGAAGAGGGCGAAGGAAACTTATAAGCTATCTTTTTTTTTTAAGTTTATTTGTTTTGAGAGAGAGCAAGTGTGAGAGTCAGGGAGGGGCAGAGAGAGAAGGAGGGAGAGAATCCCAAGCAGGCTTCATGCTGTCAGCATGGAGCACAATGCAGAGCTCAATCCCATGAACCACGAGACCATGACCTGAGTAGAAATCAAGAATGAGACGCTCAACCATCTGAACCACCCAGGCGCCCCCCCACAAGCTGTCTTTAAGGAAAGAGTCTTCAACTATGCAGAGACCCTTCTGCCAACATCTCTTTGGCCATTACTGAGTCCACAGCCACACCCAGCTGCATGATATGTATGGAAAGGTAGCTAAGTAGTCTTAGACTTTGTGAAAAGGCAAGAATGGATATTAGGAGAAAATAAACTTAAAAATAAAGAAGGAGGAAACACATGTGAGAGAGCCAGAAAACCTTTGTTCAGGTAGAGTTTCACTTGGGTTACCACATTGAACCTATTTGTCTTCCTAAAATTAGGATAATCATTCTGTCCTAAATGCTCCATAGTGTTCGTGGTTGAGGGTCAAATACAGTGATGAATTTATCAACACTTTGAAGATTAAGAGTTGCACAAAAATGAAGTATTATTTTTTAAAGTATTAAACAATTCTGAATATAAACTCAATAGATACCAGTGAGATGATGTCAGTTTTTACATCATGCCCTAAGGTAACCTTATTTGACAAGCAGAAGACATATATTAATGACAAATAACTCTTATATAGAGAGAACACCTCTCTCTTTATGAAACACTTTTAAGAATTTGATAGTACATTTGATTCTTCTATAAATACTCTGCAGTAACAATTATTATGTTAATTTTACAGATAGGAAAATAAAGCAGAGGTTAAATGAATGGCTCAAAGCCATGTAGCTTCTGAGTGGTTACTTTAGAAACTATGTTGTCTGCAAACCTCACACTTTTTTTGTAATCTGTTGCTGCTCGAATCTTTATGCGTCACACTTCTTGTTTTCCATTTGGCAAAGTTTAGGTATCTAAGATTAGAGTGACAGACATTCGGATGTTTATCCCTACTTTATCTATGTGGTATTCATTCTCACTTATCCCTAGTATGAATCAAATCTTCCCATCTACTGGTCTACACATACATTATCCTCCAGAATCACCTAACCGCCTGTCCCCCCAAAATGTTTTTCTGTTCTTGACTTACTCAAATTCTGCCCTTTCTTTGTGTCAACCTGGGTTCCATATTCCATGTGAAACATTTCCTGAATATTTCAGGCCACACAGATCTTCCATTTTCCTGAACTTCTGTAACATAGAAAATATATATAGAATGCATATATTATATTTAATTATAGAAATAAATTATACACTGTATCAGATTATTCCATATGTCTTAGCTTTCTCTCCCCAAGTAGACTTTAAGGTCTTGTACTTCTTAAGTTACTTCAGTAGCACAAGGACAGTGTGAAGAACAAAAACAGTTCACATTCAAATTGAGCTGGCTAATAATTCTTGAGCATCTTCTAAGATTTAGTCTCAACTGTCATGACAAATGAAGAAACAGGTTTAAAGAGGCAAAGGAACTGGTCCAATGTCAAGCATCTAAGAATTGAAACCTGCTGTAGTAACCTGTGGTCTAAGTCTTGATCCTCTACACCCATCAACTGAACATTTGACTGGAAGTCAAACTGTGTGTGTGTGTGTGTGTGTGTGTGTGTGTGTGTGTGTATGAGTGTGTGTGGTTAGTTAGCTTACCATTCTACATTGAGAAAAGCCCAGAATAATCAGTCATTCCAGGTAGCCCTTGGTTGGATTTACATACATCTTAAATTCAACACTAAGAAGATGACCAGAACTGATGGAAATTTTATCAGTAGAAAAGAGGGATAAAAATTTCCAACTAAACTAGGATGTTAAAGTGAGCTACAGATATATTCTTTTATTCATGAAGCTGTGAGATATTTAGTTCATAGCCATGTTGCATCTGTAGTGCCTAACTATATGATTACTTTCTTCCGTTATGTATTACAAATTATTTCAGGGAAGGGACAATGTTAATGCTTATGCTCATTTTGTAATCAGAACAATAACTAGAGTAGTGCTAGGAAGATGTAATTCATCAAAATATATTGTTGGAAGAAAAACAGATTATCTTCTTATTTTTCTTTCTGGTATTTGAATACCTTATCCAAGTAGACATATAGATTGTTCAGTGATGGACAACCAAAATATTTAAAGACCACAAACCTGTTCTCATTTCATCACGGGATACTGAATTCAGTTTAACAAGTTAATTTTTAATGGTTTTAGTGGTTTTGTGCATGTACTTATACATGTGTGTGTGTGTTTTCTGAGATATATGTCTATTACAGCTTAAGCTATCAATTAGAGATACATCTGTTTACATACCTACATTTACATGTAAAAAGAAATGCTCTCATTCTACCAATGTAGCTAAGAATGAGTCAGTGATTTTTATGTTTATCTTCTGTATTCAAGACAATGTTCAAGACAACAGGGAAAAATCTGAAAACAAGAAGCGTTGGCATAGGTTTTAAAGGTCATATTTTATTATTACATATGACGGAAATTATGTTTTCCACTATTGAGAATGTTTTGGTTCAAATTATTTACTTGTTTGAAAAAATCATATTATACTGTTTGAGTATGTGTTCATTTTGTGAAGCAAAAACGTGGGGCCCTTTGAGACCTTCTAATGTTACCCCTTTATTACAGATGAGTTTATTTGATTTACCTGAGGTCGCATAGGTAATTAAAAGTGGTGCAAAGATAAGAAGCTTGCTCTCCCCACCCTTAGACCTCTTTAGTCTCCCTCTCTCTCCCTACTAATTTCAGTTCATAGGTTTGAATTCTCAAAAGAGTCCTCTTAAGAGGCAGGATGATTTATTCAAAAGGTCACTGATTTTTTCCTCTCTGTCTTCTTTTTTCCTCTTCAGCCCTCTTCAATCTAATTCCCGTGGGCCTGCGTGTGGTGGCCATCCAAGGGGTGAAGGCCAGCCTCTATGTGGCCATGAATGGTGAAGGCTATCTCTATAGCTCAGTAAGTACCTTGGAAAGTGTACGTGTGCATGTGCTTGTGTGCACACATAAACTGGTGTTGACAGGTAGTGGAGTAACCATTCTTTTATGGAAGAAAATTAGAAGTCGAAGTCATTTTATATTTTCTGACCCAATGTCAGGATTTTACTAAGATTTTATAATTTACAATGCAAAGGATCATGCCCTGTTGAGAAAGACCTAGTTACTGTCTATGCAATATAAATTCTCTTTGTCTGGCTTCCACTTCTAGAGGATAATTGATCTTTTGAATTTTATCGTTCTGTTTAATTCAAGGGGTAAGACGTTTTTTCCTTTCTCCTATTACTTCTCCTGTAAGCACAGAGGATGGCTTATGCAGTTAAATTCTTCAGTTTGTCTTCAGAGAGTCTTTTGTGTCCTGTTGTGGAGAAAAACTTTCAGAATAGGTTGTGTTTTGTTTATATTGAATAAATCTTTTCAGTACCTAATATATCAGATTCCTGGCATAACTCATCACTTCAAAGATGATGTGAATTTATGGAATGAGGTCTAGATTAGGGGCTGGACATTTGAGTTTTATTTATATTTCAGTTACTATTTCTCTTCGGACAAGTTACCTCCCCCTCTTTGGCTTAATTTCTGGACCTTTAAAGTGAGGGTGTTGGACACTGGGTTGTTTAACATCTCTTTTATTTCCAAAACTGACAAAATTAGGTAGTATCAGTAGCTACATTATGAGCACTGACACATTGTAAAGTAGTTAACTCTCCTCTAATGCCTGTCTGACTCTCAAGATAATAATTTATGTATTGGGAAAATGTGACTGCACTGAATAGATAGATATAGATATAGATATAGATGTAGATATAGATATAGATATAGATACAGATATCTATATCTGTTCTCTCATAAGGAAATAGCCTATTTGAAGTTCATGAAGAGATATCCTTGAAAATGGAAGTTCTACTTACTAGATTCTAAATTAAATGTTAAATTGTTTTTAAACTTTTTTCCATATTCAGTTGAATGAATCTCTGCTGTATTATGCTTGTTTTTTAGTAATACATCTGCCATTCATATTAAGATTTTTAAAGTTACTGTTTTATTACCGAGCATACTCAGATCTGAATTTGCATTCATATACTAGATGTGTACATACATATTATTTCAACAGTTCTGCTCAATATAATACTTACAGGTAAACACATTTTTGGTTAAAACAAAAATGATCTTTCATTTTTAATGTGACATAATTCTAACAGTTCTTAATGTCCAGTTATTATGAGTTTATATTTTAAATATAAGAATTAAAAGTAGCAAAAAATATAAAAGCTTGTTGTTTTGAGTAATTCTAATTAGTTAAACTTAAAAAAAAATGTTTCACTGTAGTACAAACTAAAACATGGAGATAATCTTAGTATAGTATTGACTTTAGGGATTTAACCAGTCATCAAGCAAAGAGCCAAAACTATCAGTTATGCAAAAAAGACGGAGTTCGGATCTTTGGACCAGAGTTTATTTCCAAAGGTTTTAGAAGAAGAAAAACACAGAAAGTCTGACAACAGTACTGTAGGCAGAGCACAGTGTGTAGGAGCCTGTGTGTGTGCGTGCGTGCGTGCGTGCGTGCGTGTGTGTGTATGTAGGGGATCCAAGTGTAAAGAGGTCTCCCTTGTTGGGTGCAATCTCAAAGTTCCTGAGAGGAGCTTGGATATTCAGTAGGAGTTAAGTAAACTGCATACTCTGAAGCATGTTCAGAAATGCATTCTTTTTATCATTCTTGCTCAGAATTAAGGGTAAGGCACAGAGGTCTTGAGCCCATAGGAGGGGTTTCAAGAAATTCCTGATTAGATAATTTTACTGCAGGTGCTTTTTTGTAAGGGAGTAAATGCCTTAGACTGCCAATAATTACCTGGTGAGTTACCTATTTGGGGTAACCACATACTCAATTTCCTTTTCTTTTATTGCTTCATACCAAGAATCACCTAATTTCTCCCTTCTTATGGTAGAGGCTACTGAGAACAATTTTCCTTTAATTGTAAGTATGCCATTGCTGACAAAAATCATCAGGATTCCTACTTTCAAAATCATCCTCTCTCTGGATAGAACTAATAGGAGTAAGTGTTGGTATTCAATTAATCTGATTTAATTTAATTTTTTAAATGTTTACTTATTTTTGAGAGGGGGAAGGAGCAGAGAGAGGGAGATGCAGAATCCAAAGCAGACTCCAGGCTCTGAGCTGTCAGCACAGAGCCTGATGGGGGCTTGAACTCATGAACTACAAAATCATGACCTGAGCTGAAGTCTGACACTTGACTGACTAAGCCACCTAGGCACCCTGGTGTTTAATTTTAAACAGTAGGCATAGGCCTGAGGCTTTCATTATAAGACTAGAGAGAGCTGATCCTGGGGTAGGCAAACCTGAAAAAGAATTGAACATCAAGGCTCCATCACAAACACAGTACTGCTCAGCTATGTGGTATGCCTCAGCAGGATAGTACCAGCACAGCCAGGGGCCTGGTGGTGAGTTAAAAGCAGGTTATTAACACAAGTTTTCTTGAGGTGTTTTGGTGTATATAAAACTTGGCGGGTTTTTTTTTTTTTTTAAAGTCGTTTCCTATTTCATTCATGTTAAACAGTATAGTTAGGCACATCAACAGGGGCTATATCTGGTATGTGGCAAGGACAGGGGGCTGATGTGTGGCTGGAGCCAAACCCAACAGGTCTTAAAGAAGCTACTTAGAGTCCCAGCGGTGTGTCATTTACCTGGTTTGCGTTCATTTTAAAACTAGGAATTAATTCCCTTGTGACTTCTGATTTCTTCCTGTCACCAGGAGACAGGAAAGAGTGGTTAAGATGGAGTGACTGCTGAGTAACATAGAGCTAAAATGTAAAGATCCATTCTGAAAAATCTGTGTTTTGATAGCTGAATTTAATTCATGTGCATTTAGTGAGATTGTTGATGCATCTGGATTTGTTGTTGCCATTGTAGTTCATATTTTTTTCTTTTGCTTCTGTGTTCTTTTTTTATTTCCTTGTGTTGACACTTTTTCTCTATTCTATTTTTATTCTTCCACTAGTTTGTAAATGTAGGTTATGATTCTGTCTTTAGTGATTTACCCTTACTTTTTAACATGCATTTATAACTATATAAGATTATATATACTCATTATATATGCTCAATATTTTTTTGTTTCTGTCTGCATTCCAAACAGCTGGTTGACCTTAGGATGTCATCTTGCCTAGTAAACACCACCACCCTTCTTGCCAATTTGATTAGTGAAACTTTAAAATAAAATCATATGCATGATTAGTTATTATTCTACAGATAATAGTTAAATTTACCAATCTTTAAAATAATTTCTATGCATATAGTTTTTGGTTTTGTGTATGTATCAAATTTGGCCCAAAGAAATCTTTGTTTTGGACATGAGGTCTATGTAGGTGGTGAATTCGCTTTGTCCTGGTGTCCATGAACATGCCTTCTTTTTGCTTTCAATCATAAATTATAGTTCAGATTGTTATAGGATTCTAGTAGACCTGTATTTTTCCCAGGACTTTGAAAATTATACTCCATTGGTTTCTGACATCTATTGTTGAATATGAGAAGTTTGCCATCAGTTTAATATTCTTTCCTTTGTAGGTAATCTATATAGGAAAAAAAATCTCTTTATGTTTCATGTTCTGCAAATCTGACTATAATATCTTGTTGTGAATCTATCTTAATTTACATTGTTAGAAATTCAGAATGCACTTTTAATAAAAAGATGCATATTTCTTCAGTTATGAGATATTTTAACTCTTAACCCATGTACATTTCACTTCTCTATCTTGATGCTGATAACGCTCAAAACGACTTATGTTAGAAACTCAAATTTACCTACTCTAGAATTAATGCCATCTAATTTGTGATTTCAGTCACTATGTATTTTTCATTTTTGGATGTCTAATGGTTTCCAAGTAATATCTACCTAATCTTGATTGATTTTTTCCTATTTTTACTATCTGTTCTTTTTATAGAAAGTTATTAACTCATTTACCTCTCTGAGTATTCTTATAATATTTTGGTCCCCATCCTCCACAGAGGGCTTTTGTTCCCATGGACTTGATCAGAGGCACACCACCAACTTCACGATATGGAGCTTTGCAGCTATAAACTGCTTAGTGTCTTCCTACATTCCATAGGGATACTTAACTTGCTTTGAACCTGGTTATGTCATTTAGATCTTACATTTTTATATTTTATTCATCATTGCCATCTATTTCGAGCAGTGTGGGTGCCAACATAGTCTGAACTCGTGCTTTTTTCCTCCTCTTTTTAAATTAAAAAAAATTATAGTAAAAACATAAAATTTACCATCTTAACCATTTTTAAGTATACGTTACAGTCGTGTTAACTGTGCACACATTGTTGTGTAACAGACCTCTAGAAATTTTTCAGCTTGCAAAACTGAAATTCTGTACCCATTATCAATAATTCCCCTTTTCCCCTTCCCCTCAGTCTCTGGAAAACACCTCTCTACTTTCAGTTTCTGAGTTTGACTGCTTTAGATACCTCATATAAGTGGAATCACCTAATACT
Organism: Lynx canadensis; assembly: GCF_007474595.2. Taxonomy (NCBI): domain Eukaryota; kingdom Metazoa; phylum Chordata; class Mammalia; order Carnivora; family Felidae; genus Lynx; species Lynx canadensis. Next base: position 83,167,227 of record NC_044311.2, on the reverse strand, counting down.
TGTCTTTTTGTGATTAGCTTATTTCATTTAGTGTAATGTCTTCAAGGTTCATCCATGTTGTAACATCTGAAAAAGATTTCCTTTTTAATTGTTTGAGAAGCCTCCATACTGGCTCCCATAGCAGCTGCATCATTTTGCGTTCCTAACAAGTGGACAAAAGTTTCAATTTTTCCATATCTTTGCTAACTTTTATTTTTCCTCCCTCCCTCCTTTTTTCTCCTTCCCTCCCTCTCTCTCTGCCCCCCTTTCCGTTCCTTCTTCTTTCCTTTCCTTTCTTTCTTCCTCTAACTTTCTTTCTTTCTTTCTTTCTTTCTTTCTTTCTTTCTTTCTTTCTTTCTTTCTTTCTTTCTTTCTTTCTGGTAGTGGTCAACCTAACAGATACCAGGTGATATCTCATTGTAGTTTTGATTTGCATTTCCCTCGGATTAGTGATGTTAAGCACTTTTCATATACATGTTGGCCAGTTTTGGAGAAGTGTCTTTTTAAATCCTTTGCCCATTTAAAAAAAAATAATGTTGATTTTTGGGAGCACAGAGCCTGACGTGGCACTTGAACTCATGAACCACAAGATCATGACCCAAGCCAAATCACTTAACCGACTGAGCCACCCACGCACCCCTAAGTCCTTTGCCCATTTTTAAATGTGTTTTTTGGCTGTTGAGTTGTGAGAGTTCTTTATATATTCTGAATATGAACTTCTTATCAGATATATGGTTTGCAAATATTTTCTCCTATTCTGAAGGTGACTTTTTCACTTTGCTTTCTTTGTTGTGCAGTAACTTTGATGTAATCCCACTTGTCCATTTTTACTTTTATTGCCTATGAGTTTGGTTTCATACCCAATAAATCATTGCCAAATCAATCTTTTCTCCTGTGTTTTCTTCTAGGAACTTTACAAATTTAATATTACATTTAGGTTTTTAATCCATTTTGGGTTAATTCTTATATATAACATAATGTAAGGGTTCAATTTTATGTATTTATTTTTTTGTATATAGGTACCCAGTTTTTCCAACACTATATGTTGAAGAGACTATCCTTTTCCCATTATGTAGTCTTAGCACCCTTGTCAGAGATCACTATGTATGTGAGAGTTTATTCCTGAGCTCTCTATTTTGTTTCATTCATATATATGTCTGTCTTTATGCTAGTACTACACTATTTTGATTACTATAGGCTTGTAATATATTTTAAAATCAGAAAGTGTGAGTCCACCACTTTTTTGTTAAATCAAGATTGTCTTGACTGTTTAGAATGATGTGAGATTAGGATTTTTTCCTAAATTTTAGGATTTTTTCTCCTATTTCTGAAAAAAAAAATGCTATTGGGATTTATGGAGATTACCTTGAATCTGAAGGTTGTTTTGGGTAGTATGGACACTTTAGCGATATTAAATCTTCTAATCCATGAACACAGATGTCTTTCCATTTATTTGTTCTTTCTTAACTTCTTTCAGCAGTGTTTTGTAGTTTTCAGTGTATAATTCTTTTGCCTCCTTGGTTTTTATTTATTGTGCCTTTTTGGAAGGAAGCCCCCAAATTTTTTAATGGCATTAGATGATACTTTTTGTAAAACTGAGTAAATAAAAGTTCTAGAAGGCATCACTTTCCCACACAAAAGAAGCTCACAAATGCTGGAAACTTCTGTTCCTGAAACACCTTCTTTAGTAGTTCAGGAAACACTGCTGTGTCACAATCTGTTGAGACAGATTTGCCTACAAATCTTACCTTATTCAGATGGTGCCTGTAATGTTAACATTTTTGTTATTTAACCGGTTATAACTGACTTGAATTTTAATAGTGTTGATATTTCATTCTCTTCGAGGTTTACATGATTTTGAAAAATCTTGTAAAACAACCTAAATTTTCTCAAATTATCATAATGCTTAAAGGCATTTGTGTGGGAATGGGGGAGGGTTGCATTTTTTCATCATGCAGAGAAGGTATAGTCTGAATCTCCTCTTTCTACTCTTTTCTATAAATTTACTATAAGATTGATATCTTTATATATTTAGAGTAGTTTGAACTGAGCCTTGCATACATAAAAACAATTACAGATAAGCATTGTTTGATGTAAATTTCTAAAGTCAGATTATTTTCAAATTGTGGTTAAAAATTGGCGATAACGGGGGCGCCTGGGTGGCTCAGTCGGTTAAGCGTCCGACTTCAGCTCAGGTCACTATCTCGGGTCCGTGAGTTCGAGCCCCGCGTCAGGCTCTGGGCTGATGGCTCAGAGCCTGGAGCCTGCTTCCGATTCTGTGTCTCCCTCTCTCTCTGCCCCTCCCCAGTTCATGCTCTGTCTCCCTCTGTCCCAAAAATAAATAAACGTTAAAAAAAATTTAAAAAAAATTGGCGATAACATATTTTAGATTATTATTATAGAATCATATGTGTAATAAAATATATAAAGGATAAAAGTAATACTACTATAGTTACATTGATGTTGCTATATTTGCCTTTGTTGTTGTTCTGTGCCTATGTAATTCTTAACCTTCCTTGTAATTCAGTTCAGATCTTAACTGATATGTGACCTCTTTCCATTACCTATATCGGTAAGAATTAGATGCTATTTCTGCTTTAATATCACAGTACTTATTGTCTGTTTTTCTAGTGGGAAGGAATTATGTCATAGTCATCTTTGCTACTTGGGCCATATATTTCTCCCAATCACAACATTGAGTACATTCTCTGATAAAGGAAAGCTCTCAATAAACATGTGGACTTTTAAAGAATTGCCTGTTCCAAGTATAGATGGAGAAACAGATGAATAATTAACTATGATTACATTGGTGATCTTACAGTCCACAGCACAAATGCTGCTTTGTCCTCAAAGTCAACCTCAATAAACCTAAAATTTATTCAATATATATTTATTGGAACTCTACCACATACTAGACATTATACTATGTAGTGAGCATATGCAAGAGGGTAAAAATAGGCAAGATCCTTGTCTTCCTAGAGTTTTAACTTATCATAATAATTACCTGTTGCAATAAGTTTGGGTCAATACAAAATTAGAGAATACAGTCTCTAAGACCTCCTTCACCTCTAGCACCAATTGTTAAGTTTGGGTCTGGGGTAGTTCCCAATACCACTTTCTGGTTTGATAATTTACTAGAAGGACTTTCAGAACTCACTGAAAACTATTATAAGTATTGTAATTGTGGTTCTTGTTTATTATAAGGGAAGCCAAGGGAAGAAGTACATAGAGTAGAGTACATAGGTACACATACCATGCATACCAAATACAGAGTTTCTCTTATCTTCTTCCTGTAGGATCAGAATGTATTACTCTTCTGATATCAATATCTGGCAATACACAAGGAATACTGTCAGTCAGGAAACTCACCTGAGCCTTGGTGTTAAGAGTTTTTATTGGGACTACATTATGTAAGATTGATTGAATGATTGCCCATGTGGTTGACCTCAGGCTCCTGGTAGACTGATATGTTGCATGACTCAAAGTGCTAAACCTAAATCATATTGTTTCTCTCTGGCTAGCCTAAGGCCCTTAGGCAAATAAATATCAATTTTCAGAAGCCGGGGGCAAATACCAGATATTTTTTGGATTAAAGGTTAAATTCTTTACCTGTATACACACCTATATAATTGAAGTCAATGCAATATTCTATTAATATATTCCTCTGACTTGGTCTCCAGTCCTACCCCATTATAAACTAAACATGTCCTCCCAAAATGCATGGGTTGAAGCTCTGATCCTCAATGTGTTGGTATTAGGAGTTGAGTCTTTGGGGAGGTAATTAGGTTTAGATGATGGCATGAGGCTGGAGTACTCATAATGGTATTAGCATCTTAAAGGAAGAGGAAGAAAAACCAGAACTTTTTCTCTCTGTAAGCACACAAAGATGATGTCATGTGAGTATACAATGAGACTGTAGCTGTCTGCAAGCCAGAAGGAGAGCCCTCACTAAGAACCAAATCCAACTGCACCTTGATCTTGGACTTCCCAGCTTCTGGAACTATGAAAAATAAATGTCTGCTGTTTAAGCCACCCAGTCTGTGGTATTTTGTTATAGCAGATAAGATACCTCACTTCTGCCTATGATCTACTTTTCTTTCTTCAGCTTGGAAGAAGAAAATGATGAAAGAAAAGAAAGTTATGAGAGTAACATCTGGTATATCATCATTTGGGAAGTAAAAACATAATTCAGTGCTTTGGACAATTTGGGAGCCCTGACATTTGAGTCTAGGAAATTGCACTTAGTAAGAATTCAGTTTGAATAGCTTGAAACATGTCTAGGACTTGTAACTAGGCTGAAAGTATTGGGTCTTTTTAAATGAATGGTTCAATGCACTTAGCACACACATCACTGGCATTTTAGTGATTGATAATAATTGAAATGTTTTAAAAAGGCTTGCTTTTCTGACTATAACCATTGTTTACTTAATAAACTTAAAATAATTATATTGATAATGTTCTGACTTTGTACCAGTGATCTCTAAAATCTAAATTATTTAGCTTATGAACTATTAAGATTTTTTTTCAACTAAGGGATTAATGAAGGTCAAATTATATAAACACAAATTGAATTGCTTAACACTGCCTTAATCCATATCAATTATATTTGAAACTGAATCAATGATAAAGTAACTGCTTTAGGTCAGTCTATGTTCTAATACATAACCAATATTGTAAGTTGTCACAAGAATAGCTCTAACAGTGATAGTCATAGCGGCAGTATTAATAACTGTGCTGGAACAAATAATATAGTTTGCTTAGTTTTTGTTATTTCGTAGAGGCTTTTAGATTTATATGTAATTTGCACAGCAGCTCTGTGAAGGCCAGGAATGGACCATTAAATATAGATGAAAAGCTGCAGTTTAGGACGCTTGTTGACTTTAGTCCATCCTAGTGAGGAACAGAATGAAAACTTATTATCTAGGTCTTAACTCCAGAAATGATGAGATTTCCATAATACCATGATGCCCTTGGCCTTATATATAATCTATCTTTCCACTGTAGAATGTTTTCTCAATTTTTAACTGAGCTTTCAGATAAACAGTCTCATCTGGGCCTTGTAATGACTGTGATATTGCCACTGAAGGACAGAAGATACACTTGGGAAACAGCTTATGTGACTAAAATAAGGGTGCTCAGTACAAGGTAGGTAGGTCAAGAAAAGGAAATCCTAGTTCAGTGTTCATTCTTTAAATCAACATTGCTCATCTTGTTTGCTGTTGAAATTAAGGATGTGTCACTCTTTACTGTTACAACATGTCAAAATCATAATTATATTAAAATCAGAGCAGCCTATCACCTTGTTTGTGATGGCTTTGTTGATAGGTATCAACAGCAATAGTGACAACGACAAGAATGAGATAGAAATTTCTTAATGGACTCATGTCCTTTTGCACTATTTAGAATTATATGCCTAAATCTGGTGCTTCGGTAAGAGCAATCTCAAGATTGTGATAAGGTACTGACTTGACTAAGTCAAGAGTTATTGAGAAACATGGGAGGGGCCTTTGAGGAAGAAGAAAAGGAGAAGACCAACATTAAAAGCTAAAAGGGGAGCATGATTTTATGCCCACAAAATGACAATAGGAGAAAAGCACTTTTTATTCTCGAATTTCTTTTGCTTCTCACTATAAACAGAATATCCCAATAAAACTTTTCTCAATTTCTGCAAAATAAAATTTCTACAAACATAGCTTGCATATTTTGCACCTTGATGGGACATTATCTGCATATTCCCTTTCTTCTTGTTAGAATTACTGTTTTTTGTGTCCTTTCTGTCTTATCAGAATTAAACCCCTTGAAGTTAGTGATTAGACCTAATATATATTAATACATCGTGTAACACTGAGGACTGCAGTTTCCATGTAAGGGTATCTGTTAAAATCTTATTGAATCAGTTAATGGATGCAGTTCATGCAGTTTAATTCTGCAAATAATTCACTGGCCATCCGGTCTTAATGGTTTTTGTAATAATTGTGTTGATTTTGTCTCTATACAGTTTCTAGTTCAATTAACTGGTTCCACATTGAATAGGCTATGATGGTACTGTTGAAACATGGAAAGTTTGCTAGAAGAGTCATTGCATGCTTCTATGCATTGAGCCTGGTATTGTGTTGTAGTTTTAAGAGCTGATCTTGTCATGTTTTCCTTTCTGTACCAAATACTGCTTATAAAGAAGGGGAACAAAGATTGGCCAGGGCTTCTTCCTGGGAAGCAGTCTGGTCATTTCAGGTCATCTTTCAGTGGAAGATTTCCATTTTATGTTGAAAAGAAATGGCAGATTTTTTACACAAAAATATGTAGAATGGGGGTACAAAATATTATCTACTCTAGAATTTGAATTTCCTCATCAACTGACTTCCTCATGGAATGTTCTGAAATATGAGGCATATGCAGAACTATTTCTTGGAGCAGGTACTTTCTCTGAAAAGTCCTGAATATTTAAGAAAGAGGAAGAGAAAGAAGAGAAGAGAAGAGAAGAGAAGAGAAGAGAAGAGAAGAGAAGAGAGAAGAGAAGAGAAAGAAGGAGTACCTTAGCCATTACTGCCAAATGAATCATAGAGTTGAATGGCACCTGGATAGAAGGAAGTCAAAGACCAAATCACAAAGCCTTGTTTAGCAATTAGTTTGTTAAATATTCAGTTTAGCGCATTTACATTTTTTCTTCCATACACATGTGATTTTCTTGAATTTTGTAACATTTATTTTTCATTTTAGGTTAGTTTCTGGCTATAGTACCTAGAAAAATTATTTATTTGCCTATTTTTTTACCCTCATATATATTAGTTAAGTGAACTGGGGTATTCTTTCCAATTAAAAAAAGAGAAAGAAAAGAAAAAGAAAAAGAAATATTCAATCCTGGCAGCCCAAGAATCTGGCAGCTGTTGCTTGCAAACATGTGACATGATTTTTTGTGTTGTTGTTGGAATTAGGCTGTCTTTCTTTAGGAAGAATCAACAGATCATTAGTTTTACTTTCAGTAAGGATTGAATAATGGTAAGCATCCATCTTTAACTTACTATATTTTCAATAGTAAGTGGTGTTGTTTTTATTATAAGAGTATAATGTCTGGAAAATATTAATACTTTAGCTCCAGGGCTAGCCTTAATTGTAAAAATTAGCATATGTGTTTCTAATAACATTTTTCATTGAAAAATAAAAGTAGGATTAAGCTTCTAAGGCAGCACTAATGAAGACCTTTGGTTGAATCATTTGAAAATGATACTGAATTTTATATTTTCCCTTCTGCCTTGCTAGACCGACACGTATTCATTTATGCGAAATTTCTAGGTTGCATTCCTTTAGCCATTAGTGAAATCAGTTTTAAGTAATATTTAAGAATGCAAGCTTTACTGAGAACAAACTGAGGGTTGAAGAGGGGTGGGAGGGAGGGGAGGGTGGGTGATGGGTATTGAGGAGGGCACCTTTTGGGATGAGCACTGGGTGTTGTATGGAAACCAATTTGACAATAAATTTCATATTAAAAAAAAAGAATGCAAGCTTTAGAAATAAAACTGGGTTCGAGTCATAGTTCCATAACTTACTTTCTTTGTATCATTGGAGAAATTTCCTAACCTTCTAGGTGCAGTTTCCTTGTAAATTACCCAGTGCTCTCCTTCTGAGGAGTTATAGCTTTACTATGGCTTGCTGGGCCAGGCTGATTGCCAAAAGAGATGTTCTGTCATTATTAGTGCCCTCCCTTGCCTTTCCCTCTCAGAAACCAGTGTGAGAATTAGTAATTTCATATGTAAATGTTTCTTAGTTTGTGATAAAAAAAATCATCAAAAGATATGGATCAATTTTTCTCCACCCCCAACCCTCCCATCCCCAGCATGAGGCAGTTTTTCAATTTTGGGGACCTTCCTTCTTTAAAATGTCTCCTTATTTAACTCGCTTAGAGGGAAATCTACATAAAATAGGACTATAGGCCATGATTTCTTCATACTTCAGGGATGAGAAAAGAAAAAGGCATGATGAGTGCTAAATGCAAAGGGAATATAAAAAGTCAATTTTCAACTGATTTGAATGGGAGAGAGATGTGGTGAAGCAGAGAAACAGAAGCCAGTCGTTCCTATGACCAGGTCTGTGGAGAAGTTGGCTTTTTGAACAGACAGCTCTGAGAAAAAGAATATTAAAAAAAAAAAAAACAAAAAAACAAAAAAAACCCCACCACCACAACAAAACAGTGTGTTATGTAGCCAAATGGGAATAACAGCAGACAGGGACAGACCAAAGGGCTACATTTCGAGGAGACTTCAAGCCTACAGAGTACTGCATTTATGGTACACTAAAGTTTGTTTCTGTACCACTGAATTTTAAAATCTAGTAAACTGGAGAAGTTGTTTAGCTGCATGGAAATGTACATGTCAAAAGTGACATATGTCAGCCACTTCTAACTGGAAAGAAAGAACTTTATTTTGAGGCTACTGAGAACATGAATCTCCCACGGGGTGACCATATGTCCTGGTTCATCCAGGAGAATTCCAGTTTATGCATGATGTCTTAGTGTAGTTATTGAGAGTAACTGTTTGACCCTCATAAAAGTCCTGGATTAGGATTTGGGATTAATTATGTAATAACACCCTACACATGGTCCTAAATATGACTCAGTGGGTCATCTGAAGTAACAGTGTAGGTGCAAAACCTGTGAGTAAAAAAGAAAGTGGCACAGAGAAATATAATGCATTTATCTGGAAAACACACTTTCCCAGAAATGCTAGCAATGTCCATAAACTATATCCAGCGATGAGTATAGAACTATGTCACATAATCACCCCTAGGTGCAGTGAGTGAAGGTAAATATCTGGATTGTTGTTGTTGTTGTTGTTTTTAATTTTGAGCTATATACCTGGTCATATATATCAAAACAAGGTTCTGATACTATGAAGGGGAAAATGGATATCAGGTAGGCACCTGACAAATGCCAAACCTCTCCAGACTGAAAATCTAAATATATTTACTGCAAGACTTTAGAACGAGAGAGAGACAGAGACAGAGACAGAGACAGAGACAGAGACAGAGACCGAGTGAACAGATTAAAGAGGACATATACATGTGTCATCTCTTCATTAGGTCACCTAAGATATTTTGAATCACAATAAATATTATTTAAAATTTTTATAAACTACTACTAGGAAAGCTAAATATTGAACTCTAGAGACAAGAAGGAAGAGAGATTACTTGTAATTTTATTCAGGTCCAAATAGATTAGAACTCACCTGGGATTTGGAGACAGAAGCTTTCTGCGTATTCAATTTTCATGGCACATCGCTGGATATTTCCTCTGAAATTTATTTCTATAACTAGGGCAATGAGGGATTTGCATTATTATTTCAACTTCCATTCTTCTGTCTCATTTGATGGGAAAAGTCTCTCTCTCTCTCTCTCTCTCTCTCTCTCTCTCTGGAATGGTGAAAAGTCATGAGAGAACTGAAAGCCAACACCAAGGACATAGCATTACTTTGCAAAGGTGTGTTTGCCTATGGTTTCAATATAGCTGTTCCTCAAAACCCAGGGAACAGCAGTGTTTTTCCAAGCTCCCATTTCTCCAATATTTTATTACCTATTTATTTAAAGTTGGTAAAGTGGCACACATTGTCTTAGAGACTTGAGATGGAATGCAAAACACTTCCACTGTAGTGGGGGAGCAAGACAGCATGTAAACACATAAATATGAAAATGTTCCATTCAGGATTAGTTTTATGAAAGAGAAATCTATTTCTGTAATAGAGAATAACAGAGGAAACTAATTTAGACAGGGTTGCCATATAAATGTCTTTAAGGAGATGATGTTCAAGCTAAAATCTTTAAAGGAGGAAAAGAAAGAGAATAATGCACTACACCAGGGTAATAGCAATACTAGTAGAGGAAAAATAAGTGCAAAGCAGTGATAGGAACAAAGTATTTGTAAACCTTACTGTTTCTATCTTATCCTTCTATCATAATTCTTGCATCTGAAGTGTGAATTTTAATGCATATTCGTTTTTATCTGCTTATCTATTTGATTTAAAATATTTTTACTTATTATGTGCTGAGTACTATTTTGGGTACTCTAGTTATGAAAGCGGAAAAAGACAGACACTGTGCTTTCACGCTGTAATAAAAGAATGAAATTGTTAAGGGTCATAAAAGAAAAAAGCAGGTTGATAGAAACACAATGCATATTATTTCTTGGTATTTTTTCTGCAGTTTTAATTTTACAGTTAACCCTCATCACGAATTTCTTTCTGTTATTTGTATCATCTTTGTATTTTAACTCTTTTTTTATGTAAAATCCAGGAATAAATTGTATATTTATTTTAAATTTGTATGCTATTTAATGAATGTTTTTCTCATTAATATTTCCAAGGGATTTTCAGGAACTTTCTTAGTTATTAAAAAAAGATTTCATTGGCATTATCTAAGACCTTGAAGTCTATTAGTAGCATGTTGCCCAAAAATATATATTTTAAACGCTCCATACCACATATGAAAAAGTAACTCAAAATAGATCATAGACTTAAGTGTAAGAGCTAAAGCCACAAAACTTTTAGAAAAAAGCATAGAGCTAAATCTTCATGACCTTAGATTAAGTAGTAGTTTCATAGCTATGACACCAAAACATAGGAGACGAAAGAAAAATAGGTAAGTTTGTTTTCATCATAATTAAAAACATTTGGGCTCCAAGGACATAATCAAGAAAGTGAAAAGAAAACTCAGAGAAGGGCAGAAAGTTTGCAAGTCATATATATCTGGTAAGGAATGTGAATCTTGAATGTATAAAGAACTCTTACAACTAAAATAATAACAAGGCAGCCAAATTAAAAGTGTATAAAGGATCTGACTAGACATATTTCCAGAGAAAATATATGAATAGTCAAGAGCCTCATGGTAAGATGCTCAACACTCTAGCCATCAAGGATATATATGTTTAAGTCATAGAATATTTTTTTCCTCTTTTTGGCTCAATTTAAAAATTGCGGATCAAAACCATCAGTACTCACCATGTCATACCCATTAGAATGTCTGTATTAAAAAATATAATAACAAGTGTAGACAAGGATATGGAAAAATTGGAACACTTATTTACTGCTAGTAGGAATGTAAAATGAGGCTGCCACTTGGAAATAGTCTGGCAAGTTCTAAAAAGGTTAAACATAGAGTTACCATATGACCTAGCAATTCTGCTACTAGGTATATAGTAGAGAAATGAAACCATAGGTCTGCACAAAAACTTTTGTTCACTAATATTCATAGCAACATTATTCATAATATCCCCAAAGTGGAAACAATCCAAATGTGTATCAACTGAAGAATGGGTATCTAAATGAGTAATGGGTAATCTAGAGTTAATTGTGGCAATGGTTGTTCAACTCTGTGAATATAGTAAAATCCATTGAGTTATACACTTTAAATGGGTGAATGGTATATGAATCTTATCTCAATAGTGCTATTATGAAAAAAAGCTAATTATATTTAAAATGTCAATTTAATCATGATTTCATAGAAATTAAAAGTAAATAAGATCATTTCCCCCATAAAGGATTCAATACACATTAATTGAATTGTATATTTTATTTGTTTAAAGTAACACAAATGTGTGAATTTCCTCACAATTGGAGAGGTGTGATACAATTATAACACTCTGGTGTTGAAGCACAACATAGGAAGAGGAGGGAAACAGTAGAATCTGTGTTTTTATTGTGAAGCAGTGTTCTACAACTGTAAACACCACTGAATTTGACCACAAAATACTAGCTATGAAAGAAGAGTTTTTATAATAAGATTAATATTTGCTGGGACTGGTGGTACTTGAATTTACATACTGAACTTGGACTTTAAAAAAAAATAAGTTTATTTAATTGAGAGAGAGTGTGAGTGGGGAAGGGGCAGAGAGAGAGAGAGAGAGAGAGAGAGAGAGAATCCCAAGCAGGCTCTGCACTGTCAGCATAGAGCCTGATGTGCGACTCCAACTCACGAACTTAGAGATCATATCCCGAGCTGAGATCAGGATTTGTACACTTAACCAACAGAGCCACCCAGTCTCCCATTTTTTAAAAATTTATTTATTTTGAGAGAGAGAGGGAGAGAGAGAATCCCAAGAAGGCTCCGTACCACCAGCACAGAGCTTGACCTGGGGCTTGATCCCATGAACTGTGAGATCATGACCTGAGCTGAAATCAAGAGTCAGACACTTAACCGACTGAGCCACCCAGGCGCTCCTTACTGAGCTTGTACCTTTAAATTATTATTGTCTTGGGGCTTTAAAACTTATACATATCTGTTTGTTAATAAGGTAGTACCTTTGGATAGGTATATGTTTAAATCACAGAATCTATTTTTTCTTCCTCTCTTTGACTCAATTTAAATATGTTTTGTGAGTTATTCTTGAACATTGTGTACCTTAAAATTGCATCTTGGGGCTATTTAATGGGAATAGGTATAGACATATATGCATCTATTTAACAATGCACATTTTAGTTCCTTGCAGCACAGCATATTACTTCCTAGTACACATTTGGAAATTTCAAATTATGGTGCAGTTTTGAATATGAAAATTTAAAACAGGCTTTAACTGAAGTTTGAAGCTCATTAGAATATATAAAGAAATATACATAAAGATATACTTTTTGGAATTAAATATTTATTTTTATTTTATGCATATTATGGTAGAATCACTCAAAGCTCATTTTCAAGAAACTAAAATAGCATACAGTTGAGGGGCATCATGTATCTCTTGTTCTGTTTAGCTTGTTTTACCTTCGTCATTTTTAGTTATAATAAGCACATCTCAAGTCATAATAGAAGTCTATTTCATGAAGCATGGCTGTTAATCCAGCTATTATCTCATGGAATTGTCACAATTATGTTACTATCACTCTTTTGTGTTCATTACAGCATTCATTATGTCTTTTCAAGGCCAGCGGCTGGGTCAGTCAATATTACTTTCACTCAGTGAATTGGATAAGATTTCATTTTCAAAAGATTTACCATTTTAAATATACTACATCTAGTCAGCCTTGTAGAGTTTAATTCAAGCCATCTGAAAATTAAAAAAAAAAGAACAAAAAATAGAAATGCTTTAAAACAAATCCTGAGATGCATGAAGAGTTTTAAGAGAGTTGAAAACTTCCAATATAATTTAGACTAAAATAACATTTGGTAATTGATTCCTTGTATAGTCATTCAGTCTCTGCTTGAACCACCCCTAAAGACTTCTCATGCTGTGGTAGAGCAGTCTGGTGTAGTGTGAACAGTGTTTGGAATCAGTCACACTTAAGTTGTAATTTCTTTCTTGCCACTGCTTGACTTTAGGTGATTTACTTAATGAGTCCTCTTTATTATGTTTTTTTTTAATCTAGTGCACTATATCTACCTTATGGTTTGTTGGAGGAATTTAAAAATAATAGGTAATACTCTCAGATCACCCAATAAATGTAGTATTCTCTTCCTCCCCCTCCATAAAATGTCAAGAAACTTGGCAAGGTACAAGATATTGCAGAGTAGTATATATATTTTTCATTTGAAAATGTATTGTTTATCTGTTTTGATAGTAGTGGAAATATAGTGATGTGTGTACGAATGTTCATCCTTGTGCTTTCTTGTACTTTCTGCTCTCTCATTTCTTCCAAATCATCCCTGCAAACTCGGGAAGGGGCCTTATTTTGCCCCATTTTTTATTTCATCATCCTTAAGGTAAACTGGCCACTTGATGCCTTCCAAATTCTAGTAACTTCAGTGAATTCTAGTAACTTGCACTATCAAACCCAGAGTTCTGTGCTTGGCCTTCAAAGATCTTCAACCATTTGACCCCAACATAACTCTCTTGCTTCATCTACATTTTCATCTCTGTCTATAACATGTTTTCCTTTCCTTTCTTTCTTTTTTTTTCTTTTATTCTAGAGTCATTTCCTATATCTCACCTTTGCATACACTCAGTTCTAATGCCTATTTCTTCTAGTTTTGCTTATTAATCTCCCATTTCTTCTGTAAGAGCCAGGATACCTCCACCATGTTGAAACTGAAGAACTCAATTCTGCCTTAATTTATCCTTTTATAGTATGTTGTTTGTACCTTTTACAGCTCTTTATTCTGCCTTATGTTTGGTTTGTACTTTTGTCCCCAGAACTACGTGACTGGCATCTTGAAGGCAAAGTCTGTGTCTGATTTATTCTTGCATTTCTATCTACCGGTTTCCTGAAAACTCTCTTACCCACTGCTCACCCAACACCTCCGCAGAGGTGATAGATGTCTATCACCACAGTTACTTTCACTTCCAGTGTTCTTCAAACACATGGAAAAGCTTTGGAGCCTGACCGAAGTCACTCTTGAAACCGTATCAAACTGAATATGTGGGATTTAATCTTAATAGGAGGGCTACAAGCTATGGTTTCTTTTGGTTTTTCCCCCATGGTCTACATTACAGAGGCAGGCTTTCTTTCTATTAGCAGCTATACTGTGCTTTTCTTTTTATTCTCTTCTTTTACCCTTTGTATATTATTTTTTATAATCTATTTTACATATTTATGGATTACACTTTTGCTTTAAAATGATGCGATACCCAGAAATAGAGTTATTTGCTTCATGGTGAATTGAAGGTGATTCTTCAATTTATAAAAATCAAGCAGTATTTCTATAACTTAAATATAATATTTACATTATATTTTATGGATTACAAATCATGTTTGCATCCATTATTTTATTTGATTCTTACCCTGTGAAGTAGGCAAAGGCAAGGAAAATTGTGCTTATTTTATGGATTAGAAAGTGGCAGTGTGGGGTCTTAAGGGATTTAACTAATGTCACAAGCTGGTGCCAGACCTTGAACTAATTTTTCCATGCCCATTTTAAGACATTTTCCATTGTATCATGCTGGAATATTTAAAATGCACATAGTCTGATCTCTCAAAGTGATTTATCTGCAGTTTTCTCATAATGCTTTATCAAGTAAAATGATTTGCTATAGGTTTAATGTTTTAAAGGGCCTTATTTGGTTTGAACTTTTCTTTGATATTTTCAGTTGTCTGTTTTGCCATTAGATCTGCCAGTTTTCCTTAACATCCAACTTGGTTTACCATCATCTCAGTTTTGAGTGTTCTAATGATGTAAGAGGTAATATGTAATCGGGACAGTTGCAAATAGGTTTCTGAATTTTTTCAGAGTTTACCTGTATACCATTTTCTGAGTTTACCTGTATGCCTGATTTTTAATGTGGATGTAACAACAGTATGGGGTATGGATTTTACTCTTGAAAGTTTTTAATGGTGTCTGATAATTAATCATCCCAATCATAATTGAGCATTATAATTATAATCTGAAATAGAAGTATGGAGTTTAGGGTAGTAGATTATTAAAATATCTTTCTTAAGATTTCTTAACTGCATTTCTTGGTCCTCATTCTGAAATCTATATTTGTAATAAACAGGCTATGTTTTTTGGTTTCTTATTTTTTATTTTATTTTAATTTTTTTTTTGAAAGAGAGAGAGAGCAGGGAAGGGGAAGAGGGAGATCCCACGAGCCTGGGATCACGACCTGAGCCAAAATCAAGAGTCAGATGCTCAACTGACTGAGCCACCCAGGCGCCCCTGGTGTCTTCTTTTTTTTACAAAATGAAGAGACACAGGCAAAGTCCCTACTATCTAAGATGTATTGACTGAGAATGGAAAATGGAGTTGTGCAGCCCTTCAGTCTCAGATGAAAAATGCCGAGGGAAGTAATTGGTCACATTCCAAGCTCTTTTCAGAGACTGATCCAGTAGTCCAAAATGGAAAATGAAGTCTAAAAAAAAAAAATTCCCCAAAGAGGCATGATTCATCTTGTGAGGCAGTAAATATAACTTTTTGAACACTGTTATTTATTTGACTACTTCACTGGAATCCAAGTGTACCTATCTCTGTAAATCAGCTTCTCAAAAACTCTTGAAGCCCAGCCCAAATGCTTCCCCTGACAACAAGCTGTTTATTGTTGTCATTGTTTTAATTCTCCTTGTATTGTGAGATCTTCGAATTCTACCAGTTCTCTCTCTGCTGTCAAGCACTGTGCCCAGTCTGGCCTTATTTTTTGGACCTATAGTTAATAAAAGTGATCATAGAGGACAATTAGACTAAATCAGTGGCATTTTTTTCTAATATTTACCAAAATTAGAATCTCTGCTGAAACATCTCTAAGATTGAGGGCTTTATTACCTAGAATTGTACACAGGGGATGGTTGTTAGGATCATCTTCTTTTCATTGTGCCTTTTTGGGTCCTAATTCTTGCACCTGGAGTCACTGGGAATATATATTAGTTGCCTAGCAGTACTTGGTACATGGTTCCTATTCCAATGCTGGTGACTGTCATGAAGATCAACTGAGATTTTCTATCTCTATGTGTATTCCATCCCTATCTCAGTCATTATCCATATCCACATCTGTGTATACTTACCTTCCATTGCACAGAATGATGCTGGACACATAGTAAGGGCCTTAAAAGTGGTTTTTAAAGAAATTATTATTGGGGCGCCTGGGTGGCTCAGTCGGTTGGGCGGCCGACTTCGGCTCAGGTCAAGATCTCCCGGTCCGTGAGTTCGAGCCCCGCGTCGGGCTCTGTGCTGACTGCTCAGAGCCTGGAGCCATTTCAGATTCTGTGTCTCCCTCTCTCTGACCCTCCCCCGTTCATGCTCTGTCTCTCTCTGTCTCAAAAATAAATAAACATTAAAAAAACTTTTTAAATAAAAAAAAAAGAAATTATTATTTATGTCTCACATGACACATTTTCAACCATATGTTGAACACATTTAAATACTGTAGGAAGCCATCGTGGTTTCCGTGAGAACATTTACCAGTTTCAGTTCTTTTGCAAAGTAATAAATATTATTAAATAAATTAACAAATAAGCAATAGGATCATTAAAATTTGTAAATTGAAAGAAACTGAAAAATCATTTGGTTCAACCTCTTTCTTTCTCTCTCTCTCTTTTTCTTCAGAGTAGAAAATAGAACTCTAGACCTGGACTGTTTTCATCCCTTCATGATGTAGAGCTCACTCTATCATTTTTATATCTCCTAAAATGTGATATTATAATCTGTACAGGTAATGTTATATTAGTTTCTGCTTTGCGATAGCCCTTTCTGAATACCAGTTGACTCTCTGGGGTCACCAAGAAACTCTTTATAGTAAGTATGTATTAGTAGCAATACAGGGCTGGGGAATTATAATTCATTCACTCGCCACTTAGAAATATGTGTTTAAGAAATTCTCTCATATTACTTTTGTGTAAAAAAACATTGATTGATTTTCCCCCAAAGTTTTTATGATTATTCTGGTGATTTCCCCCAACACTAGTTTATCTGATTTTCTGATATAAAATAGAATTACAGAGGGGCACCTGGGTGTCTCAGTCAGCTGAGCATCCAACTCTCGATTTTGGCTCTGGTCATGATCTCAGGTTCGTGGGATCAAGCCTGCATTGGGCTCTGTGCTGACAGCGGAGCCTGTTTGGGATTCTCTCTCTCCCTCTCTGTCCGCCCCTTCCCTACTCTCTCTCTCCCTGTCTCTCTCTCTTAAAATAAATAAATACACTTTAAAAATAAATAATAAAATAAAATAAACCTACAAAAATAATGTTTTTTCTTTGGCTTTATACTTACATGGTAATAGCCTTGGTCTTTGTTATGTTTCAATAGGTGGCCTGAACTAGATCATAAGCTGAATCTATGCTAAGCGCAGCCATACATAGTGTAGGGGAACCAAGATGGAGTTCCTGGCAGAATTCTCATTATTTGTGCTTTTACTTCTGTTTGGTAGTCTTTTCTGTAAGTCCCAAAGGAATTTTATGCTATTACAAAAGGTTTTCCCTCACTGACGTTGACTCTTCGGCTCTTCTTAGAGGTGCATTTTGCCTCTGCTATTTCTTTTCCCCAATGTGGGCCCAACCTTCTTTCAATTGAGGTTGCTTTGTTTCCTGTGATAGTACATTCCAAACATATCCCTACTTTATATTCTCACTAGTTCTACTTATCATCAAAGCCTTTTGATAGCCCAATCTGTATGCAATTCTTCTAACATATATCTACCAAAGGTCCTTTTCTAAAATGTCTCATTCTCTGCTTACACAGAGAATACTTCCTTGGCCAAATTTTTGATGTTCAGTGTGATGCCTCTCAGAAAAAATGTTGCCCTTTCTCCATCATTGGGGAATCAGAACCTCTAACTCCTCTCAGTCAGAGGTTGAGGCACATTTTTAATATACCTGACAGAATTGGTGGCAGTCAGTAGATTAAGGCTTCTCTAATGGATAAATTTGTGCAAGAGTTCCCAACTTATTTTTCCCCTGACATCTGATAGAGGTCATATAAACTAAAAGTCATCCAGAAAATATTTGACTGTGCATTTTTGCTCATTGTTTTTATGTATGTTCAAGGAATTTTCATGTTTGTAGTGTCATTGGATCTACATAAAAACCTGAGAGATTGATTAGGCCAGTGTATTTATCACTATATTAGAAATATAGTAAGTTGCTCAAAGGTGGTAGGAGTCACTAATGCCAATGTCTGAGCTAAGATTTTCATGTCAAGCTTCCTTCTTTCCCTTATTTGAAAAATGAATGTTCCATTGCTTGTAGTCATGTGGGATTTCTATTTAAGAATTTTATGTATTTATGGGGCGCCTGGGTGGCGCAGTTGGTTAAGCGTCCGACTTCAGCCAGGTCACGATCTCGCGGTCCGTGAGTTCGAGCCCCGCGTCGGGCTCTGGGCTGATGGCTCAGAGCCTGGAGCCTGTTTCCGATTCTGTGTCTCCCTCTCTCTCTGCCCGTCCCCCGTTCATGCTCTGTCTCTCTCTGTCCCAAAAATAAATAAAATTTGAAAAAAAAAATAAAAAAAAAAGAATTTTATGTATTTGTTTATTTTTTGAGACCAGAGTATTGATTATAGTGTATGTCTGGAAGGGTGAGTGCTGTGCTTTGAAGAGCTGAGAGCTGGGAATAGTCTGCTGGGAGGTGGAGTAGGAGGGAGACAGAGAAGGGCAACTCAACCTGTATCTCTGGGAAAGAAAACAAAAACAAACAAAAGAATCCTATCTCTGCTTAAAATTTTACTTTTTATATTTAGCCCTTTAAGTTTGTATGAGAACACTGTTAAATTTTCAGTTTTCTTTGGTGTCCTCGAATGGTGGGTATCATCCCAGGCATGAAGAGATGGTGTACAAGAGTGGCAGTAGGAAACCATGAGTTGCACTCTGTGTAAAAATCGACCCAAGGATTTTATTTAAAGTAGTTGAACATCTTTGAGATTTGTGACTGTGCGTCTGTACTCTTCTTGTTTTCTTCCATTTCCATCCTTCATTCCTCCTTCCTCTTCTCCCCATTTTTTCCATCCTTTTCTTCTTTTCTCTCTGTTTATCTCACTTTTATGCCCACAATCCATCATTTTTTTTGATATATTTATTTAGTGGTCTTTCACTGAACATGTGCTATATACAAAGTGAGCTGGATGCTTTGGATGTGTGTAATACAAAGGATATAAAACTGGAGGGGCGCCTGGGTGGCTCAGTCGGCTGGGCATCTGACTTCAGCTCAGGTCACGATCTCACGGTTTGTAAGTTCGAGCCCCGTGTTGGGCTCTGTGCTGGCATCTCAGAGCCTGGAGTCTGCTTCAGATTTTGTGTCTCCCTCTCTGTCTGCCCCTCCCCCATTCTCACTCTGTCTCTCTCTCAAAAAATAAACATTAAAAAAATTAAAAAAAAAAAACTTGTGCTTTCACAAGAGCTTAGAGTCAAACAGGGTAAGTGGATGGTACAAAAATGAAGGCATTCAAGTTCGTTTCTGCCAATGTCCCAGGTATGGAATAAGGAATATCTCAGTTATTCAAAGTGGAATATGGCGTTATGGAATGGAGAGGATGTTCTTGTCCTGGAAATGTAGTTCAAATCAGTAAGTCCTAGTGATTTGCATCCAGGAAAATACTGGCCATTGTAACCTGTTCCAAACTGTATAAAAGATTCTATTATTGTATCACATAAAGCATGGTGTTTGTGATTTTATATATATATTATATATATATATATATATATATACGCACACATATACGTGTATATATATATCTTCAATATTAAAAATTATCATGTACAAATAAAGTTGAGCGTGAAATGAGAAACTAGCTATCCTAGGTCCCTTAATAAAAGTCTTCTTTCCCTTCCCTCCTATGCAAAAGAGTAAATTGCTAGTAAGATAAAAAAGATACTCTGTTTAGAAAGAACTATGAGGAACTATGCACTTAGGAGGGCTGCCTAATCAAACATACAACTATCCCATATTTTCATTTATGTATGGAGAGTGAAGGAGGGTAGTGATTTCAGGGAATGATGGAGAAGTTACATGGGAAGCAGACAAGTGAAAGTAGTCAGTGCTTAATGCCAATAAGGAATGTAGGCAGCTTGAGGATAAGTGTCCAAAAGCCATGGAGGGTTAAGAGATTACTATGCACGATCCCTTCCATATGTGTGTTTTGGTTCTATGTCCCATTGCTTTGGGGCCATTTAGTAGGAATAATAGCTTTATCCAATTTAACAACCCCTCAAGTTCTCATGCTATTAAATGATGAATGAAAATCATGTTAATTGTTGTAGTAGTTAACATTTTTGAATGCTTACTACATGTTTGGAATTTATAGATTTATTCACTCAATCTTCACAGCAATTGCCTAAATTGTGTGCTAGCACTATTTTCCTTGGACAGGTGAGGAAATAAAGATGAAGAGACATATCCCAGTTTACTCAAATGGGAGATGAAGCTCTTAACTATATTAAATACTGATTCTCTAATAATACGAAAATGTCAGGTAATATTTATTTCCATGGTGCTTGGTAGTTTCAAAGAACTCTGACATCCACCACTATTTACAATTCACACAACACTCCCATGAGGTATGATAAGTCAGGTTATTTATCCCTTTTTGACAGATGAAAACATTAAGGCTCGGGGAAACTATCGTGCCTAAGAACACATGGGTAGTAAGTGATAAAACTGACACTCCCCTTCAGGTCTGTCTACCCCAAGGCCTAAGTAGAATCCACTGTACTCTGCTATCTGTTCATAATCTAGACTTACATAGACATGTCTAATTTTAGGTAGACTTCCAATCCAGTCGGCTAAAATCTAATAGTTTCTGCTGCTTGGGGATGTACATTTTCGTCTCTTGGTAATTATCTTACGCATTATGCAATCTTCACTGGAGTTGCCAGATAAATGAGATGTCACTGCACTTAGCAAGGATCACTGCTGCCGGCTCTCTATTGGTTTTATCTGTTGCTAGGAGGAGTTGCTGTCTCTCAGCAGCTGCCAGCCAGGCAGGCATTTCAGAGTGGAACTGAGCCCAGGTTGACAGTAGCTGGAAAAGGAACGTGTCCTAACCTGGCAAGGACATCCTTCAAGTCGATGTTTTTGTCAACTTGGCTGACAGGATCCCTGATTTTGATGCATTTCATTGCTTTTCACAAAGCCCATTTTTTTCCTTTTTCCTTTTTCCTTTGCTTAAATTTGTTTAGTTGCTGACAGACCATATTCATGCACCTTACAAAAGAATAAGTAAATTCCAATTAACATCTGAAATGCAGAAGAATTTGGTTCCAACTCTAGTGGGAGAGTGATATATTGTTTGATTAAAAGAAGTAAGAGCTATTTCTTCTAAATAAGGGTACACATAGTTTTTCTGGCAATTACAAAAAAGGGAGTTTAAAATGTTCCCTTTAGGATTCTGATGAAAGAATGAGAATCCTTCAATTTGGATGGCTTCCCATGTTTAAAATCCCGTTTATCTGCCACATGACTGAAGTAGATGCTGGGGAAGGAAGGGCATTCTGTTCATTTTTCCTCTCCTTGCCTTTATATATCATGATCTGTCTGCCTGGAATGTTCTTCACCCTTCTTCACACCTTGAGGTCAGGCTCAAATGCAAGACTTGTGACAAAACTTTCCACATGGACCTCTATCACCCCTACGTCTCACTCCTTTCTTTGTGTCCTCAAAATGCTTCACTTATATTCCTATTTTGGGACTTCTGATAGTACACCGTCTTTTTAGTCTTTATTTTCTACATGAAAATGTTTTAAATTCTTAGCACCTAGCTCTGTGCCTGATCCTAGAGGACAGCCCTCCTTTCACCCCAACACCAGTTCCTAGGTGACTAGTTAGTGTGCATGATAAAACATTATTCTCTTCAGTTTTCAGATGGCTCACTTCAAGTTCAAGCACCCTCAAAAGCCAAGCTTACAGGAAAATTATCTACCTATCCATCCATCCTTCTATCCATCCATCTATATCTTTGATCCCTGAAATATGTTAACAGCCTTCAATGATACCCACACTTGGAGGAATTTGAGCAGTCTCTAATTACAGACTCTGGGAAATGGAGCACAGACTGTTTGAACTGGAAGGTGCATCAATTGGCCCATATGCTCTTTGGCAGATGTGGAAAAGAAAGCCCACAGAAGAGATGTGACTTGCCCAAGGCCACCACCCAGAGGGCTGGTGGCTGAGCTGTGTTTCCCTTCCTAGTGAACATTCTATTAGTTGTTTCTCCCTCCCTCCCATGCAATTGTTCTACAAAGCAAGTTTTGCGCTTCATTACTTTTGTGTTTTCCTTAGCACTTTCAGAGTTGTCCATTTTGGATCCTCAGTAAATATTGAAATGAAATAAGGTTTCTCTTATTCTCTTCATCACCGTCTCATATTCCCTTCAATATAAAGGGTATGAAAGAGAAAACTTAGCTCTGATTTGGAGACTAAAAAAAAAGAAGAATTTGCCCAGTTTCCAACAAAAGATCAGGACATGAAGTTTTGCCTCTACTTCCATATTTCTTTCCCTGTGCCCTTCCGTAGCTGTCTTCTAATTTCTTACTCTCTTTTCCTCTTCTTAAAATGCAGAATCTACCCTTTTCCATTAGGTTGAAAAGAGTAATAATTAAAAACAGCAAGTAGCATGAGTCTCTTTCTCTTTCATGAATTCTTCCCCTTCCCTGGGACACTGCTCCCTCCTCTCTGCCTGGCCAAATTTTCCTCGTCTTCCAGGTCACAGCTTCAGTTTCACTCACAACCATGCTACATGAGGCCCTCTTTGCCACAGTATTTTTTTTCCTTCATAGTACTTGTGATCATTTTTAAGTTTTAGGTTTTTATGTGTTTGTTTTATTTAATGTCTGCCTCTCCAACTGGACTGCAAGTTCTACAAAGCCAGAGACCATTTGTAGTGTTTTACACCATTGGATATCCATATCTGGGCACATGGTACCTGATACATAATAGGTGCTCAAAATATATTTATTTAATACATGAATGGATTAATTATTATTAGTTCTTGTCTGTCTTTGCCTACTGATGTTTTAGTGGGACACTGCAACTTTAAGGCCCTACCTGCAAGATAAAGAGAGCACTCACTTCCCTGAGGCTTGCCTTAGAATGATTCCACTCTATGCCCAGTTCTAATCTGTTCCCTTCTATTTTTTTAATATTTATTTATTTATTTAGAGAGAAAGCACAAGCAGGGGAAGGGCAGAGAGAGACAGGGAGACAGAGTCCCATGCAGGTTTCATGCTCTCAGTGCAGAGCCCAGCTGGGGCTCCATCTCATGAACCATGAGGTCATGACCTGAGCTGAAATCAAGAGTCAGATGCTTAACCAACTGAGCCACCCAGGTGCCTCTGCTCCCTTCTTAATGTCATATATTCCTTTATTTTTTCCCTTAGTTTTTTCTGTTTTTTTTTCCACAGTGAAATTTTAGATCTCTGTTTCTTTAGACTTTTAATATGGATGATAATTTCTTCCCTCATTTTGGCCTAATGCATTTGGCATGCTCTCATATTAACTGATTTCTGGATAACTTGTAGATATTCTTAACCTTTTCATGCTATGGATTATCTTGGTAGTCATGTGACTGGATTCCTCTTTCAGAGTAATAATTTTTAATCCATAAAATAGAAAATACATAAGATTTTAAAAACCAATTTTATTGAAATATAGTCATCTACAACTCTCACTTCTCATGACTTCCCTAGAAAAGACCTGGTTTGACCCAAATTGACTGGCCCCAGGCACAGTTGGAAGGTGGGAAGGTTGGTTTTCCATGATTGTGATGTTGGGTAAACTTACTTGGGCATCTGTGTTTATGGTAAAAACTGAGGTAAACTGTTAAGGTGCCTTTCACACAACTAGATTATTAAACTTTTACCTTAATAATTAGCTTCAATAAAAGATACGTCATAGGAAATATGCAAATTGGGTTTAATGTCAGTTTCACATGTGCATCTGTTGACATTTAAAGTGGATCATTATAACCCCACAAGTACAATTGGTGGCAGAGCTGGAAGGAGAGCTGCTGTGTGATAGCGTACATAAGATTTTCTAACTCCAGACACTCAGTTTGCAGGTGCTGATTGCAGTGGTTCTGGCATCTTCTTGAGCCAGTCCTGAAGTAGCAGAGAGGGTCGCCTGTTCTAGGTTTCCCCTAGAAACTCCCCTAGAGTTTCCATTGGCTTTTGTGACACATGAACACAAATCAGAGAGGCAATGGACCTCAATAGGACAGGTAGCTCAATGTGTGCATAAAAGAAAAGTAAAGAGCATAAACACCTAAGCCAGGTTTGAGATTTTGAAATGAAATTAAGTCCTCCCCATAAAGAAATATCCAACACAATCAATATATCTGTGGCACATTGGAGAGCGCCTTAGTCTCAGAGCTGGAAGAGTTGAATTCAAATACTGACTCAATGCTTTATGCCTTGCACCTTGAGCAAAGGGCTGTATTTAAAACTTCATGGGACATTCCAGTCATTCTCGTTGTCTAGACTCTCTCTTCAGATTTTATACTTATCTAGGGAATGCTTAATTTAATAAGCCTTTTTTAAAAAGGCCTATTTATTTATTTTGAGAAAGAGAGTGAGTGGAGGAGGGGCAGAGAGAGAGAGAGAGAGAAAGAGAAAGAATCCCAAGCAAGCTCTGTGCTGTCAGCACAGAGCCCAACTGCAGGGCTCTATGTCACAAACCGTGAAAGCACGACCTGAGCCAAAATCGAGAGTCGGATGCTTAACTGACTGAGCCACCCAGACACCCCTAATAAGCCTTTATTGAACATTTACAGTGTATTGACACCATTGAGACCTTGTTTTAGGGACTACACCATATCCTGCATAATGCCTAGAGCAAAATTAAGCATAGAATGTGTACTTGAGGAATTTGTGTAGACTTATTACATGTTTCCATATAAGTAATAAGGTTGTCCTATACCTATTCTTTCAGCCTTATATTCAAAGGAGTACTAAATTTCTCCATTTTTTTATATAATATATATTAGAAGGAGAAACAATCTTAGGAATATTTAAAATATATGAAAGAGCAAGCTGTATCCTCAAGCACTATAGAAGCATACATTTACATGCAACCAATCTGTATGGTGATCATAAGCCATTCTCATGCCGAGTTTCTCAGCTACATGAGTCCACTTTGAATTTACAGGGTATGGTAAAAGTGATTTTATTTTAGCTACAAATCTCCTCATATTGATGGGAACAGAAAATCTGCTCCTAGATCTCAGCCTCCCCTCAGTTGGCTGATCTCCTCCAATTGCTTCTGCCCATTGAAGCCAAGCTCATCCAAAATGCTGTTACCTCTTTGGTGAAGTGAAGTGTTTTGAATCCTCACCAAGTATAAATGTTTATTCCTTCTTTTGTGCTCCCATCCCCCCCACCACTGTGGTCCTGAATCATCTTCATTTTTCATTTCCTGTCTCTGTTTAATTATAAACTCCCTGAGGAAAAAAAATGGCAGATTTATTTTTTCTCCTTTTTGCTAAATCATCTAATTTAGTACCTTACAAGTAGTGGTGTTCAATATATAATAGTTGAGTCATGAATGTATGGATAAATGGGTGAACAAAGTTGAAAGAACTTTGAATTTGTTAATTCAATGAAGATTCTTGGAATGAGCACTAGGCTGTCGTGTGCCATGCATTCTGTTCAGCCTTGGGTGTAAGTGAGGAACTTTTATCTACTGCCATAGCACTGGTTGTCTAAGTTATAGTAGTCCTTAAACATGAATTCTTGATGTTAAAGAACATATATTGAGTAGTGTAGGGATGCTACTACCATTTTTGAGAACATATGGAAAAAATCTGTGGCGCTTAAAAATTTAACACTCTTTGAAATAAAGAAGTGAACTTTTGAGAAATATAGTAGGCATAAAGAATACAGTGTGATTCTGCTATCGGTGCCTAAAAAATATTAGGCACATATGAATCATATCAAAACAGCACTGCCGATTTGGGGGATGCTAGAGATTCTATTTTAGTCTGAAACTGACTCCTTTATGGTTTCATCCAAAACATTTCTTGCTTGAAATCCTCTGTTTTATAATCTAGTTTTCCTTATCCCCCCCGCCCCCCTGCAAATGAGTATTCTGAGGATTAATTATTGCAAAGCACTTTGCAAATGAAAGGCCTATATAAATTCTAAGTGGTGCTGTTGCATTGTAGGTGATGTGCCAGTGAAATATTGACAAAAGCCCCCGTTTGCTAAAGCCTGCATTGAGATATTAAGCTCCTGCTGTAGAACAGTACCTCTGGGGAGGCTTATACATTCTTTTCTTTAGATACGTGAATTGGCAATTAAAAATAATTATATTGCGGTACCCCCATGTGATGCCAGTTAAGAAGTCTTTACTGAACAACATGGGATGTGGTCTTTGAGTTTCAATTACCAAAGAATACACTTTTCTCTTCCCTCCACAAACAAGGTATTGCGTCTGAAACAGTCTAGCGGTCCAAAATACTGCTTATTTTTTCTTTCCTTTTTAAAATTCTTGTTTTATAGCATGTTTTCAGAAAAGTGAATGAAACATTTCAGGCCTATTTGTGGACTGTGACTCAGATTGCAGGAGAATTCTAGCTACATAGGTTTCTTTATTTTTTTCTTTAAAGCAGGCATACCTGTACATTGAATTTGGTAATGTAATTCTGCTTGATCATGTGTGCTGGAAAAAGCGGTAGTAAAAGGTTAGCAATACTCTTAAAAAAAAAACAGATTAGGAATATCCTTACTGTTCCAAAAAGAAGCCTAGAAGCTTACACAAAGCAATTTGAAAGAAGTTTGACTATCTCGTTTTGGGTCATTCTGCTGACTACCTGGAATTTTTTTTCTATTTGTCAACTTGTATGTAAGCCTGTGTTCTCTGGGTTTGGGCTAAAAGGGGTTCAGGAATCATGATACTCATGCAAATGGGATAAGAGGATTAGACCTTACCACTCCAATGCTCCATCATATTCTCTTCTGAATGTAGGGTTAAGACTTTAAAAATCTTTTGTTTTCAGATTTGAAAGTATCAAATTTGCATAAAATTGTTTAAGGGATTGTGAAAGCTTCATACAAAATTATAGATGACTTGTGTGTGCTAGGTTTGTAAAGAGCAATTATTTCATTCATTATGAAGGCATAATACTGGTCTCTCTCTCTCTCTCTCTCTCTCTCTCTATATATATATATATATACATATATATATAAAACATTAAGAAATATTTTTATATAAAAAGATAAATATTAATCTCTTACATTTGGAGATTTTGTTTCGTTATTAAATCATGACAAATTTTTAAGACTTGGTTTAAAAGTAGAAAGCAATATCTGTATTGCAGTGTTTTTATAAGCCAGACTTTTATTGTAATGGCTGTCAAGTAGGAGAATGTTGTGATAAAAATGGTCTCTGTACAAACTCTTGATTTTGACAAATATTCCAGGGAAGAAATGATTTGATTTGATATAATATTGATTATTATTTGAAAAGCAAATCTAGGTTTACCATTAAAAATATTCTATCAAAACAACCATTATGGGTTGTTATATTTTGCTATAGTTTCCTGTTAAAACACTTGATTAGCTTCTAAACAATAGTGTTCCTGCTGTGATTATATCCAGTTCCTCTTAGTTGGACAGAAAGTTGGGGGAGAAATGTGGATCTTAATTAGGTCCATCCACATTTGGATATCCTGTCTTTGAATTCTTCTGACATTTAATACATTGTTCTATTTTAAGGTCTTATATCTGTTGATGGGTTCTACAGGAGAGATGACATCTAAAGTCTGTCTATTCATAGGGCAGTAATTATAAATGGTTGGGTGAGGCCTGGGGGGATATTTGGCCTACAGTTGGCAGCAATGTTTATTTAAAGGTCATGATGGTCTAGTAGTGTAAATGTTAATAAAATTTCTCATTTCCTGGTGGATTGGTAAGTGAACTAGGAGTGAGGAAATCCGACTTCTAATTCCAACCCTGCCACTGAGGCAGGCCAAAGAGTGCCATGTATTGCCAGGAGGCTCCAGTCAGGGTTCTCTTGGATAGGTCTGTCCTTGTAAGCCAGAGAGAGTGAAAGAGAGCTAGCAAGACAACCAGGGAGCAAAGCAGGATTCATGCTCCCTTTCTCTAAATAACTCTGAACCTCAAAGCCCCATTACTTTATGTCTCTAGAAACAACATATTGCCATCTGCATAGACCTTTAGACTTTGTAAGATATTAAACCTGTGAGATTCCATTGGTATTATTTGAAGACAGAGTCCTATGGCCAACATTTTAAGGGTCCGTGTACCAAGAAACCACACTTCATGATGACTTTCTTATTCTAATGCCGATAGGAACTCTCAGTGGGAAACCATATGCATGTATGGAGAGATATTGTATTGTATATGGCAGTAGCTGTGCAATCTGATTCAAGTGTCTTTGCTCTGATTCATTTGGAAGATTACTGTTTCTTATCTCATTCTTTTTTTTAAGAGTTACAAACTTTTACCCATCCAGCTATTTCTCTCTTTAAACTAAAATATGTTGTAATGCTGGGAAGAAAGAAAAACAAGAAAAAAACACTCTAAACATTCAAAAGAGACATTACAATGTCTTGTATGAAATGTTTTGTGTCTTGCTTATAAGTGAAGAAATTATTCTGCTGTCATATGATCTGATATCTCTAGTTCTACCAACCTAGATTGTTTTGTTTTCTTTGTGTAAGTATATAGGAAGCTACCCAGCACAGGAGAAAGGGGAAAGAGTGACAACAGTCAACAGTGAATGAGAGCTCAAAAATGCAACTCAGTGAAAGGAAAAGGCAAAGGGATGTTAAATCCATATTAGAAAAGTTCCACAGAAAAAGGAGGAGAGTTTGGTGTAAAAATCTCCAAATCTTTAATTAATCATACAAAGCAATCTAGCATGTTACCCTCAGTAAAGTTCACTTTGTTGAAGTTTTACTCAACTGAATTGTTCTTTTCCAAATTTCACACATTTGGTACTTCTGATGTTGATACAGAAGCCGTTACGTTGGTAGTAAATCAAAACAGTAGAATACCCCCTAAATCTAACTGGCATGGAGGGCGTGGGGATGCAGTGATGGAAAGATATATTGTTTTATTTAAAAAAAAATTTTTATTAAAAAAATTTTTTTGAAGTTTATTTATGAGAGAGACAGCACGAGGGGGGGAGGGGAAGAGAGCGAGGGAAACACAGAATCTGAAGCATGCTTTGGGCCCTGAGCCGTCAGCACAGAGCCCTATGCGGGGCTCGAAACCATGGACCATGATCTGAGCTGAAGCCAGACGCCCAACTGACTGAGTCACCCAGGCGCCCCAAAAAACCCTTTTAAATTAGGTTACAATTTAGCAGTGGAGAGAGGGCTGGAAAACCCCAGGCACTTACACTTCATTTTCTCTTCTGTTCAAAAATTATAATAAGTAATTTTCATAGAATTTTCTTTTATTTCCCAAGAGAAAGGATTTTTCCTCTTCTACACCCTGACTTTATTTTTTCCTTCAGAAAACATCACAAGGGCACAGAGTTAAATTAACCAGAGAAAACTTTGATTGACTTAAATGAAATCTCCCTCCCCCACTTTCATCTTTCCTTCTCATCTGTCTGTGGATAAAATGTAAATAAAATTCTGAAAGAACATCTAATTAAAATCACCCCTTAAGAGGTCTCTTGTTCAATGAATGTAAGTATTATTGTGTGTGGGTACATGTGTATATACACCTATATATGTTTTTAAGTAAAGATTAATTTTACAAGCCAAAAATTGTATAGACCTTTAAAATATTTTTCTCCAGGGGTGCCTGGGTGGCTCAGTCAGTTAAGTGTCCAACTTCGGCTCAAGTCATGATCTCACAGTTCGTGGGTTTGAGCCCTGCGTCAATCAGGCTCTCTGCTGACGGTCAGAGCCTGGAGCCTGTTTCAGATTCTGTGTCTCCCTCTCTCTCTGCCCCTCCCCTGTTCATGCTCTGTCTCTGTCTCAAGAATAAACATTAAAAAAAAATTTAAAAAATATTTTTCTCCACATTTATCTCAATACCTTAGACATTAAGTGAATTATATAAATATTTAAATAATGAATTTTTTCCTTTTATATTCCCACTATTAATTTCCCTTACAAAACTTGGACAAAAAAGGATGCTGACTTTGCGGAACATATTGTTTTACGTCTGTGACTGTGTGATGCCAAATGGGTCTATGAATACTGAAAAAAAACCATTGGTTTTTATTCTAGATACTGTGCCCAACACAAAGCTACCACACATTTGAAAGGAAGACATATGGTTTGGCATTAGCCAGCTGCGTCACATCTGAACAAAGTCAGCCCTTAGAAAGTCACTTATATCATGCTGAATGAACTTTTGATTCTAGGCACTGATAATAAGTGGTTTTAAACTTAGCACGGAAATAACGAAAATTTGGTGTGAATTTTAGCCATTTCATATTTTGGTTGGGTGTAGCTGCACATATTTTCAGTTTTGGCTGTGAAATCATTATCCATTGCCTTCCTATTTCCACTTAAATAGAGGTTTGAACTGGGTTAGACACATGGTTCCAATGCTAATTTGATACAAATATTGTCAACTATAGCATACTTTGCTTTTATGAGGACGTTGTGAAAATACTTTCTTTTTTCTTTTTAATTAAGATTCACAATCTGTTCTTCCAGGAGTTTATTGTCAAAGGTTACATAATTTTGTTATTTTGTCTTTAAGCTTAGAAATAATGTATTTCTATAGCTAATTTATTTCTATACATTTATTTTCTCTTATTTCCATAGGTTTCTCACATTTATACATATTACCTATTAATTATACCTTTTGATCTATATTAGTAAGCCAGTGCTTCCCAGGGTATTTATTTGGAGAAAAAGTCAGATTTATAGGGAGATGTTTTGGAATACTCCTCTGGCTATAGTGCTAATTAAAAAAAAAAAAAGAAAAGTAACACCTATAAGATTTCCAAACTCTTATGTTCATAGAATAATTAATAAATTATTTCATATGTTTAGCTACTTTCAGATATTTTTAATATCCAGAAAGCTCCCTAGTCAATGATATTAAATCACCAGATGACCATTTAATAAGCCACTTATTCATATACAAATAATTCATGTGCATTGTATGAACTGGCAAAATGATAATTTAGGGCTATTTAGTAAGCAAAGGCTAATTGCAGTGTATATGTAGATAGATAGATAAACCTGTATATCCCTGGTGTGTGTGTGTATATACACATACACATATGAACATAGATTATATGTATATATGTGCATGTACATATATATTTTTGCGTGTATGTATGTGTGTGCGTATATGTGTGTGTGTATATACATATACATATGTAACTTTATAGCTATCAGAGCAGAAGTGATTATAAGTCCCTCAAATACTATTTAAAATTTTTTTTAAATATTTATTCATTTTTGAGAGATAGGAAGAGACGAGAGTGCAAGTGTGGGAGGGGTAGAGAGAGAGGGAGACATAGAATCTGAAGCAGGCTCCAGGCTCTGAGCTGTCAGCACAGAGCCGGACACAGGTTTGAACTCATGAGCTGCAAGATAGTGACCTGAGCCAATGTCAGATGCTCAACTGACTGAGCCACCCAGGCACCCCTAAGTCCCTCAAGTGATTAACAAGGACACAATCTGTACATAATTAGGTGGGGGCATTTTCATTTTTAATTAAAAGTCACTTTAATAAAATGTAGCATAAGAACCTGTGAAAGTTTCCAGCTTGTCACATGAAGAAATACATATCATGAGGTGGAGATTTGAGAGTCAAGTTCTGACCCTGATATTTGCTAGCGTTGCAATGTGGACAAATCAATTCTCCTCTGTGATCTCTGCTTCCATTCTATGAAATAGTGATTCTTGTCTTTGCTCAACCAGCTCATTGGATGTTCTGAAGATCAAATGAAGTAATGACTGTGGAAGGACCCTGGAAACCCTAAAATGCTACCTGTAGGTAAATGGTGGTACAGTTATCAAATGGCCTAACACTCAGCAAGTTTATAGGGTGCATTGAAAAATAAAGGATCCTTATAATTGTTGTAGGCTATCCAGAACTGAGATCAGAACCCTTAGCGACAAAATGTCTATTCTGCCCAAAAGTCTTGCACATGATCAAGAAATGCCCTGTTATAAGAAGATTTCTAACTCATTTAAAGGACCCCATGATTAATGTGGTATTATTTACCTTGTGATACTGGTAAATCACAGCAAATTCAGTGGTAAGTTTTGTAGGTTCAGTCATCTACATAGTAAGTCATGCATTTCTTTCCTGTATGCAAATCACCATTTATAAACCTATATGACCTTTGACTCCTGTGTAGCTTAAGACTAGAAATCAGAATGCATTTTTTTTAAACAGCAGGGTACATTATTTAGTTTGAATATGTTATACTTCCTTCATTAAAGTATTACTGTGCAAAAATGAGTAATCATGATTTGGTAATATTATGAAAAGACATTCCTTTTTTTTAAATTACCAGTTATCAATTGCTGAAATATTTTAGCAAATGGGAAGTGACATGCTAATAACTGTAGCTTCCAGTTATTTAACACTTGATATATTCCATGCATGTGTGTTAGCTGTTTACATGCATTGTTGTATTTAGTCATTAGCACATTTAGGTGCTATAAATGCTGCTATAAACTCCAGATGAGTATTAATAGATGAGAGCCTGGATTTTTGAAGAGAAAATAAATTTATTTAGGGTTGCATGGCTAATAAATGGTAGACCCCAGAGCTGGGCTTATCTGGCTTCAAGAGACTTTCCCTTAATCACATTAGACCTGAGAGTTGTCCTCTATAGACACATGTTACTAGCACAACGTCCTTTCACTTATTGTTTTATTAAAAAGCCGTAGCCCTTTCACTAAAACCATATTGATGTCAACTGACCATAGAGATATGACTGATAGGCAGTGTAGTGTAGGCAAAGGCTTTGGAATGAGCTGTTAGAAGACCTGGGTCCAAGGCTAATTTCGCATGCATACAGAGTTATCTTGCAAATGTCAGCTGATCTCTTTGAGTTTCAATTTTTTAACTCCAATGGGAAGATGATAAAAACTATTCTTTGGGGTTATTGGAAGGCTGAATGAGGCACTGTCAGCTGTGTTATAAAATAAGTTACTATAATTGGATGTAATATCTCTTTCAAATCTCTACTGGGTAAATTTTACTTATTTCCCTAGTGAAGAGGGAACTGATATTTACTGAACACCTAATATGCGCCAAGTGCTTTATTTACACTAATTCACATTAACTACAAACTGGTAAATTAGATGTTATTACCCTGATTTTGTAGTGAGGAAACAGAGGCTATCTCTCACACCTCATGCCAATAATAAGGGGTAGAGTCAACAATTTCATTCTAGTTTTCTCTTTTCTTCTGTAGTCTGGGGCCAGGTCTCTGCAGTACCCAGCACAACCCTAATTTGTTCCTCACATATGCTGACTTTGAGTGGTCTTTGTATTTGCCTGTTAGAATTCTCTACCTACTTCTTATTTATTTTCCTCCCTGTCTTTCAATGGCTGTTTCTTCTTATTCTTTTTACTCTTATTTTGGCACAAAAATTGAGAGGTACTATTCTGCCTCATCTCATCACCAGTCACATTGCCTGTTTTGTTTTCTTATAGCACTTGTCACTGTCTGAAATCATTTATATGTTTATCTAGGTATTGATTGACTCCTCTAGTAGATTATAAACTCCGTGAGATCAGGGGCCTTGTCTATCTTGTTTGCTCCTGTGTCCCAGCACTAAGAATAGACTTGTCACAATAGGTATACCGTCAATAATTGCTGAATTAATGAATGATGTTCATTAATTGTTGTTTCTTAAAATGTGTTTTCCATGTAAGCTGAGGCTTATCAAATCATTTTAACCTTTAGGTGTTTTAATGTTTATTTGTGTTTTCCCTGAAAGTCATCTGATTTCCTGAAAAGATTTCTTGGTGCTAATAGACTTGAGTATTTGGTGAATAATTTGAATATGTGCTTTTACAACAAGGACACTGTGATATAGGATCTCTTTGGAATCATGATAAATGTTCTTGACCATGATAGAAATTAAAGCATATAAGACATGGTACACAAGAAAAGTCATGAAGAAGTTTAGAAAACCTTTCAAATGCAAAAATAGTGCTTAGTTTTTGAATATACAATTGGCACCCAATCTTTACAGTACAGTTCCAAATAGGAAAATGAATTTATAACAGTGGTCCTGGTGCCCGGGTAACAAACACAAGCTAGTTTTGGGATAGACTCTCTAACTGGAGATTTTGTCTACTTTGTTATTGAAAACCCATTATTAAAAAGGTTGATTACTAAATAGATGCTTGAGGTCATCTATCATAGCCAGTTTCCTAATTATGAAAACATGATAGTTGATGAATCAAGAAATAGGATGGCTATGGATTAACTTTCAGACTTTTAGCTAAAAATGCAGTATCATCAATTAAGATACATATCATTTGGGTTTTGAACATAAATTTAATATGGATATTACAAAAGATCACATTGTGATTTAGTAAGGATACTTTAAAAAAATAATCAAAGGCATAAATCAGTTTTTAAAGGAAGATTCATGAATCCCTTGGGAGAATAGCTTCTCTGTTTTATATTCATCTTAAATGACACTCAGATGGTTTATGTAATTGTGCCTCAGCTTTAATAATATTTCTGGATAACTAGGTGTAATCTGCATTAATTGCTATAAATTGCTCTGATTCCTTGCTGTGAAATATTTTTCTTCTGTTAGGTAATTGTTTGTATTTTGTGAATGATGGATTATTGTTACACAGAATAGTATTACAATTCACAAACTTATTTTTTCAGTACCCACATTTTGCTTGAAAACTTGTCACTTCTGCCTAAAGTTATTCCTATTATAAACACCCACATCCTGAAGCAGTTTGGCAAAATTTTCATGCAAAAGCCTGTTCTTCAACTTGTATCTAGAGATGATAATGCCTTATGAAATACTGTCAGCTTTACTTTTCCTTGATAACCGGAATCATCAAAGCAAGTTACTTCACCTGGAAGTTCTTTTTGGCTCAAGGTGAGTTAAGGAAGTATCATTTATCTTGCTCCTATAGGGTGTTTATATCTCTGTTAACATTCACCATTTAGTTTTGAAAAAAAAAAATACAGTATGTTTCTTTCCACTAACAGTGAGTTTCCTAAAAGCAAGTGATCCAGATGCCATATCAACTTTTGTACATTCAGGTTCTAGCATAGTTCTTGGCACATATTAAGTAAGTAGTTGATGAACTTGAAATCTGGGTAAATAATTTATTCTTTTCAGATACATTCTCAGAAGCAAGGTTTTGCATTTCTTTGCTTCTTTATCCAATGGCCCCAGTCTGTTTTGGGGTTAGTGGTTTTACTGCTTCGGCTAGTTTTCTCACATACTCTATTCTTCTTTGTGTTTAGCCTTCAGATCCTTTCTGGTGGTTGCTGCTTTTAATCTTCTTTGATGCAACAGACCAGATAACTAAGCACATTAAAACAGTGAGCTAAATTTTACACACTGTTAACTTCTGAATAACCTCTGAACAAAGCTATATGCTTAGCATTGTGGTAAGAATCATGGTGGTACAAAGAATATATAAGACACGTTTCCTCCCCAGTTTATTTGGAGAGGCAATGTGTAAAAAGAGAATACAACTGGAGTGTGAGATAATATATATTCAGTACTGAATTGTGCTGTGCAGATGAGAGTAAAGGAAGTGAGGCCAAGGGAATCAGGAAATCAGTGAAGGTTTAAATTATGGCAGGCTATATGATTAGATCTAAATCTTGAAAGTTAAACAAAGAGAAACAGTAGAGGTAATTGACAGTATTGAAGTTATTTGAAGGAAAAAGTTTAATACAGCCAAATAGTAGGTTTTTCTTATTTTAGACGTAAGAGTCTCTAATTTCTTCTGGGTCGTTTAGGGAATTCCATTATGTTTGGCCATTAATTTTCTTTTTTAGCATTATTTTTATTTGTAGATTGCCTTACTATTTAGAATTGGAGCAAATGTAAATTCTAAAGAAGACATTTTGAAAGTTTAGAATGGATGATAATGTTTTATACCAAAAAACTGAGTCACAATTTTATACCCCAAAACTTACTCACAGAAGATTTACATGTCTGCAATAAGCAGTAATGCCTTTACACATTACAAGTGTGTCAGGGCTCAGCCCCACACTTTTAGTGCCTTAAATGTCCCCGTAAGTAGCCCAAACCCTCCTTTGCAATCATGAAACACTTGTCTTATTTGATCAATTGATGATAAAGTGAAGACAATCTGATAAAAAAAATCAATCTCAGGAGCACACTGAAACAGTAATAAAAATCATCTTAAGTGCTTTTAAAGTATAAATTATTACAATTAATGAAATGAAATTGTTCTTCATTTGGCTTTATGAATATGTTCATCCCACCTTCTCATATGTGTCTATTTGAACACTGTTTAAAAATTCAGTGATGGAGGGGCACCTGGGTGGCTCAGTCGGCTAAGTGTCTGACTCTTGATTTTGGCTCAGGTCATGATCTCATAGTTCATGAGTTTGAGGCCCCCATAGGGCTCTGCGCTGACAGCATGCAGCCAGCTTGGAATTCTCTCTCTCCCCCTCTCCCTGCCCCTCCCCTGCTTTCTCTTTCTCAAAATAAATAAATAAACTTAAAAAATATTTTTTAAAAATCTGTGATGGAAACCTCTGTATCCTTCATTAGTATGCATACCTAAAACAACCAAAACTCTGGTCATGATTCCAGAAGCCAAAGAACTCAGCCAGACCTTAGATCACTCTGAGTAACTTGGCAGGGGGTTGTGGGGGGAGAACAGATCTTTGGGTGTTTTAAATTCTCCATAACTCAGTAACACCACAGTGTTCAGCACTAGTAACTGTGAATGGAAACTTTTCCAAGTAGAGTCTGCCTTTGATGTATATGTGTCTTAGAGGGTTTTATGATTTGGCAAGAACTTTAAGGAGGTTGACACATTGGGGAGAAAAAAAATTCCATCATAAAATTCACTTCTCTCTGATAGGTGCCAGTAATACACGTGATGGAAAATACAGCCAGATATCTGATGACATACCATTTGGAGCATAGAGATTATTTTTTTTTTCCTCCTCAGCTTCTTTAAGTTCATCTTCTAACAAAAGCATCTCTTAGTTCAAGATTTGGTTAAATTATCACCTCCTTTTTGAAATCTTCACTTGCATTAGCAAAATGAATGGCTTCCCCTAAGTTAGACATTCTGTGTTTTTACCAGTCAAAAGGGTACATTTTTGTTTAATTGAACATATCTCCATCTCCTAAGCTGTGAATTTTCCAGGGACAGGCACCAGGTTATGCTGATTTTTAGATCTCTAGCACATAATAGATACTCAGACATTTGTCATCATAGTGAATGAGCACACTTAGGTTCTTAGTTGGTTTGATTATCTCTGGTTATTTCCACTAAAAACAATATAACCTTGAAATAGCCTAGAATCTTACTTTAATACTTTCACAACAGGATGTGTTTGCAAAGAAGTGGTATTTCATTTATTTCACGCAAAAAGTTTTAATTACTAAGGGTATCCATGAAAATAATTATGCAGTTCTGACCAAAAGGTGGTTCACAGCATGAACTCTAAATATAAAAGTATAATTAGGTTCTAGTACATTTCAGTGTTTATTAGAGTGGGATAGGAAATGAAGCACGAGCTTTAAAATTTAGAAGAATTTCAGATTACAATGTGAAAAAAACAGCAGCAAAACAATACTCACATGATGGATTCTTAGAGAGATGTTTATTTACATAGACCATTTTTTAAAGAGCCAATATCATCTAATAATATTTCATGTACTCATTTTGCTTATTCCCTATAATAAATTGATACTCTTCATAACTCATTGATTTAGAAAATAAGTTCTTGACATAAATAGATTTGTTTGGAATTATAGTGAGAGGAGCACTAGATTTGGAGTTAGGAAGCTTGAATTTTAGTGCTGTCTTGATCTATTATGAAATATAGGATTATGGCCAATCCCTCTACTTCACTGAAGCTCAGATACTTCATCTCAACATGGAGATAATTCCAGTCTCATAGGAATTAATTGCTTACCTGCTACTGAGTGCTGTGGGGATTAAATGGGGTGATTCATGCTTCATACCATAATGGACGAGTGTGTAATTCAGAGCCTGAACAGCTCCTTCATTTGTCGGGTTATATTAAATCTCACATAGTAAGTAGTATACGGAGATAGCCTGTTATATGTTTAGACTGTAATGCATCTTTAAAAACATCTTTTAAGTTTATTTATTTATTTTGAGAGAGAGTGAACAAATAAGGAAGGGGAAGAGAGAGGGAGAGACAGAGAGAGAGACAGAGAATCCCAAGCAGGCTTCACACTGTCAGCACAGAGCCTGATGCAGGGCTCAAACTCACAAACCCTCACCCCGACTATAATGCATATTTGAATATAGGTTACTTTCCCCACTCACACACTGGTGGAGCCTAACTGGGGTAGCTTTGAGGCAGTCCATTCAGCTTGCTGAGTGTGACTGTCAGTAACATATATAATTTCAATGTCACCACCAATCTGATGGGAGCTGGAACTCTCTGCATAACACTAGGGTCTATGAATCAAAGGTGCAACCTTTCCAGTAGTTTTCTAAGTGACTTCAAGAACTTATTTTAAAATTACCACCTCAGGGCACAGGGTGCCAGGGTGGCTCAGTCAGTTAAGCATCTGACTCTTGATTTCGGCTCAGGTCTTGATCTCATGGTTCTTGAGATCAAACCCCATGTCCGGCTCTGTGCTGACAGTTTGGAGCCTGCTTGGGAGTCTCTCTCTCTCTCTCTCTCTCTCTCTCTCTCTCTCTCTCTCCCTCCTTCTGTCTCTGCCTCTCCCCCCACTCATATGTGCTTTCTTTCTCAAAATAAATAAATAGAACTTTTTAAAACATTAATGAGATATTACACAAACAAACAAACAAATAAAAAAACTACCACCTCAGTGATTCTATGACTCTCTGAAAGCTGATATATTACAATAGGGTCTGTCCAGAGTTGAATGTTTTCTAATTTATTAGGCACTTGAGATTTGGAATTTTGTTCTTTTTACTCCCTAACTGTATTGATCTGCCATGAGAGTCATGGTAAACATTACTCTTACCCTGTGGAAAAGACAATAAAAAGCAATTCTGCATTGTGACCTGATTCTCAAAAAATCCAAATAGATCAATATACTTTCTTCTTCTTCTTCTTCTTCTTCTTCTTCTTCTTCTTCTTCTTCTACCTCCTTATGCCCTCTGTTCCCATCCCCTAGAGCTAGAGACTTACAATCAGAAGGCAAATTGCAAAGCCAATATTGTACTTTTTATAATTATGTTGTTATCTGGTATAAAGATTATTTGAAGGACAGGATAAGGAAAAACTATAATGAGAGAATATTTCTGCAAGGAAATGTTTGAATAACCTAATATCCCTTGAGAAATATTAATTGATTATCCATGATAGGCAAGGTGCCTTGTGATTATCAAGATATCATCCAGCGTAAAAGGTAAATACTCCATCCTTCTCCAACTTTCTAATCTAGAAAGGATGATGAAATTTGGAGTATTGATTACTGATGCCTCTTTTCCAGATTCTCATCAGTAAAAAATATGGTCAAGAGTGCAAATGGGAACCGAATTACCTGTTTTATTATTATTGGCAAGTGCCTGGTAGTTGGAAAAGCTGCAATGCAGCATTTATTGTTGACTTGAGACAAAGCATGAGGTTAGTTGTGAGTCTCTGGATGTAGACCTTAGAGTTATAGCCTCCCTGTAAGGAGAGCTGTGTCAGGAAAGTGGTCCCAGGTGCTGCTACCCATTCTGCTATGCAGAAGTTCTCTGAAGGATCAGGAATGAAGCAAATGATGGCAGACCTCTACTTAAACCTCAGATGAGAGAATCTGGCCTCTGTTTCTGAAATACTGACCAAGTGGAGATAGGAGAGGAAAGAGGAGACTTAGTCCCCAGGAAGCAGGTAGTGAATTAGATGGAATTGTGCTTTTCCCCCACCTTTGAACCTAAATAGCCCTATACATTTTTATATGGCCCAAGAAACATGAAATTCTGACCAAAAAGATTGTCCACTCCCCCTGTGGAATAAAGTCATAGACATAGCAACTGAAGGTCCATTGTGGTAAAAGAGAGTGCTGGTAAAAATTTACTCTTCTTAGAGATAGTGGGAATCTCTCCTAACAAGGAGTGATAAAATGTATATACAGATGATTACTATAACTAAAGTCTCTTAAATATGTAAACACTATAACTAATTATATGTCGGTGGAAATCCTCTTAAATCCTCTTTTGAAAGAACTATAGATAAATAACCAAATAAATACTTGTACTCAAATTTTCTTTTTGATCTCATCTTTTAATGAAAAGTTCAGTTGCCTCTCCAAGATCAAAGAAATCTGAAAAATAATATTTTGTTTGTGAAGAAAACAAGATAACTCACAAGGCTTTATTCAGAAAGAATCACAATTGAAAGAGAACATGCCATACTTTTTTTTATTAATATTGCAAATAATATAAATAATAATGACAGTTATGTACTGAGGCCCCATATGTGCCAAGCTTGCATTAGAACTTTCATGGTGGTTACATTTATTTAAATTTTTCAAATAATATTCACAGATATGTTTTATGCCATTCACGTTACTAAAAATTATCTTATACATCTGTTGTACCTTTATTTTTGAAGAACTAGTTTAGGAACCATGTCTTGTGAGAAGTCTTCCATAATTTTTTCTCACCTACATTATTTCTTAGTTCCTGGAAATCCTGTAGTACTCCCTGCAAAACATAGTCAGCACTTATCCAACAGCACAAGTCTTTCATTTGATCTGTTTGTAGGTATATTTCTTATACCTCACCTCATGGGCAGAAATCAAGCTCTGTTTCTTTGCTTTCCCCCATAAATCCTATTTCACCTAGTACCTTACATACAATAAATCATTAATAATCATTAACTATTAATTAATACCCTCCTGAGTTAGATTTTAGGAGGATTTGATGCCTTCAATTTGAATTTTTATTTGTTTAAATATGTCAGTAATTCATAATTATATGAAAGGTAGATATATTTCATTCTCACGCACAGAAAAATAACTTATTTCTCACAATATTTTAACATTTTATTTATTTATTTTTAAGTTTATTTATTTTGAGGGGGGGAGGAGGGAGAAAGAGGGAGAGAGAGGGAGAGAGAGAAACCAAAGCAGACTGTGCACTGTCAGCACAGAGCCCGATGCAAGGATCAAACCCATGAACCATGAAATCATGACCTGAGCTGAAACCAAGAGTCAGATGCTTAACTGACTGAACCACCCGGGCTCCCCTTCAATATTTTAACATTTTAGATCATCCATTGTGGATATTGTGCAGTTCATGATAAATAGACATTTCTACCTGGCATATTTAAAAAAAATTTTTTTGTAAATGCTGATTTATTTTTGAGAGACACAGACTGCAAGTGGGGGAGGGGCAGAGGGAAATGGAGACACAGAATCTGAAGCAGGCTCCAGGCCCTGAGCTGTCAGCACAAAGCCTGACATGGGGCTCAAACCCACATGCCA
Organism: Lynx canadensis; assembly: GCF_007474595.2. NCBI lineage: Eukaryota > Metazoa > Chordata > Mammalia > Carnivora > Felidae > Lynx > Lynx canadensis. The sequence goes on along the minus strand of NC_044311.2, from coordinate 83,125,344 downwards.
TGAGATCATCACCTGAGTCGATGTTGGATGCTTAACTGAGTGAGCCACCCAAGAGCTCCAGCTACCTGGCCTAATTCTAAATTGAGCAACAGTTCTTATTTTGGCAGTTTTCTTCTCTAATATCTCCTTCCAAGATATGTAAAATAATTATGAAAAGATAGAATTTGCTGAGAAAAAGAATCATGTGATTGAAACATCACATGTTTGGGAATCAGAAATCTTGCTGTATTCCTACTTTAGGTTCTAATTCATGCTGGAACATTAGGAAGTCCTTTCATCATTATTCTACTAATAATTATGGGATGATCAATGTATCAGTCTCCGGAGATATTGTAGTGAGCAAAATGTACAAACATTTATACTTTTGTGGGGCATAAATTCTAGTTTTCCTTTTTGGGCTTTGGTATATTTCTCTTTAGAAAAGAAACTCCCCATTTGATAAAATCACTTGATAGAATGAGAGGACAGGAGATGAAACTCTCTTAAGATCCTTCCACGTTTAGCATACCAGAATATGATTCTGTAATTGGTTGTGGCAGCTAAGGACTAGAAGTTATGATTGCAAAATGGGAAACATTGTCATCTTCCAAGATATTAACAGTTTAGGTACATGTATACCTTAGTAACTATAAGGGCAAATATCTTCCTGTCACCACTAGCAAGGAAGCCATTCTCCAGATAGGGGACTTTTGCTTCAGGTCCAAGCCAGGCAAGCTTTGGTTCAGAGCTCTCAGTATGGTTTCTTATTGATTTGCTAAAATAGAGAACAATTCCAGCCTTCTAAGGGAGGAACCACTAAAAATGGCAAGATGAATGATGTTAACCTACACAAATGTGGCAGCAGAGTTTGGGATCATCTGCAAACTCTGTTTAACCTTATTGGGGAATTTAATGAACACTGGACAGCAGTAATCAATCTTCAGAGTCTCATGACATAACGTTACTAATTTGCATTATTCTCCAGAACCATCTTACTAACATTCTGTGCCCTTTACATAAAAAATAAGACTGAACCATGGGGTTTTATTGTAAGCTCAAAAAATATTGTCTCAGAGACTATCTGACCTAGCTCATGCTGAAAAGATGTATCAGGTGAATCAATGCTAGATCTGAGAGAACAACCCTGCAATCAATTAAGTAAATTATTTATTCATGTTTTACTGTAAGTACACCATAGCTTATAGTCACTGGCCACAATATGTACCTATAACATACATGATGTTGTAAATAACATAATATAAACATACTGTGGTAAGTGATCTAATCATCCGATGTACCCAGTGGTATGAGAACACATAGTTAAGGAGTGACTAAATCTCCTTAGTTAAATACTTCAGAGTGGAAGTAATACTTGAACTGGGTAATGAGAATGTTGAGGCTCTTCTTGTTCTGTGAAAAGGAGGAAGGGCATTCCAGACAGAAGGAATGCACATATAAAGGGGAAAATACACGAACGTGGTATGGATCACCAGTGCAAAGTAAACTGCTGACCTCTGGCTTCTGGTCCTACATGTAGAGAGCTGAGAAGTCCTCACTGCCATCTTCACAACAAGAAGAAAGCTGGACAAACTGAAAATCAATAATTCTTGTTAGATTTACTGGACAATTGAAGCTATAAGGCACACCACCAACTGAAAATGGGAGGATGAGAAATATAGAGTCAGAGTTTACTGAGAGCAGAATCTACCACTGGATCCTGGTATGAACATGTGAAAGGTAATGGACTAATTGCTAGGGGCTGAGTATGGATGAGCTTGAGAGAGAAAATCTCCTGAGGACCTACCTTTCATGGAGGGCACACTTCCAAGAGTCTTAGCTTCAGGAGCTGAATTAAGTTCTTGGGGTAAAATGAGAGAAAAAAATGTTATATGTATCAGGGACAGGGGGAAGGTAATCAATTTGAAATACACCAAGAGCATGTGTTCTCACTGAGAAGGCCTGCCCTTGGAGGAAACTACTTCATCAGAGCCCAATTGGCATGGGTTTTGCCAAAACTCAACCAAGAGGGAGAAGGGAAATGTATAATTACAAAGCCCTCTAGTCTTCCCTTCTCAAATAAGGATGTGAAGGAGAAACTGAGAAGCATTTGTGAAGGTCACAGCCCAAGGGCACAGGCCCACTAAAAGATGAGAGCTAACCATAGGGATATATAATGTTTCCTTCTTCCCCACATCTTACCCCCACACAACAGAGCTCTGTAAATATGGCAGATTACATTTGAAAAGAATTGCAAAGCTCACACTCTATTTAAGAAGGAGCTTTCAAGGAAAACCAAGGACAACAGGGAGACATTGTACCAAAGACAAAAACCAAAGAAAATAGAGACATTTTTAGCCTCTGACTCCTCCAGCTATAGCAAACAGTAAACACAGCCTAACCCCTAGCCAAATAAAAATAAAACCTACACTAAAGTCCTGTTTACCTCAATTTATTTTACCCAATGCATCATGTCCGACCTTTGACAAAAAATTACAAGATGTGTTTAAAAAACACACACACACACTTAGAAGAAACAAATCAAACATCAGAAACAGACTCAGATATGGCAGATATTTTGGAACTATCAGAACAGGAATTTAATAGAACTGTGATTAATATGATGAGGACTCTAATATAAAAAGTGGACAGCAAGAACAGATGGGTAATGTAAGAACAGAATGGAAACTCTAAGAAAAACATCAAGAGGAAATGCTAGAAATAAAAAAAAAAAATCACTGACTGAAATGAAGAATGCTTTTGATGAGTCATTAGTAGACTGGACATGACCAAGGACAGAATCAGGGAGCTTGAATATATATCAACAGAAACTTCCGAAACTGAAAGATAAAGAAGAAAACATCCAGAAGAGAATATCCAAGAACTATGGGACAGTTACAAAAAGTGTAACATGCATGTAGTGTGAATACCAGAAGGAGAAGACAGAAAAGAAGTACTAGAAGAAATATTTGAAGTAATAATGTCTGGGAATTTCCCAAAATTAATAAAATGCTGCAAACCATACATGCAGAAGCTCAGAGAATACCAAGCAAGAAACCCAAAAAAACCTACACCTAGACATATCATATTCACACTGCAGAAAATCAAAGAAAAGAGAATATCTTGAAAGGGGAGAAAAAGGAACACCTTGTCTATAGAGGAACAAGGAAGAAAATTGTCTTCAGAAAACATACAAGCAAGAAGAGAGTGGAGTAAGATATTTAAAGTGTTTAAAGAAAAAAAAACTACTAATGTGGAATTCTGTATCCAGAAAAATTATCTTTCAAAAACTTAAAAAGAAATAATGACTTTCTCGAACAACAATTGAGGAAATTTGTTGCCGGTAGATCTGTCTTCAAAGACCTGTTAAAATAAATTGTTCTGAGAAGAAGAAAGATGAACTTGGATGTACATAAATAATGGAGTGTCAGAGAAGGATTAGATGAAGGAAAAATAAAATATTTTCTTTATCTTTAAAAATCTGTTCAAATTAATAAGAGTAACAATGTATTTGGTGATCATAGTTTAAGGATAAATGTAATGAAAGCAATTTTATAAGGGAAGGAAGGGAAAAATTGGGCATACTCTGTTATAGGGTACTTCCGCTAACTGCAAAGTGGCGTAGTACTGTTTGAAAGTGACTTAGAGGGGTGCCTGGGTGGCTCAGTCAGTTAAGGTATAATTCTTGATTTTGTCTCATGTCATGATCTCACAGAATGTGAATTCGAGCCCCACATCAGGCTCTGCCCAGTGTTCTCTCTCTCCCTGTGCCTGCTCCTCCTACACTCATTCTCTCTCTCTCTCTCTCAAAATAAATAAACATTAATAAAAAAAGGAAGTGGGAGTAGCTGTTTTCATTTCAAACAAAGACTTCAGAGAAAGGAAAATTATCAGGGATAAGGAGCAGAATTACATAATAATAAAAGAGACAATTCTCAAAGAAAACATAATACTATTCAACGTGTATGTGCCTTAAACAACAGAACATTGGAGAATGTGAGGCAAAAGCTTACAGAACTTCAAGGAGAAATATAGATGAATCCACTATTAAAGGCATACTCCTATACCCTTCTATCAGTAATGGGCACATACAGCAGGCAGAAAATCAGTAAGGATATATTTGAACTAAACAGCACCATGATTCAACTAAATCTAATTGTTACTTATGAAATACTTCATCCAACAACAGCAACATACACATTCTTCTCAGACTTACATGAAATAGTTACAAGATAAACCACATTTGGGGCCATAAAACACACCTTAACAAATATAAAAGAATAGAAATCATACAAAGTATGCTCTGAGACTACAATGGGATTAAGCTAGAAATAAATAACAGAAAGGTAACTGGAAAAATCCCAATATTCTTGGAGATTAATCAACCCATTGGTCAAGGAAGAAGTCTCCAGAAAAATTGAAAAATATTTTGATCTAAATAAAAATAAAAATAAAACTTGCAAGAATTTATGAGGTGCCGTGAAACCAGTGTTTAAAAGGAAGTTTATAGCATTAAATGCTTATATTAGAAAGGGAGAAAGATCTAAAATAAAAATCTAAATTTCCACTTTAGGACATGAGGAAAGAAGAACAAATTGAATCCAAAGTAAGAAGAGGAAAAGAAATAATAAAACTTACAACAGAAATTAGTGAAATTGAAAACAGAATCAAGACAGAAAATCAACGAAACCAAAACTAGTTTCTTTGAAAAAAGAATCAACAAAATTGATGAACCTCTAGCCAAACAGTCCAAGTGAAAAAGAGAAAAGACACAAATTACTAACACTAAAAATCAAAGTGCAGCCATTACTACTGACTGCATAGATATTTAAAAAGGATATAAAAAGAATGTTATGAACAACTCTATGCCAACAAATTTGATAGATGAAATAGATTCTTTCCTTTAAAGCACAAACTACCAAACTCGTACAAGGAAAAAGATGATTTGTATAGGTCTGTGTCTGTTAAAGAAATGAAATGAATAGCCTTCCCAGACAGAAAATACCAGTCCCATTTTATTGGTACCCTCTACCAAACATTTAAGGATGAAATTTTACCAAATCCACAATCTCTTCCAGAAAATAGAAGCAGAGGAATATTTCTTAACTCATTCAATGAGGATAGCTTTACCTTAAAATAGCAGGAACAGACTAAGATATTACAAGAAAGGAAAATTCCAGACCAGTATCTCTCATGAATATACATACAAAAATCCTCAACAAAATATTGGCAAATGAAATCCAACAATTTCTAAAAAGAATTGTATGCCATGACCAAGTGAGATTTATTCCAGATATATAAATCGGGTTTAACATTTGAAAATCCGTTAATATAATCCATCACATTGACAGGCTAATGAAGAAAAATCATTATTATACCAACAGATGAATAAAAAGAATTTGACAAAATCCAACACCCATTCACGATGAAAACTCATAGCAATCTAGGAATGCAGGAGAGCTTTCTCAACTTGATAAAGAACACCTACAAAAAACCTACAGTTAGCATCATACTTAATGGTGGGAAACCAGATGCTTTCCCCCTAGGATTGGGACCAAAGCAAGGACATGCCATTCCTATTCAACATTCTGCTTCAACACCATACATAAGTCCTAGCTTATTCAAAGAGACAAAGAGAGGAAGTAAAACGTATACATACTGGAAAGAGAAATAAAATTGTTTTCGTTCACAGATGACCTGATTATAGAAAATCTGAAACGGCAAGAAAAAACTAAAACTTTAACTTGAAATTATAGCAAGCTTGCAATATGAAAGACTAACATACAAGAGTCAATTCCTTTCCTTTATACCACAATGAACAATTGGAAGTTGAAGTTCAAACTATAACATCATTTAAGTTCATGAAAATAAAATGAAATACTTAGGTATAAATAAAAAAATTACAACATCAGTATGAGGAAAACTACAAAACTATGATGAAATCATGTTTATTATGGATAAACAATCTGTGGTACACCATTCAGTGCAATAGAATGATATAAAATGATAAGAAGAAAGAGCCCCAGAAAGAATATGGAGGAACTTTACATGCCTATTGTGAAGCAAGAAAAAAAAAAGTCTGAAAAGGCTATATACTGTATGATTCCAACTATATGAATTGCTAGAAAAAGCAAATACATAGAGACATTGAAACAATCTGGTTTCCAAGGTTTCAATGGGAGGGAGGAAGGGAAGAATGAAAAGTTTGTGCAGAGAGCAGTGAAACTATTTATATGAAATTGTAATGGTGGCTACATTAGCTTATGCTTTTTTCAAAACATGTACAACTATACAATAGAAAGAGTAAACCTTAGTGTAAACCATGGGCTTTATTTAATAGTAATGTATCAATGTTGGTTCATCAGTTATAACAAATATAGCACACTAATGCAAGATATTAATGATAGAGGAAGCTCTGTGTGTAGGTACAGGTGTATGGGAACATTCTGTACTTTCTGTGAAATTCTTCTATAAACCTAAAACTTTCTAAAGAGTGAACTGGACTGGTTAGTGTGGGAGATAAGAGTGAAAAATTAATTTGAGGTCATTTTGTGACAGGCTTTGTGAAAGTTTGGTCTTTTAAAAAATGCTTTGCTTAGTCCACAATAGATTTGAGATGGCTCATGGAAATTGACAGTACAAAAGGAGCATGTCAATCATAAATGAAAAAACCAAACCATAAAAAAATGAAGATTAAAATGGGAGGTTCATACATTTATACATATGCAGAGCCTGTAGGCATCAAAGCCTGCGGGGCTTCTGTATGTGACACAACAGATTGACCCAGTGCTATTTGGAAGCCACAGTAAAAACAGAGATATGGTCATTTGCATAGTTCTTATTGTTTAATTTTGCGCCACGGCAAATGTAGCTACTCCTTAAAGAAAATTTTCAAATAGCATCTCATAAGGCAACGGCACAAAACATGAAAGAATTCACAACCAGAAGATAACTCTACTAGTAGAAATTATTTTTGGTTCTTTATACCAATGAGTGGGGGCATGTTTTATATATGTGTCTAGTAATTTTGTACCTTTCTTTCCTCTAGGTTCAGTTCACTCATTCATTTATTCACAAAATATGCGTCGAACATTGACTATGTCCCCGACATTTATCTAGATATTAGGGATATATCTCAGAACAAATGGAACTTAAACACTAGTGCAGTAATCAGACAATTGTTAAGAAATATTTAGCAGTGAACTTTTTTCTGTGGGATCAAAATGTATCCAAGTATATGATTACAAGTGGAAAAAATTGGGTACAGACTGATATCAGGTATTTACTTTTCTTCCATTTTCATTTGTGTGTGAACTTTTAATATGAATGCAGGGACATAAAGCATTAGTGCAAGTCAAAAATGTTTCAGAGAACAAGTTTCAGTGGTTCAACTTTATAGCAGTTATAAATAAACTTGTTAAATTTTTCTGGACAATGCCAGCATTTGCTAACCAAATGATGTTTGTAGCATTTTTATCATATAACAGATTTTATTCTTTCGCCATACTTTTCTGAGTTGTCCTACATGCCAGTACATTTCTAATGTAGTCTGTTTTCTGTTCTGTTCTGTTCTTGTAAGTTTGTTATTAAAATACAGTAAACTATTTTTTAAAGTATAAGTGTTGAAAATTTAACATATATGCATTTTATTAATTTATCCTATATTAAAAGCACTCTATATCAATGTTCTCAAAGCACATGAAGGAGAGATTTATAGCAAATGAATGAGTAGAAGTTTGCTGTGTGTCATGTCATCCAGATGAGTTAAGGTGGTTCTTGTTTGTATTGTATATTATTATTAGAGATTTATGGGAGCGGCTCTGTATGAAATCTCCAAGAAGACAGCTATTCCCATATCATCATCTGCAGGGTAGTTGTAGTCCGGAGGACTTTACAGAAAGTACAAGGATTGGAAACACTGAAGCCTTTCCACCCCGGGATTGCATAAAGACTGTAGGGAATGGATTTGGAAGGGCTGAAGCTACATATTTGTTATGGTGTAGGTAAACCCTGGGTGTATTTCACCCAGAGGACTACCCCCAATCCCTCTGGGTCTCATGAGATCTTTGAAACCTGTTTTTCCCCATGTGTTGCTAATTGCCCCTGGTGAGATCACAGTGCTACTGTTAGAGGCATGGGGACTTCTGTGAAGTCATTATGTGATGCTGTGTTTGGTCTAGAGAATCTCAAAGGTGTTACAGAATGACAACTTATGGCTAGGGCACAATATCCCCATAGCTCTTGTAGTGGGTTGAATAGGGTCCCCCAAAATTCATGTGCACCTGGAACCTCAGCATGTGACCTTATTGGACATAGGCTCTTTGTGTCTAAAGATTTTATCATACTTGATTTAGGATGGGCCCTAAATCCAATGGTGTGTGCCTGTGAGAAGATTAGAGGGTGCAGAGACATAGGGAATGAGGCCATGTGAAGACAGAGGCGGAGAGTGGAGTGTGTGGCTACCAGCCAAGGAATGTCGGATATCCTCCCTACCAAATTAGGAAAAAGAATTCTTCCCTAGAGCCTTCAGAAGGCTTCAGCCCTTCTCATATACCAATTTCAGACTTCCAGCTTCCAGAATTGTGAGAGAATAAATTTCTGTTGTTTTAAGTCACCCAGTTTGTGGTAATTTGTTACGGCAGTCCTAGGAAACAAATACACCCACACGTACTGAATGTGAGAAACTAGAAAATACGAGGAAAATATGCAACCAAAGTCTAGGCCTCATCATTCAGTGCAGTAAATATAAAGTAAAAAGCAAAGTTTCTCTTATAGGCGAGATCTTCCCAAATCCTATGTGCAGTAAAACACAACCCCAAAATTAGTGGCACCCACAAAAGGCACAACTTTTACACATTTAAACATTTAAAACAGTCCTTGAATGAAATTCATTTGATGTATCACTTCTAAGCATGAAATGTTTTGACTGAAGCTAGAATATCTTAACATATATCATTATTATTTTTGTCCTTTTTGTTTGGTCAGTTTTATTTTGCGCTTATCAATAGTCTGAGTCAGACCCTAGCTGTCCTACTCACTTTGAGCAAGTTATTCTCTCTGCCTCATTTCCTCATTTGTCAAGTGGGTTAATAATTAATAGTCCTAATCACGTGATTAATGTAATAAGTCAATAAAGGTGAAGCATTCAGAACAGTTGTTTGGCATATAGGGAATTCCTAAAACATGTTAGATATTTAAAGTTTCTGCTCAGGGGCGCTTTGCAGGCTCAGTTGGTAGAGCATCCAACTCTTGATCTCAGGGTCATGAGTTTGAGCCCCAACTTGGGTGGAAAGATTACCTAAAAACAAAATCTCAAAAAAAATTTTTTTAAAGATTTACTGCTCAGCTACTTAAGATTTGTTTTGGAGAGGCAGTAGCATCCTAACTATTGACTTTAAAATAAGGAAAGACTTAAAGGACAGGAAATGAGTTTCTGAACAACAGTATTATCTAATCATGGAAAGTATCATTAAAATATATGGAGATAAATTAAAGCACGGAGTTATTTTCTAATCTTACAACTAGTAAGTAAATAGGCCAAATACCATGTTTCAAATTTTAAACTCTGAATACTTGCATTTCTTATTTAATGCTAAGCTATGACAAGGAAATAAATGTGTTATCTGCTCCATTAACTGAAATTTGTTCAGGAAAAAAACAAAAAACAAAAACAAGCCTCATTACATTTGCAAAGTAGGATTCACAAAAAGAGCTGCCAAAACAGCTGTGTAGTTCTAAAAATAATAATAATGAATCTAAGTATAAACCCATCACACTCTCCTAAAAAATTACATTTAGGCTTCTTTGATCTTTGAAATTGTTGTATATATTCATCAGTTGACAGGTTATAGAAGATATTTTTGATTGCATGTTAAGATAACATTTTTCAAAAGAGGATTTCCTCGGTAAATGTAAATGTTAAAAGTGTCTCTTCAGCCATATCAGTCAGATGCTAAGCTAAATTGTTTGCATAATTTAATATGCATTACCTGCCCAACACACACATATTCTCTCAGAGCTGGAAATCAAATCCCAAACTGGGAGAGACTCTTGGAGACTCTCCAGTCCATTTTTCTAATTTCATAGATGCGGAAACTCCCACTCAGAGAAGGGAGGTTATTTACCCCATACCACACAGCAAGGTCCTGACTGACCTGCTATGTTTCTTTCCTTCCTTTTTATCTTTTGCTTTATTCTTTATAAATGTTTATTTATTTTCGAGAAAGTGCAAGCGGGGGCAGGGCAGAGAGAGAGGGACAGAGGATCCATCAGAAGTGGGCTTTGTGCTGACAGCGGAGAGCTGGATGTGGATCCAGATGTGGGGCTCAAACTGAGCTGAAGTCTGATACTCAACTCACTGAGCCATCGGGCGTCCCTGGCTTTATTCTTTATGTTACAGCTGACTCTTTCCTAATAGAAGAAAGTGCATTCAGGATTGCTGGTTGAGATTACAACTCAGTTGCTTTTTCTCTATGTCATATGCCTTGTGTTTAGGACTGTGGGCTCTGAGCCAGGCTGGTAGCGTTTGATTATGGGCATATCACTTGCTGGCTGCTGACTTTAATACTTCCAGACCTCAGTTTTCTCATCTATAAAGTGGGGAATATAATAGTGACTATTTTGTAGTATTTCTATGAGAGTCAAAGAAGTAAATATATAAAAAGCTTAGAAGAGTGTCCAGCAATTAGTCATTGAATTAAAATGAGCTATTAATAGTTTCATAGGAGCTCTCTTAAACTCTTTTCTCAAGTATTAAATGACTATTAAACTATTAAATGACAGACACATTTATCTCACAGGGCTGCTGCCAAGACTAAATAAAGTTCTCTATGGGGATGTGCATAAAATGCATATAGAAATATATGTCAACTCATACATTAAACAAGCATGATTTATAAGAAAAAATCGAAATATGACTGGATTTTTGTTTCAATGTCCTTTGGAAACTTACATGCTGGGGAGAACCTTTTCCATGTGCCCAGATTAAACCCATCACTTAAAGTTATATAACATTTATTCCACAATTCAAGTTGCCTAGTCCAGTATAATGTAACTGCTTCTGTATTCAAAGGTTATTCATTCTCTGATCCTACTCTGTGTCAGGTACTAGCTGGTCATGAAGCTACCGCATCCTGCGCTCACCTGCACCTCCCACACGCTGACCACTGTGACTGAGGGCTTCAGGATTAGTTAGACAATGGAGAAGGAGGAGCAGGAAGGAAGTCAGCACTGACTTGATTGGTGTCGCCATAAGAAACTATTTGGGGGTAACTCTGACTCTCCTGTGCTTTTCTGTGGGTTCTTCAGAGATTTCCCAACCTGGCTCTCCAACTACAGTTCTGTCTGCCCTGTGATGATTTCTAATCTTCAAACCACCACTCCCCCATCAGCCCCCAGTTTTTCATTTTTCACTCTGTAAGACTTTCCATCTTGGAGACCCATTGCCCTCCCATCCAGCCCTCTTGGATTGGAATTAAAGTGACTCTAGGCTGGTTTTTTCTACCATGTGGCCAGTACCCGATCCATAAAGAACACTCAGGTTCCTTTACCTTGGCCAACTTCAGGAATGCAGGTCAGTCAAAATATAACCTTTCAATCAGCTCCTCTCCTTTGTTCTCTAACTTTCCCAGGTAAGCATGTATTTTGTCATTGGTCCACTGTGCTCTTCAGTAAGATGAGAAAAAGATCAAAGTTTCTGGATGGCCCTACTGGAAATCTTTCTCTGGGTTTGAAATGAAAAGATGAGCAAGCCCTACCTCACCCTTCAACTTTCTTTATCTTGCTTTTGGAATTTAGAGCAGTATAACAAATTTGCACATTGTTTATTTTTCTATTTTCATATTGTTTGGCGTACTTTGGAATTTGTATCTATCATATTCTGATGCCTTACTTAAAATTTATAGCTTTTAAAAATCCTGTTATATGCATTCAGTCAATATTTGTTAAGCAGTTGATAACTTTCACTTTTCCAAGAACTGGTTAAAATAAACGCCTGGAATATAGTTCACAGATAAGTTGAATGTTTATCACAGCATCAGACCAGTAAGGAGGAAACGTGTGTATGGGAGGTAGGGCGGGGGAGAGCTGTGACAGCCAGATCCCCACACAAAGGCTAGAAAGCAGGTTCTACTGCTCTGAATGCATTCAAGGAGGGAAGAATATTTAAAGACCCACAGAAACAGTAGTGAGTACCACAGCTTGGTCATTGCTTGCTTTGCAAGCAATGTTCTTATTTACCCAGTTATAATCAGTTAAAGGTTTTCCTTTCCTGAACAACAACAACAACAAAAAACACATGGATTTCAGGTGCTATCATCACATCCTCCCCCGCCCCCAACACACACACACACACACACACACACACACACACACACACAGAGTAACTATGTGAAGAGATGATATGTTAATTAGCTTGATGGTAGTAATAATTTTACTAGGATTTGTATATCAGATCATCATGTTGTACAACTTAAATGGACACAATTTTTATTTTTAAAAAAAGCTTTGCGTGAAGACCCCAAGGTGGCTTAGCCAAATAGGTTCCCCCACTGCAGACCAACTGTCATTCTTTGTTCACTTTGGGAAACTATCTTTATCTTCTGTTGGTTCTGCAGGCAAAGTTATGCATATGGTTGGAGATACTAAGCAGAGTGCCTTCTCCTTGAGCCAAAGAGAAGTAATAAATGGTTTATGACTACACCCAAATTTGGCTTTTCCTGCCAGCTTATCATTTTTACCTTTGGCCTGAGCTTGTCTGTTACATCTGAATAAACTTGAGGCACCCCTTTCATTTAGAAACAATCTCTTCTCTGATAGGAACAGCAGTGAACTATTTTATTGATAGATCTAGAACATTTAAATAAGAATCATTTTCCCATAAGGCACTTTGGCTATGAGTAAGTTTTTGAGAAAACACAAATTTAAAAATAAACCGCAACCCAAAATTGGTGGATCCACACCCTAAAAACTTGCCAGACTACTTTCACAATACTGCGATTTGCTCTGGATGACAGTTCAAACAGTCTTGCTCATTATACACAACACTGTATATCTAGAATTCATCTATGTTGTTGTATAGGTGGGGGTCTGTTCACTTTCCCCACACATTTTTTTCTGAGATGTGTGTCATCGTAAAGGAGAAGGAGACATTAACTGCTGCTTAGGGACTGTAGTCCCTAGAATGAATATAGCAGAACTGGTGAATCCGTTCTCTCAGAAGGCATCTGGGTGGTGGTTTTTGTTTTTGAACACTACGTGTAGCCCCATTTAACTCTAAGGTTTAATTATCCTTAATGAATTGCTGAGTTTTAACGTTTGTAACCTAGAAAGGTTAGTAATTCTTTTTGCATCTCCTGTTAGTAGGTGCCAGATTTATATAGAGTAGTTTGCTGAAAACTAGATGCTCTTGGCAAAATAATTTCTATTAGCTTCAGATTACAAGGAAACAGGGATTGCTGTCCAGCCCAATAGTGTGACAGTAAGGAGACACCCAATGTCATGATCTATAAGTTTTAGTGATTTCCCAGAGAGCAAGAAACAAAGTTTGAATTCTTTGACCTGATATTTATATCTCTCCAGATTTGTCCTCAAAGTACATTCCCAGTTGTTCTCACCCTAGGCTTTATTTAAACTTCACTTAACTAGGGGCGCCTGGGTGGCTCAGTCGGTTAAGCGGCCGACTTCCGCTCAGGTCACGATCTCACAGTCCGTGAGTTCGAGCCCCGGGTCGGGCTTTGTGCTGACCGCTCAGGGCCTGGAGCCTGTTTCAGATTCTGTGTCTCCCTCTCTCTCTGACCCTCCCCCGTTCATGCTCTGTCTCTCTCTGTCTCAAAAATAAATAAACGTTAAAAAATTAAAGAAAAAAATAAACTTCACTTAACTAGAAAGGATATCTGATCATTGAGTAAATGCTCCATTCTTTTCCTATTATAATTTCCTGTATTGTTTTTATAAATCTTTCAAGACCCCACTCAGAAGACACTGCCTGTAGCCTTTCCAGTTCCCACAGATACATATATTTCAACTTTCTCTTACATATACCTATACATCAATGCCTTCACTTGTATGAAAGCTCTGGTGCCAGGTGCTGAACAGAGAAAATAATAAATATTAATCACATTTAATCTGAAATATTAACACCCTGATTTATCACCTGTATTATTCAACAGATCTGACTTCAGTTTTTAAGGATTTTTTTTCCATCAAGAACAATCAAAGGAACACATTCCCTAGGCCATTGAGACATTTTAAAGAAACATCACGTTTTAAGGAAACATCACAACTGTTGGACTTAGTACTGATGGCATGATTGGAAACAAGAACATGAAGCCCTCTATGGTGACTAGTATAAGGGAACAGAGGTTATTTGGAGATGGTTTATGTTTTAAGCAACTTCATTGCTGTACAGTCACACTGTGTCCTGATATGCCTAATTGGTAATCAATCGTTCGAATTTAAGTAAATGCTAATATGTACTTAAAGTATTCACATATTGTTGGCCTTGACTTCAGAAAAGCCAGACAAGTAGATACCAGCTGTAAGTGAAACCAGCTCTTTATTATTATTTCTTTTTTTCCATTCTCATTTCCTCTCTCTCTCCCTCTTTGTCTCCCTCCCTACCCCCATCTGTCTCTTTCATCAGCCACGTTCTTGAACCCTATCTTTGCTACCACCAAATATTCCTTATGGTTTGCCACCAGTATAAGCACTTTCCAATTTTTATTACTAAATAGGTTCTCTCAAGTGAGTTAATAGGTACACTTTGAAAAATCGTGAAATATATAAACAGTTGGCAAATATGAGGTACTTTATGAATTTTGCTATGTCGTTTATTTCTGGTATGGTTTACTGTACACATTTTATATACATACATACTTATCACTGAATTCCTCAATATAATATTTCAGTATGTGCTTACTGAATTAATATGTTATTTTGCAGAGGTTATTGGGGAATTTTTACTCTGTTCTATCTAAGCTAAGAATGTATGGGGAGATTTATCCTACACTTCCATTATCTCTCTGAATCTAGAAAATAATCCTATTAACTCCACTTTATCCTGTTTTTCCAGACTTACCTTCAAAAATAGAGTACAGAAATGTTTATAGGACATCAAGAAAGGTAATTAGGATATGTTAACCTTGAGGCATCTATTTTAGGTTTTATGTTCATAACAGTCTTCCTCAGCCTATGTAATTATCTGGCTAATGGTGATCAATCCTTATGACGCCAATGACAGGCATTTTTCATTATTTCTAGTTCTATTTTTTAATCACTAACTTGACATCCTGAAGACTCAGATCCTTGAATCAATCCACTGAGCAGGAAGGGCACAGGCAGCAAACAGACAAACCAATCTTGCTGTCTCAAGGTTGTACTCAGATTGAATCCCTTCATCTATTATTTTTTGCCAGCATTTTTTTGAAGAAAAAGTTTTATAGAAGTAGAAGTAAATTTTTCACTTTTGACACCCTGTGTCAGAAATACATTCATTCATTCATTTAGCATTTACGGAGGGTCTGCGATGTGCAAAACCCTGGGAAAAAATACTTACCTCTTTGAGATAGGCTGCTGTCCAGCCACATACACGGATACACAAACTACTAACAGTGTGAGGAGGTGCCCCTTGACTCCCAGAGCTTAAATCTGAGTGCAGCATGAGCTGTTGGTGAGAAAGGACCCTAAATAGAGCATAGCACACTGGACTCTTCTGTGGGGCTCCATAGCCTGTGTTGAGAACCCACCATCAATCAGCCCAAGGCAAGCCTTGTCTTCCACCCCCACCCCACCCACTTTTTAACAACTTGGCATTTTGTGACGTTTTCTTGTAAATGTATATACCGGTTTACCCTGGAAGCTCTTCAATGTCCTGAATAGCAGTGTGTCTCAACTTTTTCAATGTTTGTAAACTCAGAATGCTCAGTGCAGCTGTTTGAATGAATTCCCCCGTTAACTCGTTTATGTAACAGTGTGAGTGGTTCCGTAGCTTGTTGGAAGATTGATATTCTTATGAAGGGAGAAAATCCCTTCACAGAGAATTCTACTTTGCTCTGCACAAAAGTGATTTACTTGCTCTTCAGTCTGTGAGAAACATGGTCCTTTGTACCTCATTCACTCTTTACCTGCCCAGAATACAATCTAGCAAAGCGGTTCTTAAGATTTATTCATCATTGCTTTCTGCTCATCTATAAGGGTTCTGAAAAAGAGATGGAGATTAAGACAGATGATATTTTTCTTCTAACAATGGACAGGAGTTTGTCTGTAAAACAGAATATAGAAGTGATGGTTTAGTCAAGTTCAGCAAATCACAAGTTACAGGACATCAGACTAGGAAGGTACCTTCTAGCCTCACCCATGAGTGTGTTTTCAATGGCTGTGCTCAGTGGGGCTATTCTTGGGCACTCCAGCTGATGGGGAGCTCTCTTTCTTTCAGTGTGCTGATTCATTGGCACAGAGGGGAACATCAAATAAATTGGAGCTTTGTGACAAATAAGGCATAAATATCTAGCCTCATCTATATGTAACTTCTTCATTTTACTCAAATACAGAAATAGCATTTAAACCACTAGCAAGCATATCAGTATATACACACAGCCCCCTTTTCCATTGTTGAGGGCTTTTTATCCATTTAGTGAAGTGGTTTGTAACTTTCTGATAATTAACCCCAAGTTCCTATGTTTATAATCATGCAGAAGTATTTCATAGATTACATTTTGATATAGCAGTTTCACAGAATCAGATTATGGATACACATACCTCCCCTCTGCCATTTCTCTGTCTTCAAGGGCACAAAGGTACTCTTGAAAGGAAACGAGCCCTCTGTGGAGCTTAGCTGTGACCAAAAAAGTAATAACAGTTATTGAAAATTCCTGGAGTAAATTGTGTTTGTATGAAATATTTTTTTTTTCATTTTGGATTTGTCCCTGAGTGATTATCTCATTTTCAGATGGCTCCAAGGAACTTGGGCTATTAATTTTTTTATGCAGCACTCTGAATTTTCTAGGACTTGCCATCATTTTTATTAGTCATTTCTAATAACATCACTGGGAGGAAAGTCAATATTCTTCCTTCTCCTATCTGCCTGGAAACCCTAGACATGGAGAAAAGAAATGAGCAGGAGCAGGTCAGATTCCATACCAGAATCATTCTCAAAAGGGCAATTTTTAAAAAGCCATTTTAAGGAGTATGAGCAGACCAAATATTTTGTTCTTGGCTGGGGAACTGATTTCTTTGGGGTAGTTCTTCTCATAGTCCCTCCACACTGATGCCCCCAGCATCTGTACCTCTTCCTTGGAACACACTGAAAGTCTTTCAGACCCCTACATTAAATTGTTTTCCTGTTTTTTGTTTTGTTTTTGTTTTTGTTTTTGTTTTTTACTACAGTATTCCTAAACCTGATATGTAAGAGTGGATTGATCTAATTTGGGGAAAGTTTTGGGAAGGACTTCCCCAGAGTAGCAGCTTTTGAGTGGATATCAGCTCCTACAAAAGTTAGGAGAAAACGAGGTAAAGGTTGGAAGGTGCTATTAGCAGGGAGAGGGAAGAGAGGACAAGTTGATGGGGAAAGATAACCAGGGAGGAAGATGGGACATGGTAGACTGGGTTTTGTAGGCTGAATTTTGAATACTGGTGGAAGGCCTTGATAGCAGTTTTAATTCTGGAACTCAGGACCCAATCAGGCTTTGTCAGTCAAGCTATTTAACTTCCAGCAAATGAATTGATAATCAGTCACAAGATACCTGGTTGATAAAGCAGATATGGATGTAGTCTCAGGAAATGTTTAATGAATGAATGATATTGGAATGCAGAGTAAAAGAATTGGAAAAGAATTTGAATCTCTAAATTCATATAAAGACAGCAGATATTTTGGATGTCAGCAAAAACACTGACACAAAGAAGTACCTGTGGTTTTGAACATGAGGCCCATTCTTCCTTGGTATTCCAGAATAATGCATGGATCTCTTACTTAGAAAATGGTCATCATATTTTGTGCCCAAAGTTAATAACTTTTGGGTGACATTTGGAGAGAGATTTGTGACAATGTCTAATTGATTGATCATGGGCCAGTTTCTAAAGAACCATCTTCAGAGCATGCAATGAGGTAGCCTGCCAATAATCTAGCAGAGAAACTTAGAATGGCAAGAAGAATTTATTCATCAATTCAATTTGAATTGAATTTGAGGTGTGTTTAGTAGAATTCTACCATCCTGTCAACACCAATTGTATCTGCCTGTTATCTTACCTCTGAATTAGTGGGTACTTTTCTTGGTATCTGATTTTCAGACCAGCATTGTCTTATCTATAACATGGAAGAATGTACAGGTATAGAAGTATGGATACATATTTGTCATTTTAGTTTACCTTTGCTGCAAGCGTGAAGGATATATAAAGTATAAGGTATATTGATTCTCATGGGCTTTTGGGGCTTGGTTCACAGAATTAGTTTATCAGCTCCTGTAATGCACCCACTTTATTTTTGTCCCAGTACCTTTCATAAATCTTGCTGTGGTTCATAATACGTTAGATTGAGGTCCTCTAATGCCCTCCCCTTTTTTCTCTTAGTTCATTTTGCCAATTGATAGAAAGGGAAAGAGGGAATTTTATGAAATGTTCATATAATTTGGATAGCATGAGCAGAGAATTTTAAGAAGGTCTAGTTTTTTGCTCATGAATTGATTTAACAGTTGCAAACTAAGGTGCAGGAAATTAAGTGCCATATTACATGCAGCCTGAGGCTCCTTGGAGACAAGAAAAATGCTTTTACTTTTCAATGAGCTGTGGGAAATTGTTCCAAAACCATCAGGAAAGGCTTTATTCCTGTGAAAAAGAACTCTGTGGTCATCAGAGCAGAAGGGACTTGAATTTTACATTGTGAAAGGTTTCTACTGAACAAACCACTGGGACTTGACTCCATTGACCTTGGAAGATAGGAGGGTATGGAGCACAGAATTGGAATTGTAACCCCATGAAAATTATTCCCTTTGCTAATACTGCAGTGTTACAAATATTTTATGTTCTATGTAAATGAAACACTCAGCTACTAACCTGAATGAATATGCTGTTTCTCTTTATCACATGGGACTCAATAACAATGCTCAAACTCTTTGACCCATTTATTGAACTCATAGAAATTTCTCTTAATAAAATAATTTCAAACAAGAAAATAAAACCATATACCTGAAGATATTTTTCACAGTATTAGCTATCGTAGTAAAAAAAGAAAGAATTTTAACACCCAATGGTATAGGAATTATTAAATAAATTCAGACGTACAGAAGTAAAGAAATATTCTATAGCCCATAAAGGTTAGGTAGACTGTATAACTGTAGAAAATTGGTTCCAGTCTAATGGAATTCTCCTAATATAGGAGAAATTAATCGCTAGTATAATAAGTATAGCTAACATTTATTAGGCCCTTTTTGTGCCAAGTACTATTAAGCACTTTACCTTTATTCATCCTCAAGATAGGCCTATGAGGTAGGTATTATTATTATCCCTGAAATAAAATCAGTTAACACTGTTAATTAATGGTTTTTACTATTTAAATAGATGACTTAATAATGTATAACACTTGAGGACAAAGTTCAAACTTTATTAAACTAGGCCATTCACATATTGCAGAAGAGAGGAAATCTTCATCCCACATAGCTACCTCTTCCATTTGAACACCCACTCCCACAGGCCTGGTGTTAGGTATAGTGTTAGGTAACAGCCACCAAAAAGTGCCAGATAGTGGAAGAGTAGATTTTGAAGAACAAAGTGTTTGTGGAAAATTGAAAACAACAGGATATGCTAATCTGTAGGTGAGAGAATTGTAGCCTGGGTAATCTGTTCATAATCTGCTGGCCCCTAATGAAGAAATGACAAGGATAATAGGTATAACTGACATAGTAAAATGTAATTTAAACATTAAGAAGAACTTCTGAACTTTAATAGTATTGTGTATTCATGTTTTAAAATAAAAGCTGTACTGTAAAACCTATAGCTACCTATCCCTTGGAGGAGTGCAAATGCTCACATAAAGAAAGAAAGAACATTTATGGGTGAAAGTGAGAGGTGAAGTACCTTGTGGAATATAGAATATACGATTGGGAAGGAGAAACATTTCTGTTATACTTAAAGATACATTATGAGAAATTTGTGATTTTTTTTAGTGTAAAATCATCTGTAATGTTTTTTAACGACTTTGAATAGCATAGAGTTGTATTTTATAATTAACGATAGTCCTGTGAAGCTTTTTTTTTAACTTGAACTTCATGAATAGGTTCAGATTGATACATTCATTACCCCCTGAAATTTTACAGCAAGTTTACCTATGAGCATTTTCAAGGGGGAAACATCTATGTTATTTATAAAATATTCTTAAATATCTGTGATGTCAAATTTACCAGTGTAGCATTTCCACTCATATGTTGTAGGAAAAGAAGGCTGGGTGGTAATTATAGTAGATGATAGATAGATAGATAGATAGATAGATAGATAGATAGATGATAGATAGATGTCTAGTGTGTATAGTTGGAGAATCTTGTTGATTTTTTCTAATGTGAATCTTCCCAATACAAGGTGGGAAAGTCTCAGTCAAAATGAAAACAGATAACACAAATACATAAATATTCAAAAGTCTTTACCCCATGGTCATTGAGGAGTATAATACATAGGAATTCAATACTGGGGCCACAGCTCTACCTTGTGCCTTGTGTATGACATAAAAATGGTTCAGGGCTTTGGGTCCTGATGCCCTAGGCTTCTTCGTGGGGATACCGTGCTGTCTCTCAGATGAAGTCATCTCTCCAAGGACTAAGGCCCAATTAAACCTGCCTTGCATACTTTGGTGACATCTGTGGTTGCCATTGTTGGAAGTCTGTTGTCATTGTTTAGAAAGCCATCTTTTAGGTTTTATGTTTTCAAAACTTAGAGGTACAAAAAATTTAACCTAGTATGAGATGTCATCTGATTCCTCAAAACATAGGTTTCTTGAAGCAAATAACCAGTGAGAAGAGAGTTAGTCCTCTTCTACAACTCATTTTATTGATTTATACTTTAATAGCAAATTTATTGAAATATAGTTCATATTCATTGCTTTTTTTGTAAGTTTTTTTCCCTTTCATTCACTGCAAAAAAAGTGTGTATGTGTGTGTGAGCGTGTGTGCAGGGGTGTGATTGCATGTGGTATTTAAAGATGGAGCAAATTGACTTTTGGGAAGAACCTAGTTAGTAGAACCACTTGGGTTTGTAATGTAGGATGAAGTAAGATTCATTGTAGGTAGCAGAAAATAAAACATAATGTATTCAGTTTCTAATTAACATATTAATTTTATTAGTTACTTTTTCTTCCCCTTAGTGCCTTCAGTGACTGAAAATTGCTATTGCCATGACATTTTGTAATTTAGACATTAAGGCCAAGAGTAAAATGCACGTCTTTATAAAGAACATAGAGCAAGATTATATACTTGACAGATGTACTATTTCATGTTCATTGGCAACAGTCTTTCCCTGAGGTTCCTTTGACTGAGACTCCCAGCTTATATGTTGTCTGTCTATTTGGGAGGGCAATAAACCTCTCTGAATACCCCCTCATGGCTTTCCATTTGTGCATTCATTCAGTTTTTCACTTGTTCAGCAGACATTAACCAACTGTCTGGTAACATATGATGACCTACCTATGCTTGATATTATGCGGACTACAAAATTAATAAGAAATGATCCCTGATTTTAAAAAGGAATTTGTAAATAACTGAAGTACAAGGCAGATGAGGATCATACGATAACAGACTGGTAAACAGAATGCTGTGGGAACACAGACGGAGCAATTTAAATTGAGAGATTGTATAAAGTTGTATGCAAAGGTAGCATTTCTTCAGGACTTGGAAGAACATGTAGGATTTTGGTAGGTAGACAAGGGTAAAGGGTGCCAGGACTTCCAGCATGAGGGAAATGTTGGTTTATTGAGTGCTTTCTATATAAATTAATCATTTCCTATGAGCCAAGTTATTTTTCTATCCCCACAATACAGAGAAAGAAATGGAAGCCTGTAGAGGTTCACTTTGTTTTCAAGCCAAAGAGGATTGCAAGCAACCGAACCACCTCCAGCATTTGCTGAGCTGAAAGATGGTATTTCTTTTGTTCGTCGTCATGTCTTGCACACTGATTGGCAAACTTTTCTTCAAGGACAGGAAAATAAATATTTTAGGTTTTTCACACTTAATCTGTGTCACAATTACTCACCTCTGCCTTTGTAGCTCAAAAACAACTACAGACCATGTGTAAATGAATGGGCATGAATGTGTTCCAGTAAAAACATTCTTCAACTGAAAATTGAATTTTATGTAATTTTGACATTTCATGAAATCTTCTTCTTTTTTATTTTGTTCAGACATTTAAAAATGTTAAAACCATTTGTTGCTCATGGCACTACAAACCAGATAGTTGGATTTGTCCCAGCGAGACATAGTTTGTTGACCCCAATGGCATATAACAGGTGCTTAATAAATATTTATTGTGAAAAATAATTAGTGGAAGAAGAAATGCCCGACTTCTTGCCCAAGGCCACTGCATCACACAATGCCTGGGTCCTCCATTTGACTCTTATTGATGTGTGTTCACTCTGTAGCTTGAATGGTCAGTGGCCCTGTAATCCAACACTGAGGAATATAATAGTGGATACCACTACATTTTATACAGATGAAAAATAACAGGTCAAGAAATCAGCTGAGATAAGGCTTTGCTTCTGTTTTTGAACCAAGAAATATCTCCAGGTCTGTTGTTGAAATAAGCAAAGATCTGTTGTCCCTTAAGACATCTTGTTTGTCCAGCTTTAAAGGGTAGGAATTTTATAGGACACCTGGGTGGCTGAGTCGGTTGAGCCTCTGACTTCAGCTCAGGTCATGATCTCATGGTCCATTGAGTTCAAGCCCCATGACAGGCTCTGTGCTGACAGCCCAGAGCCTGGAGCCTGCTTTGGATTCTGAGTCTCCTGCTCTCTCTGCCCCTCCACTGCTCACTCTCTGTCTCTCTCTCTCTCAAAAATAAATAAATGTTAAAAAAAATTAAAGGGCAGAAACTCTCTGTATTATTTCCTATAAGAATTGAGTTATCTTCAGTGGTCTCCTTTTCATTAAAAAATGAAAATGGCCCTGAAAATTGATTTATTTATAAAGCGCCCATGATGCACATCTAATGATATCCTTAGAAAGCACAAATGAGATTCAGCATACTTGAATATCATTGGCAAGAGCCAGTACACCTAAGTATCCTTGAAATAGACCAGTACTGTTACAAAAGCAAAGGCAAAGCCATGGCATCAGAAAGTGAATCCCACAAGTGCACTTGTGATGAACACCTGGTGATGTATGGAAGTGTTGAATCATTGTATTGTACACCTAAAACTAATATTACATTATATGTTAACTAACTGGAATTTGAAAAACTCAGAAAAAGAAAGAAAATGGATCCCAGGGACATTTTAAGTTTCATGAGACATTTTGCTATAATTTCCTAGGGCAAGAATCCTGACATTCCATCCTCGTTGGTCTAAAAGTAGAGTTTTTATTATCCCTTTCATATTAGATAGAGCTTTTCAAACAGGTCTATCTGACTTGAAAATCTCTAGGAGTCTAATAATTATACAGATTCCAAATAAAGTATAAAGAGTGACCTTGGCAACTTATCTATCCTCTCTTAATCTCATTTGCCTCCTCTGGAAAGTGGAATAATAGTGGCCTCTTTGGATTGATGCAAGGATTAAATGAGATAATGGAACCTTTTAATTATTTCAATTACTCTCTTTTTAGAATTTTTATTTTTTTTTTATTTTTATATACAACAGAATTAAATATAGAATTCAAGTTTTCCATCTCTTTGCAATGTTTATTATGAACCCAAAATTTTCTTCTTGGACGGTTTTGGATTCCACATTGAGTGTGAACAAATAATTTCTTATCTTTGTTCTTAGAACACTTGTCAAAAAAGTAAGATGTACCCGATTTATTCTTTGGCTTTTAAGAAAAGGTTTCTTTCTTTCTTAAAAGTCATTTTGTTGATGGGGTGAATTAACACAAAATATTAAATCAGTTTAGTTACTATGTGCTCAAAGAACATTTATTCATTCTCCAAATTCTTTTTTTAACTTTTTTTTAACTTTTTTATTCATTTTTGAGAGCTAGAGAGAGACAGAGCATGAGTGGGGAAGGGGCAGAGAGAGGGAGACAGAATCTGAAGCAGGCTCCAGGCTCTGAGCTGTCAGAACAGAGCCCGGTGTGGGGCTCGAACTCACAAACTATGAGATCATGACCTGAGCCAAAGTCAGACGCTCAACCAACTGAGCCACCCAGGCACCCCTCATTCTCCAGATTCTTGAATATGCTATATAGTTACAGTGATTTATGAAATCAAATCTGAATATCTTATATCAGATTTTCAGCAAGAGCCTAACTCAAAATGAAGTATTAGTTTACATGATAGGAGGATTGATTCATTTGATTTTTTCCCCAAGGGAAAACAGTGTTTCAGTCTTTAAAGATGAAGTATTGCACGTCAGTTCCTCATTAGCCTTCATAAAGAGAGTTCACTGTACTCTTTAGCCTTCATGAGGAGAGTTCGCTGTAATCTGCAAAATGTTGCTCTAATGCTCATTTCCATTGTGTAGCCGGATGCTCATTGCTTAAGATGATTTTGCATCAAAGAAGAATAGGAATAAGATGTTTTGTTGGACTGCATCAGAGTATCAGAAGACATCTTTAGACTAACATGCCTCTCCGTTTGACACTAAAATCAGTAGACCACTAAATAAGATCTTACTTGAGTCTTTATGTATAAGAAGTTTATTTCCTCTTATTGGAGTTTAAAAACTCAATTGCTTTTACTTCAATTCAGAGAAGTCCATGGCATAGCCAGCTTGTATCTTATTGTTGTGTGTAAAAAAGTGTGTCTCAACTTGGCTGTACCTGAGACAATTGCATGGAGAGTTAAAAGAAAAAAGGAGCCTCATTCCAGGACTCATAGGCATACTTAATTGGTTTGGAGTGTGGCCCAGACATAGTTTTTTCATGTTTTTCCCCTTTTTAAAAAAATTTTTTTGAGACAACATCAGATGACTTTAACATGTAGTTTTAGTTAAAACCCAGCAATATCTATTAGTACTTCTCAAACTTTAATGTGTGTATAAACCACTTAGGGATTTTGTTGAATGCTGGCTGATTTTTTTGTAGGTTTGGTAGCAGACATTGGTGGGACCATTGTTGCTGATCTAAGGATTATGTTTTCAGTAAGAAAAGTCTAAATTAAGGCCCAATTCTGTTAGGAAACTTCTAATCTATGACTGACCTTCGTCAAAGTACTATCTATGAAATAGTTAACTTTTGCTTAATTAGTTACTCAAAATGATTTCATATTGTACATATAAAAAAGGGACCATTTTTTACTGTCACATTGTTTAATTCAGTCCGACTTTGTTGAACACCTATTATAGGCTTGCTTCTTTGCCAGGCTTGCAGGGAACATAGAGTAGAAAAACACAAACCCTATGCTTAAGTAGCTCAAAGAGGAGTAAAGGGCTAGTGCTAATGACTGTGATTCAAAGCCAAAAGCATTGTAAGAGAAGTAATTTTTGTTTATTTTTTGCTTACTTTTGAGATGTTATGTATTTTTGTTAGAGATGCATTTTAGGTTTTAGAAATTCCTCAAATCTGAAGTCCTTTTATTTTTTTTTCCTCTGAAGGATGTGGGAGGGGGCGTGGTTCTTACAGATTTTCATCTATTCTGTTGATGGTTATAGCTAAAGTATCTGGAACAGTGCTTGACTAAAAAGCCTTGAAAACTGTGGGTGAAATGAATGATTGGTAACATATCTGCCATCTAGTATTTAGGGACAGTGACTTGAAACAGGTAGTGTGACAGGAAGCCAATAGTAAAGGTAAAGAAACGTAACACATCATGTCACACCTAGGACAATTTCATT
This sequence comes from Lynx canadensis, assembly GCF_007474595.2. NCBI lineage: Eukaryota > Metazoa > Chordata > Mammalia > Carnivora > Felidae > Lynx > Lynx canadensis. Next base: position 83,099,414 of record NC_044311.2, on the reverse strand, counting down.
ATGGGGACAGTGGAGGAAGGATGGAAGAGAGTATTTGAAGAGCAACTGATATAGATCAGACATTTAAAAACCATGCATAAGAGACTGTTAAAAACTGAGAACAAACTGAGGGTTGATGGGGGGTGGGAGGGAGGAGAGGGTGGGTGATGGGTATTGAGGAGGGCACCTTTTGGGATGAGCACTGGGTGTTGTATGGAAACCAATTTGTCAATAAATTTCATATATATAAAAAAATAAATAAATAAATAAATAAAATAAAAACCATGCAGAGTTGTGGATCACTCTGCCCATTCTATATATTAGGCAATCAAGTCCCCCAGATTCTCCAGATGCTACGGTCAAGAGGTTGACTGTTCAAGCAGTTTGGGGTTGTGTGTCCAGCACAGTTGGTCTTCTATTGGAAACTCTGAACCTATAGATGAATAGGGATCATGGGATTTTTGTGAAGAATTTAATAAGTTCACTTGGTCATTGATGAACAAGTTCTCTAAATACAAAATCTCCTCTTCCAATTTTTAACCTTAGTTTTAAATAAGCCAGCTTTTCCTCTGTTTCCATTTTTAATTGTTTTTTAAAGTTTTTTATTCATTTTGAGAGAGAGTGTGAGCAGGGGAGGGGCAGAAAGAGAGAGGAGAAGAGAGAGAGAATCCCAAGCAGGCCCCACACTGCCAGTGCAGAGGCCAATGTGGGGCTTGAACTCACAAACCATGAGATTGTGACGTGAGCCGAAACCAAGTCTGATGCTTAACCAACTGAGCCACCCAGGCGCCCCTCTGTTTCCGTTTTTTAAATGATCAAAAGCAAAAAGTGAAATGCTCTAATGTACTTTTAGGATTGAGGATAATGAATTATACAGTATACTAGATTTTGATTTCTTCATGGGAAAAATAACTATAATACATTTACGTCATTTCATAATATATAATTACATACTAAGTTATATAATAATCATCTAAGTGTCTCCAGCCAAATCTAAAAACTGTTGTGCGAATACTATAATTTTTAGTCCTTAAGACTTGTTCAGTTGAAGGTACTTTGTTAATCACCTTTTGTCCTCGAAAACTAGTTTTTGAATATCTTTCAAGAAATTAACAAAGTGATCAGCAGCTCAGTTGCCGAGGGGGTTAAGAGCAAAGTTTATGCCTCCCCACGGCCAGCTTACTTGTACAAAACAAATGTCAGAGGCAGCACGTGGGGAAACTTGTAATGGTTTAATTTACATGTATGGAGTCAGCACAAAATTAATAGCAGTCTGTCACTAAGGTTTGTTAGCTAATTGCTGGGTTTTAATGTTAAGTAAATGAGTGTGAATTTTAGCAACACTGTTTAAGAGCCTCTTTGGGAGCCTACTCTTTCCATTCTTCTTGGCACGCCTCGGGTTTCAAAGCTATTTTCTGCATACATTTCTTAATTCTTCAAGTATTAAGGTAGCAGCCTCTGTTGTCTTTGCCATTTAACCCCCTCCCTCATAAAATCAGCTCGTTCCCTTTCAGGAAAATAGGCAATAAGGCAGAATTTCCATGGGCTACTGCTACTCTTTTCTTCTTTACACACCCCTTTCACTGTAAAGGACAAACAATTCCGATTATCCCACAGGCCCCTGGAGAAATGACTTATTGAATTTTCTGTAGTCTGACTGTACATAAAATTACTGTAGGTAGGGAGATTTCATTTTACTAATTTAAAGTTTCACTATTTGTAACCAGTGTTTTAAAAACATGTCCTATGATGTAAACAAATAGATTGTTTTTTCCTCCCACTGCCTCCTTGACACTGTATTCAGCAGTGGAGGGGTGTGGGGGGGGGTCATTTTCTTCTGCCCCAGGATGTAATCTCTGGCAGCCCTGTGGCAGCTCTATAGCCCTCCTGGTACTTTAAGTCACAAACACAGTGTCAACTCAGTAATTAAAATAGAGTCCAAGGTATTTATTCAAACTTCTGAACTTGATTTATCACAGTTAAGTCCTTCCTTCCTGAAGTCTCTTATATCTTAGTTCTTAGTGTCCAGCTGCTGTATTAGGTGTTTTGTGGGAGGAGGGGAGGTGGAAATGGCACAGAACTCATTTGTCTAGGTGGCTTCATAAACCCTGGGCCTTGGCAGATTTTACAGCTGAGGTCTCTGGGTGGGTGAGGCCAATATAATAAAACCTGTCTTTTTCTTTCATGAGTGCTTTCATGGAGACCTTTAAGGACTGATTGGCTGCGGGGTTCTCTCACCTGCAGTTCCCTTGACTGGTATGTCTGTGGCAGGTGGTTCCTTGGTAGATCCTTCCTCAGCTCCTGCATACCCTGTGATGCCTGCTCAACCTGTTTGTGGTGAGCAGCTACTACCCCTGCTCTCTAATTTAGCCCATCCCAGGTGACCTCTCTTCCCCTGCCCATTTCTCTGCCTCTTTCTCTGTCTGACACAGCCTACATCTTAATAAAATTTAAATTTCTTGGGTGTGACTCAGGCCCCAGTCCCTCGTATCCTTCTGTTGAGGAGAGGTAACACCCCTCAACCCTTTCTCCATAATGGGGGAAAAAGAAAAATTCTAGCACAGCAACAGCTTTCTCTGGAAAAACCTGATAATCAGTTTTCTCCAACATCTTATATCTGACCTTTGGACCTTGCTTTATATCTTGTAGCCAAGGGGCTCAAGAGTAATGGAATATATTCCTTTTCATCATGCATGTCAATTCTGCATATGCAGATTTGTACAATACAGCAATGCATTCTGATTGCCACTATATTGGTTCTTCAGTTAAAGCTGAGGCAGGAATCCCAGTTAAATATGTTACATCTTTAAACCATTTTGAGGTTAGAGAGAAATCTATTTGTTGTGTTTTCTTAACCATTTATTAGACATTATTAATCAAATAGAATAAGAATTTTGTGGGAGATCAAAGATGTATAAAATAAAGCAGTTGTCTTCATGGGCACACGACCTAATTGTGAAAAAGAGGTATGTTATAAATAGTTCTAGATGATGCATATGCCTATGATATAGTTGGTCAGACTACCCTGATGTGGCATTTTGTAGTTTGGCAATTCAGATGGTTTGTTACTCAACAAAGGGAAAAGCTAAAGAGTTTGCCAAGCATGGGCACATTTAGCAGGATGATTTTGGTTTGGGAATTGGGGGAGTTACTCATCATTATCATAGAGATTCTTCAGAAATGGAACATTGGGGTGGGGAAGGGGGAAAAAACTAACAGTTAGTTAATCTACATTAGGCTACTGATTGTATAATAAACTTATGCCAAGGCTAACCATTTTACTGCAATTTCTGTCTTCAGAAAGCATCCACAGTGAAGACGGTTAAGCCTTGGAGATATATCTAGGGAAGTATCATGTAAAATCTCTCCTACAAGATGGGCTAATGGTTAAGGATTCTGTCATTAAGACTTAAAGTCCTGGATTTGAATCCCTAGCTTCATGATGAAATCCAACACTGGGCTTATTTTCATTGCCCTATCCTATGCTTAGGCAAACTTTTCCTTTAACTGTGACAAAGAAAGATTCATGTGATTCTTATATATTGTATGAAAAAAAAGGAATATTTGGTTATGTTTTTCAAAGATATATTTTTTAAACTACTCTCAATTTATAGGTTTCCTTAGAGAAGAAAGTAGGATCCATCCCTGTACTCCACGTATAAACATTGCCTTGAAATCTTTTTTTTTTTTTTCTGTCATCTATACAAAGCCTGTGAGAGACTTACTGCATTTTACTTATGACTTAGAATTTCCTTTTTCCAATATAATGTGTTGGGGTTTTGTAATAGCATCATTGTGTCCACTGTACTCAATTCTTTCTTTTTTCCCCTCTATTTTATGTATATTTTGGTAGCAGCGTTTTCCAAATACAAAGTTGCTCTAAAACCATTCAATCAGAGCCTCAACATCTATTCTTATATTCTTATTCATCACCTCAAAATAATAAAAAAATAAAATAAAATTACAATGCAATTGTTAACTTACTATGCAAGATTTTCATTATAAAGATTTCTTTTTTCAATTTCTTAACAAAACCTTCTCTGATACTAGACCAATATTTTTCTCATCTGATTCTGTTCTGCAGCCATATTAATCAAGCTCAACTCTATGACCTTGAAAAAGGGACTAAATAGAGGACTTGCCCTTGGGTATAATGAATTGACACAAGAAAAGCCACTCTGGTTAGATCGTAAATGCAACAAAGTAATTTGCTTGGAATCTCAAGAGAATGATTTCTGTAGACTCTATTAGAATGTATTCAGCTGAGTAACTGCAGTTACATAATAGTGATAGTATTGAAGATGAGGGGGCTAAATACAAATGCATACCCACATACACCCATCACATATACATATGATAAAATCTGATTCAGTAGTGACACATATCTTGAGCGCTGATGACAGCATACAATATTCAATTAATTTGGAGACACAACAATTGGTTTTTGGTTTTCCTTTTTTTTTTTTTTTTTTTTTTTTTTTGGAACAAGGATTTCTTTCATATATCATTGCTAGAGTAACTTCCAGCTAATAATCTGCTAATTTTTGCTCTTCTGCTGTTGAGCCACACTAACATTTTTATACTTTCTTTTAAAATTATACAACTAGGGGCGTTTGAGTGGCTCAATCAGTTAAGCATCGACTTCGGCTCAGGTCATGATCTCACAGCTTGTGAGTTAGAGCCCCGCGTGGAGCTCTGTGCTGACAGCTCAGAGCCTGGAGCCTGCTTTGGATTCTGTGTCTCCCTCTCTCTCTACCACCTCTCCCCTGCCCCCCCCGCCCGCCCCCGCTCACGCCCTGTCTCTCTCTCCTTCAAAATTAAATAAACATTAAAAAACATTAAAAATATAAGAGTATACAACTAAAATACTTCAAATTAATTTGAATCTTCATATGGGTTACAACAAAAGAATAAAAGCAAAATATTAAAGATTAGAACAAAAGACTAAGGTAGTAAGTATTTATGTTTCCCAGACATTTAAAAAAATGAGTCAACTTCAAACTACTTACAGTTTAAAAAAAATGTTTATTGTAAATAAACTATATGATTAGATCAACAATGCTAACTGCTATTATTTACTTTTTCATTATATTTAGATCATGTATTATATTTTTCTCATTTTTTTCTTGGTTCCAAAAATACCTTTACACACAATTAATTTGTGATACTTCTGTTCATTTTGCTGTACTTTGCCTACTGTCTTACAAATATGGAAGCTTCAGTCATCCTAAATCACAGAATAGTTTAAGTATTGGAATTCAAGTGTTCATTTCCTAAACATTGCTGCAGTGTCCAGCCCTCCCAGAAGCCCAGCTGAAGTTTAAAATTAGAACATTTACTATCATTTAGAATTAGCTCAACTTATCTTGTGTAATGTGTAACTTTGTAGTTCTTGGTATTAAATGAAGAGAGAGCTAGTATTTATTGTTACTACTGGGATACTGTTCTAAGGGAAACTGCTGCCAAAGTGGTATTTTCTTGCTTAATCGTGGAAAAAAAAACTCCCTAGTCAAGTGACTAGGACATTTGGCTAATTCAGCCAACCAACAAAATCAGCACCAAAAATTCCTTCATAATATAGATGAACTACACATAATAATTCCACCAGAGGTTAAAACCAAAATGTCTCTGCTGCAGAGGATATGGAGAAAGCCATTCAATGAGAAAGAAAATTTTTAAAGTCAAAACCATAGGGTAATGTTGGATTAAGGATTTATGAGACATTACTCAAAAGTCTGGATGTACATGATGACAGGAAGTATGTGTGCAACTGATATAGGGATTAGGACACCATCTATCCCTCTGATACTGATGTGGAGATCAGTTAGGTGATGGACAGGCTATATTTTGATTGCTGTTAAATAGAAAGTTGACTCTGTCTAATACAGCTGCAAAACTGAGACATAAATTGAAAATTCTGGTTCCATAGCCAATTGCCAATGCTGTGGCTCTGACAGGGCTTTACCAACAAGTAAGATTTCCCCAAAAGGAGATGAGATAGCGTACTTAGTGAATCCAATAAAATCCTGGAAAACTAGAAAAGGCATGTAGCAGTAATGATACTGATTTCATAATTTAAAGGGGAAATGAGTTGCATATTACCTTTGCATACTGGCTTATGGTTCAACAAGGACCAAGCACTAATAGGATCTTCTATTTTAATCTATCAGAGCATAATTGCAGTTTGTGCTTTGATGGATAACAGCTATACAAGTATGAAATTTTCTGAAAGGCAATAATGCTTGAACCACACTTGGTAATTAGATTTGATTAAAACGAACACTAATTTCCACATAATCATGAACCAGATCAAAGCTAAAAAAAAAAAAAAAAAAAAATGAAAGTCCAAAAGCTCGAGTTACTTCAGTTCAAATTGCCCGAGTTTAAGAATGCTCTCAGAGGGTGCCTGGGTGGCTCAGTCGGTTAAGTGTCTGACTTCAGCTCAGGTCGTGATCTCATGGTTTGTGGATTCACGCCCTGCATCAGGCTCTGTGGTGAGAGCTCAGAGCCTGGAGCCTGCTTCTGATTCTGTGTCTCCCTCTCTCTTGGCCCCTCCCTTACTCGTATTCTGTCTCCCTCTATCTCAGAAATAAACATTAAAAAAATTAAAAAAAAGAATGCTCATTATCCACATGTACTACCATCTTTCCATCTGTGCATTTATCCATAAATAAATATATCAAATAAAACCATAAAGGAAATTATTCTCAAATAAGAGTTTTAGAACTTACTTGACTATTTTTACGCTGTTACACAAATACTCTATTTCATTTTGGTCCAATTAAAATGGTTCAGAGATAGAGTATATTGAAAGAAGAAAAAAATGTTTTTTTTAAAAGTTCTTACATTAAATGCATTAACTATGTAACATAAGCCATACTAACTGGAATACAAATTAGTGTGTATCATTTTTAAAGTAAAGGGACATGGATATGTATGCATGTCCTACTTACTTTACAAAATATGTATACATGAATAAGATATTTGTAAACAAATGTATAAGTGAATATGAAACACGAAAATAGCCACATATTAACAAGTCTGTCGGCTAGAGAGAAGCGTGTGTAGTTGTGTATGTGTGTGTGTAAATATAGCACTGGATTTGAGTAGGGGGTACAAATCAGTAAGAGGATAAATTATTGTAAAAATACCAAGGGATTTCTCCTGCCATATAATCTCCTTTTAAAAAGAAAAAAAAAGTGTATACTGGGTCAGATTATTGAAAGCTTCAATGATTTAGTGATTATAAAATTCTGTAACTTTGTAAATCAAAAGCTGGGAATGAAAGGAATGAGTCAGTTGCACGGGAAGTAAGAGGCTGCTGCACGGGAGCTAGTTGGACACAGTGCTGATAGAGGGTCATGGCAGGACGAGCACGGCTAGCTGGCTTCTGTATTCTCTGGCCTGCACCAGAGTATTTATGGTGGTGAATTCATCATTTGGAATAGCACAACCAGACAGAAGCACAGCAGAATAGCCACAGCAGAAGTGACATGCAGTTTCCTTCCCCACCAGAACTCCTGTCAGAAAACTCCATAAATCTCATTTAATGGGCTGTTACGCTTCCCCTTAGAATACCAACCAGGGTCTCTCCAGGTGGGTGTACTCACTAGATGCCTTACAACCCCAGGAAGGACATTAATGGCCACTGCAGGGCTTCCACAGGCTTAATATACACCCTTTCTAGGAAAAATGTATTTATGTGCTTGGCTATGTTTAGATTAAATGTAACAGATTTCTCTCTTCTATGTTGAAAATTATCTGGGATCAGACATGAGAAATACATAAATTTAGCTCTTGGCAAATATAATTGTTAGTGATTACTTTTAAACAATTAAATTGGGTTTACCTTGGGGTGCTTGGGTGGCTCAGTCAGTTGAGCATCCAACTTTGACTCAGGTCATGGTCTTGCTCATGGTTTTGAGTCCTGCGTCGGGCTCTGTGCTGACAGCTCGGAGCCCGGAGCCTGCTTCGGATTCTGTGTCTCCCTCTATCTCTGCCCCTCCCCTGCTCTGTCTCTCTCTCTCTAAATAAATAAGCATTAAAAAAAACCTTTTAATTGGGTTTACCTTTAATGATTCATCAGAGGTTGCAAATAAAAAATTTAGAAATAATAGTGGGAGATCAAGTAGTGTTTGTAATTGACATGCAAAACAGAATCTGACTTGAATCCAAATTTTATCCCATTGAGTGTGAATTTAATTCATTATAAAAATTCATGCTATGATGTACATGTCAACATTATGCCTACAGTGCTTTGATAATTCAAACTTTTTTGGGTACCATAACCATTCCCCCCCTATAAACTGAAGTTTTGGCAAAGTATTTTTTTTCAAGGTCTCACAGGTAATAAATGATGGAATCACAATTCATACCCTGATCAGTGTGCCTCCTGAGTTGAAACTCTTCTTACCACTTCCCATCAGTGCCTCTCGTCTACCCTAGGCTATAGTGTGATACACACTGTAGTAGAACCTTACCAAAAATTGTGCAATGTTACCTAATATTCCAAGCAATATGGAGATGTTTTATATGTGTTTAATGTAAACTAAATCATTAGAAAGTATGTATTCGCTTACTTGTTATTACTTGTTTTTATTAATTTATTAAACGCTTTAGAGCAGGAACTATTAGAGAACTTTAATTCATTTTTCTACTGGAAACAGTTAATATCTTCCAACTTGATATTTCCACGTTTACATATTAGCTTGACAGTTTTAGCTTTTTCCTATTTGTAGAATTAGACATTTTGAGTATAAATGTATATTATAGGCTGTTCAAATGCATAGTACCGGTCCTACCAAATCTGATGCATTGTCTTCTGCTCATGCTTACTTAGAGCCTCTGTGATTATCTATTTTTTTTATTTAAAAATTTCTTAAGGTTTATTTTTGAGAGAGAGGAAGAGAGAGCATGAGCAGGGGAGGGGCAGAGAGAGAGGGAGACAGAATCCAAAGCAGGCTCCAGGCTCTGAGCTGTCAGCACAGAGTGCCTGACGCAGGACTCAAACTTATGAACTGTGAGATCATGACCTGTGCCTAAGTCGGACGCTTAACCGACTGAGCCACCCAGGTGCTTCGCCTCTGTGATTATCTTCAGTGATAAATTTATCAAACACCCTATACTGTCTGTCACTATGCTGAAAATAGCTATAACACATGAAATTGAATGCCTACTGTTAGTTTTACAGAAATGCATAATACTACTAAGGTGACATTACATATAGCTGTTTCTGAAAGTAATAAATGGAAAATAAATGTTATGCTAATGATAATACGTGATTAATTCCCTTTCTAAAGTGAATAGTTTTCATATCTGAAGTCATTCTTTGCAGAAAAGTCTTTGCGTTTTTTATGCTGGAAGTCTCATGAAAACTTTAAACTTTCCCTGAATTAACACAAGCGGGCAGGGTTCAATATGTAATTTAAATAACACCCATCTTCTCTTCCAAACCTCAGGCGTCAGCCAAACACAACCATTTTTTCAATTATTTATATTAATTCGTGTATTGACTTTAATTTGTGTTTCTGGACACATCTTACAGAAAATCAATAGAGCATCCTAATCTCCTCAAAATGTTGGCTTCTTCCTGTTGGCTAAAGCAAAATTAACCAATGCTTTTTCTCCATCTGTGTTTCTGTCCTTCTTTCTTCCTTTTCTTCCCTCCCAATTTCCCCCTCCCTTCCTGTTGCCACATTTTTAAAGTAAGTTTATGTAATACACATTGCTCTTGCCAGGATTCATAATTTGTCAATACTGTCTTATTTTCTCTTTCTCTGTCCCTGCCGTTCAATAGGATTAGTTCCTTGTCTGGGAGCAATGTCCAGGATCAATAAAATGGGTCTATCAGCTCTCAGAAATATTTTTTTTGTAGGTTTAGAATCGGTGACTGAGTACTTTTGTAAAGTATTCAATTGAGAAGGAGATTTCAGGTTTCAGGAGCTCTAGGAAATCAGACCTGTCTCTTTATCCAGATTCAGGTATATTTCTCTAACACTGCCAAAGTAGGAGATCAGATGATTTTTTGATATATTGTAAATGCCATTGGTCAAAAATGATCTCTGAATTCATTGATCAATTCATAAATACATTTTCAACAGAATGCATTTCTTACTCCTGAGATATTTACTAAACAACTAACTTGTCAGTAGGATTTGGTTCCTTTCTGTTGCTTTCCTTCGTATTAAGACTCAACATTTCCCTCAGGGTATAATGAGAACAATGCTAGGAAGGCAATAGTGTGAAAATCATACTTGATATAATGCTTTTTATTATGATTAATCTCTTTGGGGTTCTTGTTTTTTCAGTTTCATGGAGGTATGTGTCTCAAGTGAATTAAGTAGTAGTTTTCAGAATATGTTTTCTGATTATCTAGTCACAAGTTTTTACCATGGCTGACATTGATCAAAATAAAGATGATCATTGTACTTGAAGACAAGTGATTATTTCTGAAATAGTTGCAAGTAAAAAGCACCTTGATAGAGCCATTGATTATAGTTAGAAGCAACAAACCTAAGTACACACATTTTTATCCTCTTTGTCTCTCTAGGGTTGAAAATACTATATCCTTTCTTAAGAGCCTGGGTGTTTTATCATCCTGCCAATAAAGAATTTCTTCTTTGGTTCCATTTAAAACATTTCTGGCTTGCTTATTTTTGGAAAAGAAAATATCTTGTCATAGTTCTCATTATAAAATAATTTCGTGATTTTGAAGATAGACATATTTTTAACTATTTCCTGTGTAGATTCAACTTAAATAAAGTTTTAAGCATCACTTCATAGGGACAGTGTGTTGTTATTAAAACTTCTTTATTTTCTCTATTTAGAAGACAGTATAAATATGAAAGGTTGTTATTTGTGGTGTGAACAAAACCAGGTAGTTGTATTTAAGAAAATCTGTCAAGGGGAGTTAAATCCAAGTTTTACTTAGTGACTATAGCAGTAAATAGTTCTTCTTCTTTTTTTTTTTTTTTTAATCTCATGAAGGCATTGATCCAGAACATTTAGTGATTACCTAATGTGTGCTTGCTATTGTGCCAGATATCAAGAATACAAAAAAATAAATAAATAAATCACACTGTTCTCTAACTTTACATAACTCCCAATTTATGTTTAAGAAAAATCACAGAAAAATGATTAAATGTGTACTTCTTATCTGGTTCATTAGTTTATCACCAGTTCTCAATACTAAGTACTAAATAATTACATATACTTTATTTCTGTGATATAATTTATTGACAAAGTGCTCAAGTCTTAAGTGTAAAACTTACGTGTAACCACTACTCAGATATATGGAACCACTGCATCACCCCCAGAAGTTTTCCTAGTGCCCCTTCACAGAAAAAAAAAATCCACCAAAAATTAACTACCATTCTGATTTTAACCATATCAATCACTTTTGTCTGTTCTTGAACTTCATATAAATGGTATCATATTACATATGCTCATTTGTATATGTCTTTTTTAATTTCAATTTAATGTTTCTAAGATTCATCATGTTTCTTTTTATTTGTTTTATTTAGTAATTGTTTTAAGACTTTATTGTTTAAAAAATGTTTTTTTTCATTTTATTTATTTGAGAGAGAGAGCGAAAGCAGGAGGGAGCACTAGCTGGGGAAAGGGCAGTGGGAGAGAGACAGAGGGAGAGAATCTTAAGCAGAATCCATGCTCTTACAATCCTGAGATCATGACTTAAGCTGAAGTCAAGGGTCAGATGCTTAACCCACTGAGCCACCCAGGCACCCCAAGACTGTATTGTTTTTAGAGCAGTTTTCAGTTTATAGCAAAAGTGATGGGACAGTATGGAGATTTTCCATGGAGTTAATTTGTTTTGAGTATCTCTAGTTAGTTCATTTTTATTGCTGTTTAGTAGTACTCCTTTATATGCATATATCACACTTTGCTTAGCCATTCTTCTGATGATGGATACTGGGTTTGGGGATATTATGAATAAAGCTGCTAGGCACATTTTAGTCTTTTTGGGGGGGGTGGCCATGTATAGTCATTTGTCTTTGGAATTTACATAGGAGTAAATTTCTGAGTCATATGGTTGGTGTACATTTAGCTTTAGTAGATGGTGCCAAATATATTTCCAAAGTTGTTTAATCAATTAATACTCCTATGGTACACATTTAGGAATGTAATAGTACAATAGATTTAAGGGCAGTCCAAGGCATGACTGTGTTACAAATTTAGGAATGTGATAGTAAGATAGATTTAAGAGCAATCCATAGGCATGACTATGGCACAAAAACTCAACTTCCTCTGGCAGAGTCAAGGTAGGTTTTCATTAATGGCAGCATTTGCATGGAGCACTCACTGCTCTAAGGGAAAGAAAAAAAGGCAGGAGAGTAGATATCAGGTGCTGTTCTCACACAGAAAACTGTGAAAAGATATGTTAATTTGCTTGACTGTAGTAATCATTTCACTATATATACTTATGTCAAATTATCATGTTGTATGCCTTAAATATATACGTTTTTTTTAAATGGATAAGTAGGTCTTTCTAGGAGAATCTTGTTAAGTTGCATGAGTTGGATTGGCCTGGAATATTGGATCTGAAGCAAATTTGTGCTGTGGTGAGACAACAGAGATTTCTGAGAAAGCGACAAAATACGTTAATTTTTGTCCCAATATATTTTCCTTTATTGATGCATCTTTAGCTTAAGATCTTTAATTTCCTTTATTGAAAGCCCATTACCTTAGGTAATGACATGTTTTCTCCCAGAAGAAATAGTATCCCTTGCTTCTGCTTTTTCTAGATATCAGTATCTAGACACTAATAATTAAATATCACACACTTGATTTCTGCATCTACAAGAATTATTTCTCTCCAGAAGAAGAAGAAAAGAAAAAGGTCTTTGGCTCTTGTGTATTTAATTTTCTATGTTTGATTTTAAATAACAAACATCCAAGTTATGCTTTTCCTTTGTAGCTCAGCATAAATTTAAAAAATCTTCAAAGTAGAATTATTTGTCCCAGAATTTATTCAAGTTTTTTAAGTTTATTTATTTATTTTGAGAGAGAGAAAGAGAGTACAAACGGAGGAGGGGCATAGAGACAAGGAGAGACAGAATCCTAAGCTGACAGTGCAGAGCCCAGCGCAGGGCCATGTCCCATGAATGAAACCATGAGATCATGACCTGAGCCGAGATCAAGAGTCAGACACTTGACCGACTGAGCCACCCAGGAGGCCCTTCAGTTTTTTAAAGCATGAAGAAAACATCTATTTTACATATTCATATTCTCCAGAAAAAGATGTTTGTAGATACAATCCCCTATTAGTTTTGATAACGAGTATATCTACATTTCTAAAAAGCAATTTTCTAAATCTTTATAATTATCATTGAATTAGTGTTAGCAGGAAATAAAAATTATTCTCATTAATTTAGGTATATAATGTATGATCAGAACTTAAGGCAGAAATATACTTTATAATTTAATTTCTATGATACTTAAATATTATTTATCAAAAATCACAGTTTTTAATTGTGGCATTATTTTCTCTTGAGGTGTGTAATAGTAAGTGGATTTTTCTCTGGTGAAAAATTATGAAAGTGACTTGTTTTCTCATCTTGATTGTAACTTACATCAAACCCATCAAAGTAATGGCTCTCAATTTTTTCCTGTGTGTTTACTTAACAAGCTAAGTATCTAGCATTTAATGCTAGAATATATCCCACAATTGAAAGTGTGTTTCTGGGAATGTTTTTCTCTTGACCAAATGTGGCATATTCAGGGCTAAAGAACCAAATTTAAAAGATTATCAGAATAAACAGACATAGAAGGTCCTACCTTGGCATCCCCTGAAAAGTTAGGTTGTGTGTCAGATTTACTATAAGCCCACATTTAATATAAATGTTATTGGAATTCTCAGTGTTTCCAATATTAAGAAGAATCTAGAATTAAGTGTATATATATGAATCAATAATTTTGTTTTTAAAAAGTCTTTTAAAATATCAGAGCAATGACATCTATGTCTAAAACATTCTTATGTTCTGGTTAGACTCTCTCATTGGTTGGAACTTTTTTGGAGTATATTGAAGATGATGAAGCCATTCAATGTCTTTGATGCAAAGTACTTAAAAGAAGCCCTAAACCGCCTTTGGTCAGTGTGACATAAAAAATGGATAGAATGTGTTATAATGATTGCCTCATTGTTCAGACAGCATTGAGAAGGCCACCTTTTTTTGTAGTCACAATGCCATCAGAGGAAACGAGGGGTTTGTTCTTTCCATTCTGAAGATACTTTGTGAACAGTCTCCACTTATCAAAAGAATCAGAGCAAATAATGTCTTTTCAAGCACCACACAAAAATAATCTATGTTCACTAGCAACTAAAGCAAGAGTTTTCAGTCATTCATAAGAACAAGATTCTATGTGTTGGGGGGTGGGAACTCTTCTATTCCTAAGGTCTCTATATTGCATGTATAAAGATAATATTTCGGACCCTACCCACTGCTCATAAAATGTAGAGTAATATTTTCCTATATCTTAAATACACTGGGGAGCTGAGTCAGGAAATTGTACCACACATTTGACTCACAGGAATTGTTTGACTAAGCTCTATCTTTTACTCCCATGTTTATTGAATACCTGCTGCATGCACTGTTGTATAGAAGCATAATTGAAGACAAGTTTTTAATCTTTTTTTTATGTATATATGAAATTTATTGACAAATTGGTTTCCATACAACACCCAGTGCTCATCCCAAAAGGTGCCCTCCTCAATACCCATCACCCACCCTCCCCTCCCTCCCACAAGAAACGGGAACCCTCTTGCACTGTTGGTGGGAATGCAAATTGGTGCAGCCGCTCTGGAAAGCAGTGTGGAGGTTCCTCAGAAAATGAAAAATAGACCTACCCTATGACCCAGCAATAGCACTGCTAGGAATTTATCCAAGGGATACAGGAATACTGATGCATAGGGGCACTTGTACCCCAATGTTCATAGCAGCACTCTCAACAATAGCCAAATTATGAAGACAAGTTTTTAAAACAGAATACTGGATTTGCACCTGATTTTTCCATAATAGTATTTTATTAATTTGTCTTGCATTCAATGAATGTCTGCTTTGTGAAAAGACACTGTGCCAAGGGCCATAAAGGTTATTTCACATACCCTTTCTCAAAGAGTTCATGATTATAATTAAGGTAGTATAGTGTGTTGACTTACATAGACTTTACAATAAAAAAGTATCTCCACATTCATTGTTGAATAATTAGAACAATTCCACTTTTGTCAACAGTTCCA